>NC_080787.1:105479545-105806795 GCF_028018385.1 Neofelis nebulosa | reverse complement strand
ATTTCATTCCATCCTGGAGTTTTCTATTTCAAAAATTGGATTTTGGAGAAAAAAACCAGGTCTTTCAATTCTTTAAGCATTTCAGTGATGATAAGGGTCTTTCACAAGCAAACAAATATCAGGAAATTCAAATACTGGTATGAAACCATAATCTCCTCTTACCTTGTTGCTCCAAAACATAATAACTCTATTGAAAACTCCTGAAACCACTGGGTGATCTGACCCCAAGGCTTCATATACGATTTCTTATTTTTATGACAGGAATTTCACGATTTCAAGGCAAAGTTGAAAAACACCCTATTTCCTCCCTTAAGCAAGTGATCAGGTTGCTGCATGAACAAAGCAAAAGGCTGAGCTCACGTGGCACGGCCAGGAGCTCTCTTGCAAGCTTCCTGGTTTGAGATGGACTGCAAAGGCTATTAGTATAGTTCCCAGGATTTCAGGCTTCTGAGTGCTGCCCAGTAACTAGATCTTTGAACAGCGAGCATCTGGTAGCCAGAACCACACAAAGTTTTTCCCATATTGAGCAGAACTTCTGCTGGTTTGGGGGCTGTTCTCTCACTGTTTTATAGTACTCCTTCTCTTTCTTTCCTCACATGCCTGGCTGGGATCCACAAATATTTTTGTCATGTTTCAAACGGACTGTACTTAGATGACTAAATTGATCGTCCTTGGGTCCAGCAGGTCATAGGAAGCTGCTGCTGCTAGGTACTCTCCCCATTCCCCCCAGTACATCCACCCCTCCACCCCCACCCCTATGGACAAGTCCCACAGCTGGTAACTGTGAGTTGCAAGAACAAATGGAAAGTCTGTCCTGCCAGTGGCTGGAGGAAAGTTTCCAAAGTGTTATTGGGAGTAATGTCAGACAAGAAAATCAAATTACTCACATTTGAAGAAAGGAATGCCTGAATAGAGGTTCTAACTTCTTTGGGGAACTGGGTGGACTGGCGAACAGCCTGGAAGGTTATGTAGATACCTGTGTATATGATTCCATATGCAATTATGATTATAACCATTATTTCTGAAAAGAGAGTCTAAAACTTACATTTATATGCTCAAAGGGTTTGGGCATAAAAAAATTTTTAAGAGTGATTACTGTGAACAAAATAGGCTTAGTTAACTAATTTAAAAAATGTTTTAAGTTTATTTATTTACTTTGAGAGAGAGCAGGGGAGGGTCAGAGAGAGAGAGAGGGGGAGAGAGAGAATCCCAAGAAGGCTCTGCACCGTCAACACAGAGCCAGAGGTGGGGCTCGATCTCACAAACAGTGAGATCATGACCTGAGCCGAAACCAAGAGTCAGACTCTTAACCGACTGAGCCATCCATGTACCCCTAACTAACTTAAATTTTAAAAATCAAGAGAGAAGGAGGAATGAAGGGCGGTAAGAAATAAGGAAGGCAGGACAAATAAGATGAAAACAGGGACAATGGAGAAAAAAGCACTTTACCTCTTTTATCAGCTAT
The DNA here is from genome assembly GCF_028018385.1 of Neofelis nebulosa. Classification (NCBI taxonomy): domain Eukaryota; kingdom Metazoa; phylum Chordata; class Mammalia; order Carnivora; family Felidae; genus Neofelis; species Neofelis nebulosa. The sequence continues at coordinate 105,805,330 of NC_080787.1, read as the reverse complement.
ACAAGACTTGGCCTTGTGAGAGGGTCTGTGAGGACTCCATTTATAGCTAATATATGACGAGTTTAGTGATGGAAGAATGTAAGCAGAGAAAGTTTAGGCAGTGTGTGCAAGGTCACCTGGCTAGCGAATATCCAGACACAGCTTTGGGAGGTGGTTCTTGATCACTGTTCTAAACCAATACGCTCTTTCTCCTCCTTGATGTGTTTTAAAAAACGTAGTTTTTGTAAATGTTATCTCTGGATGCTGTGATTATGGGTGATTTAAAATTTTATCTTCATGTATATTTTATGTATATTTACAACAAACACGCCTTATTATTATGTAATTACATAATAAATTATGTAATAACAAGAATAATAATTAAATTTTTTAAAAATATTTATTTATTTTTGAGAGAGAGAGACAGACAGACAGACAGAATGTGAGTGGGGGAGGAACAGAGACAGAGGGAGACACAGAATCCGAAGCAGGCTCCAGGCTCTAAGCTGTCAGCCCAGAGCCTGATGTAGGGCGTGAACCCACGAACCAGGAGATCATGGCCTGAGCCAAAGTCTGCCACTTAACCGAGACACACAGGTGCCCCAAAAGAATAATAATTTTAAATTATTTTCCCATTTCTAAGAAATAAGTGATCAGATTGTTAAATCCTCACATTTCTACTGGACCTTGGGCATCAAATAAAGACTGTGAGCAAGAAACTTGGAAGAAGTTGAAATTAATTTATAATGACCACTGTCACTGTAGTGAAATATGAATTGTTCACTGTAACAGAGTGATATAGCTTGATAAAATCAGTGAATAAAATACAATCCTAACACATGGTGATTTTAATGTAAAATCCTAACATTTATTCAGTTAAATAGCTTTTACTCTTCTAATCTATGCATTATCCCGCCATTACCATATTTCCTGGCTATGTTTCTACAGACACAATGAAAGAGAGACCCAGGTCATTTACATGGTAACTTCTGCTTTGGAAGTTTTCTGGGTAAAATGCATCTTAGAGGAGATCTTCAGGAGCTCAGTCAGCCATTTGCTTATTTCCTACAACAGACTGAAGACAGTTGCTTGAAAATAGGTACTTACTCTTCCATTAGTTATCTTTTAAGTCACGCTGTATGTAAAAGCTGAACAGTTCTCCTTTGAGGCAGGGGTCCTGGTTAGGCTTCTTTTCTTTCCATAAAGGATTAGAAACTGAATAATTGCTCCTTCTCCTAAATCCAAAAGTGAAGGATGCTCCCTCAACCAATAAACTAAGGATATAGACTTCCAACTCTCCCTGTGGATTTTAAATTCTGCCTCCAGACTCCAGACTCTCTATGGAGAATGTAGTCCCGAATTGCCTCCAGTCCCTTTTCCCAAAGCGCTGGTGAAGAAATGACTATCTGGGGGACCATTGAAAGCCACTCAAAGTTCCACCCATTTATCAGGCAAGATAACTGAAAAGTGGTTCTACTCAGTCCACTTTATCTACACCCCATTCAGAATTATTTTTTCCCAAGCTCTAATAGCACATCTTCAGTTTTTAATTGAAAGATACTATGAAACTACCTGCACAGTTCTTGGGTGCCATCTTTGTTTCTGGTGATGTTTGCTAGTTAGGCTAGAATACACAGTGAAGAATCTTAGCCAGAGAAAATTTTCAGAATTAGCACTAAGAATTTTTTTTTTGGGGGGGATGAAGTAACTTGTTTCTTTCTCTCTAGTGATAATGTTATTTATGGAGAATAAAGATAAGGTTGGGTGTCTCCAAAGCAAGATGGTTTTCTACTAAAATTCTCACAGGACTGTCCGTGTTCTGGAGTTGATCAGATTCAGTGAAGCCAGCGTACTCTGATCAACCTTCTAAAAGCCTGACTCCTAATCTACCCTCGGTCTGGAGCCTGCTCTTTCTGTCATTCTTAAGTTTGCTAAGGAAACATCAGAAGCAGAGCCAAGAGAGATGGACAATATGAAGAAAAATTTCTTAGAGCGCCTGGTGCAGTATTGTGGCCAAAACAACATGGATCTCTTTTTATTTCAAGGCCAAATGTTCTCTCTCTCTTTCCAGGATGGTAGTGGGTAAAACTGTGCCAGCTTTTATGGCATTAACCTTCTCTTACCTTGGTGTGGGAGGAACACCGCCTTTTTAGTTAGACAGTGCTCCTCCAAGGTCAATACAACATAATTGTTTAGGATTTCCTTTACCATATCCGATAACATAGATTTGCCTCATTATGTGAAATTTCAGTTCACCTTAATTGAAGTTTTAGATATTCCAAAGTCTTCTGTGTGTGTATAAAAACCTTCATAGATATATACGGACATAAATACATATTTCACAGCTGACAAATCACACTGACTGTTACGGATTTTATTAGCAACACTCAGAGGGGAAACCTCTTTCAAAATTGAAGCATTGGGAAGTTTACATCAATATTTTACTCATTGCAACCAAAAAGATTGTGCAAGTCATTTTATCTCTTTTTGATTGCACTGCCAAAAAGAAAATAAAAAACTCTAAGGAATTAAGATTAGACCATGGAACTACATAGTTCCTTAGAGCCTCCATATTCATGATATTTATCCCAATTTGGTCTTACATATCTGTTCTTAGTTACATTTCTAGAAATACAATCCCACTTTTTACTTTCATCTTTTTCTAAGATGAAAAAGATTTTTTTTTTTTTTTTTTTTTTTTTTTTTGTGAGTCCTTTCCAATCCTTTGTGGACAGAGGTTAGGCTAAGAATATAACATCCAGGCAAACATGCCAATAAACCAGCCATTTTTCCAGCCCCTCTGTTTGGTATGTGGGTTTGTCTATGTTTTGTAGAGTAAAACCAGAAATCCCCACGTATACAAATTTTCTGTTGGTAAAGTGAGATATATCAAAGTTTTATAGTAAAATATAATTTAAATTTGAATGAAATTATTAGAAGTTAAATTCTGCTTTCTAGAATGGTTAGGAAGTGGAGTAGTGTGGTAACTATTTTGCTTCACTGAGAGTTGTCTTTAATTGTAGGCATAAATCACACACATATGCGTATATAGAGGGTATATTTAATGGATATATCTCTATGTACATAATAGAAGTAGATCTTTCATAAAGATCCATACAGGTTTTTACAGTTACTTCGGGTAATCAAGGCATCAGTTATAGGTGGGAGAGAACTAATCTTCTAAACGTTTACATTCTGGTTTCAATTCCAAATAATCTGAGGTTCAATATATTAAGCACAGATGCATATGATATGCTATGTTCTACACAAAGTAAGCAAATAAAACAGCTACTGTGTGTTTCTACATAGATATAAAATTTTACGCTCATTGTTTTGCTATCAGTTAGACATGAAATAGGAATGGTTCCTCATGGCCCATGTCAAGCTCCTCTTGCTCTTCCATTTCCCTCAGGTCTCAAGTTTCAGATTATATCTAAGAGCTTCTTGAAGGAGGCATTAATCGCATTCTTTCCCAAATATGAATCTGAGAAACAGGGGAGGGGCTGATGACTTATACTGTTAACAAAAACACCATTACACATTTGATCTCATTTCCCCCCCCCCCCCCATCACTGGAAACTGGGAAGGGGATCTTGTTCCACCAGTAAAGAATAAAGGCATGCTTTTGGGGGGATTTATATACATCGCCCCCACAGAGGTACTTTGTTGTGGTGGTGGTTGTTGTTGTTGTTGTTGTTGTTGTTGTTGCTGTCATTGTTTCTCCTGGAAGGCTGCGATCAAGACACCAAAAGCACAGTGAATGGAATGGATGAGCACGTTTGTGTCATTAAGTATGTATTTTGATACAATTTAGTTTTGGAAATAATTTTAAGGATGCTATAAATAAATTACAACTGAAATAAATTACATTCAGGATGCAAAGAACTTTAAAAATATAGGTGTGATCACCTATTTAAGAAAGGTATTAATCCAATTAAAAATGAGTGACAAAATATGATGGCAGAAGGTCTCATCTCGATGTTCTATTCTGAAGCCATTCTGACCATTAAGGACCAACGAACACTGGTCCAGCATCCAGGGATGATGCTCGACCCACTTTTCTGAAAAATTCATTCCCTGGTTTGACAACTCGGATTAATGGAACAGTAATACCAATGAAGAACATGAAAAATATATCTTTTCTTATAGCTAGGACTAATGGTTATAGGCATTTAGAGGATTTTCATGGCTGATAACTATACTGAGAAGTTGGGACCCATCCATATCCTTTGTACTTTTCCCACCAACAAGGTACCTACTTTAATTCTTGGCCCAGAAGGGAAGCCTTTTGGAGGAAACGCATGACGGAATGGTGAAGGCATTGGCAGGAGAGGGCTATGTGTTGAGAGCATGGCCTAAGTTTTCCATCTCTAAAATCAGATCGATGTCATTCATATTCCAACTCTGCCATTTACAAGATATGTGATTTTGAAAAGACTTTAGTGATATTTTTTCCCTAACTAAGCTTTAGACTTCTTAAATGGCAGAAAGATCTATTTATCTCCTGAGTCATTGGCCAACTATCCCACGCTGATTCAGAATGCCGGACGCTTGGTGTTTACTGTATCTGTTGCAGAAAAAGCTTCCCTGGTATTCTAGCCCCTTAATGAAACTATTCAGGAAAATATCTCTCATTAAAGGAACTCAAGAAATCATCCATACTGTCATCATCCATGCATTAAGGAGCCTATTAGCATTTGCTAAGGCATCTGTCTTTCCAGTTTTAACACAAGCTATACTGGTCCTGAAAAAAATAGAAAACACCTGAATAACCGAGGGCATGGACACATATTTATACACAATCCTTTCTAACTTCCTGAGATATAACTAACTACTTGTATATTACTTTACATACTCATAATTACACACCTAATAATTAATATTAATGAAAAAGATAAAAGGGGGGCGCCTGGGTGGCGCAGTCGGTTAAGCGTCCGACTTCAGCCAGGTCACGATCTCACGGTCCGTGAGTTCGAGCCCCGCGTCAGGCTCTGGGCTGATGGCTCGGAGCCTGGAGCCTGTTTCCGATTCTGTGTCTCCCTCTCTCTCTGCCCCTCCCCCGTTCATGCTCTGTCTCTCTCTGTCCCAAAAATAAATAAAAAACGTTGGAAAAAAAAAAATTAAAAAAAAAAAAGATAAAAGGGATTGTTCTGGGCCAATGCAGAAGAGGGATCTGTGGATCTTCCCCAAACTGATAGTTTGTGGTCATCACCACTTGTGAAGAAGCAAGAAGCAAGAGCTCACCAAGGACTCTAACTAACCCCACACTGATCCATGAATTGAGCTGTGACAAAAAGTACAATATTTTCTCCTAAAAAAAGATACGAACGATAAAAATATTTTTTTCAGTTGATAAAACTGAGCATTTAATATGTTCGTACTATGTTAGGCCATCTGGGTGGTATACAGAATAGGGAAAAGCTCAATCCTTTTTCTAGGAACTTATATTTAATTGGTAGATATGACAGAATCCCAAATAACTTTAATTCCAGATAAAGTGGGCTAAGCATCTGTTATTAGTTAGAAGTTCAGACGAGGGGGATGACTTCTTAGCTTACTCTTGTGAATATGGAGATCCTTGAGGAAGTAAGTGACGTTTGAACCAGACCTCGAAAGATAATACAATTTGGAGAAAGAGGCAAAGGAGAAAATAAAAAAAATAAGCAACTTCTCAGTAGGAGGAAACAGTGAAGACAAAGGTACAGGACAAAGACACTTGGGGTGTGATTAAAAAGTGACAAGGTTAGTTTTCTTCTTCTTTTTTTTTTTAAGTTTATTTTTGAGAGAGAGAGAGCGCACATGTGTGCACGCAAGTTGGGGAGGGGTAGAGAGAGAATTCCAAGCAGGCTCCTCGCTATCAGTGCAGAGCTCAATGTGAAGCTCAGTCTTGAGAAACACGAGATCGTGACCTGAGTCGAAATCAAGAGTTGAATGCTTAACTGACTGAGCCATCCAGGTGCCCTACAAGGTTAGTTTTCTTAAACAGGAGAGTGATAAAATGGAACTGAAAGAGAAAGCTAAAATGGTAAATTGTTTCAAGAGCATGGGGGGGAGGGGGCTTGGCTGTTAGGCCAACGTGAGTTTGTTCTTTAAATTAATAGGGAATTGTCTTTAATAGGGAAACACTGAGGTTTGTAAACCAGGAAAAGACTTGAGAACAGCCAGTGTTGTAGTAGTCATAATTTGAGTGAGGTGTAATGCAGTGTTCCTCAACTTTTCTAAATTGTTGCCCCTTTAAGAAGCCTTTTTAGGGGCGCCAGGGTGGCGCAGTCGGTTAAGCGTCCGACTTCAGCCAGGTCACGATCTCGCGGTCCGTGAGTTCGAGCCCCGCGTCAGGCTCTGGGCCGATGGCTCGGAGCCTGGAGCCTGTTTCCGATTCTGTGTCTCCCTCTCTCTCTGCCCCTCCCCCGTTCATGCTCTGTCTCTCTCTGTCCCAAAAATAAATAAAAAATGTTGAAAAAAAAAAAATTAAAAAAAAAAAAAAAAGAAGCCTTTTTATTCATATCTGCTTGATTATTCCATTTGGTCATGTTCATCAAGAGGTGATCTATTATATCTTATTTCTATCATTGGCCAGGATATTCTTTTCTTATCTTCTTTAATTTCCACTGGTGTGTTTGAGTCTTGAGTGGCTGTTGAGATCAAGCAATCCAGCATCATTGGCGACTTGGTGAGTATTTATCAGTGGAGTAAAATTGCAGAAAGCTACCTTTCCTAGCTTTGAATTCAAGAGCTACCTAATGTTTGAATCAGATTTAAAAAAAAGAAGTTACCATTATTACACATACACACACACAAAATCATAACAGACAGCAGGTTGCAAGCTTATTTAGATCGTTCTTACTTAAGAGAATAAACATTTATTGCCAACTGTGAACGGGCAGATTTGATGACTGATGGAAAAATCACACTGCTTTGTCAGTTCACGTAAATAATAATTCATCAAAGAAACATGTGTTGATGAGCGCAGCTTGGTTTGAATTTAAACCACAATGCATTCTCGAGAAATAGCTGAAGTACCTGAGCCTCATTTAAAAATCTCTAGCACTTTAAGCATATAAATAATCCTTCCTAGATCATGTAATGAATCTTATCAAAAACAGCAAGAATATTCATGCTCAGGGATGAATGGAAGCTGTCTGTATTTACTTTGAGAAAACTACCCCTGGGTGCCCATGAAAGTCTTAAGAAATATGATTTAGTTCATGTTTCCAATAGATGCTCAACAAAATGGTTTGGGATGAGATGCATATTTACCAGACACGAAGAAAAATAACAGAGTTGGCTGATTAAATTTCTTTGATGATCATTGCTCAGTTAAAACGGATAAAAGGAGATATTTTCTCTGAGATATTCCACTCTTGGGCCACCCCAATCCAAAGACCCTCTGTACTGTTGGTGAACTGACAGGACTTGACAAGCTGCTGTGTGAATCTGGTGGCCAGGTGCCTTGGTGTGGGCGTGACAGGAGCTAACAGATCTGACATATAGGAATATTACTCCCAGATGCTCCCCAAAGAGAAAGAACAACTTGCTTTCAGTGACCTGTCCTTTCAAGATGAGTCCTGTGGCAAATGTGCTGTGATTAGTGAGCTCTGTGAGAGGAAGCAATGCATCATGGGTGCCTTTCTGCCAGAAAAAAATAAGCATTTCTAATGGGTTGTGCTCGATCCCTTAGTAAAAACCAGTGGTCTGTATCTGGAGGTCATCCAAGGCAAATCAAAGAAAGAAATCTTCAGATGTGGAGGAGATAAGGAAGAAAGAACACACTAAGGATGTACGGTGCTGATTTTAAACTGAAGAGAAACCAACCAGGCTAAGTCACGTCACAGATTGTTATGGTCCTTGCTGCAAACGTCTGTAGGGAAAAATGTAACCAAAAGTTGATATCCGTCATGCCAATGCTCTAATATTCATGGCTTCATTGTCTGTCAGGTCTCAAATACCACCGTTGTGTCAACTGGAAATAAATATCTGTCTGACAATATTTTTCCACTTATATTTAAGAAACTTTGTCCTCAGTACGAGTTGCATTAAGAAAGCTTTTTCAATTTGTCAGTTCAATAGATTTCTAAGTATTCTTATCTTCTGAACTCTGGAGTACAATGTTTGTTTTCATAATTGATTTCATGTTTTTATATTACACATCCTGAAAATGAAACACAATATGTAGAACCACATTGGCAATATCTGAATCCATGTTGGTAATGGAACAATTTAGAGAAAAACAGACATAGTTTATACTTCCCAGGTTTCAGGAGAACCAGCCCAAATTGTGACTTGATGGTCCTCTGATATCCTCTGTCCTATATGCAATATCTGATAGGTAAATTTGATTTGTCTTTTTTTATGATATAAATTTATTTTCTTCTTTCATTATATTAAGTGAAATTATCATTGCTTATCTGCCAAAAATTAAACATATCAATGTGTTTCTACCTCCCTTTCTTGTTTTTCAGCCTTCTGTCTTTTCTTACTTCTCTAAAGCAGAGGAAAGAAGGAACTCAATTTTGTGAAAAATATTTTCTACTGCAGGTTCTGTTAAAATAGGCTGAAATAATTTTGATGATATTTCAAATACTCCAAACTCATCAAACTCATAATTTCAAGTTACATAAAGCTGCTTTTTTATTTTTGACACTAGGACTTAAAAAAAAAAAAAGGAATATGTCTCACTCTTGGAATTTAAAAACCTGTAATCAGTTAAACCTAAGGAATTCTTTTAGGAATAAAATATGATGGACTCACTGCCCATTGCACTTCTGTATTATATTAATATTTATGTTTATATTTATTTTCAATTATTTTATATATTAATTTCTCTAATTCAGTTTTGGTTTGAAACGTATGTCAGTTATCAAATTATTGTCCTTCAGCTCCAAATCCACCCTTCCCTGCCATGCTTTGTGAAAATGCAAATGGTCTCTGTAAGCATTTTTGCTTTGCAGCTGGGGCGCACATGGGTGGCTCAGTCAGTTAAGCATCCGACTTCAGCTCAGGTCATGATCTTGCAGTTCATGGGTTCGAGCCCCGCTGACAGCTCAGAGCCTGGAGCCTGCTTTCAGATTCTGTGTCTCCCTCCCTCTCTGCCCCTCCCCCACTCATGCTCTGCCTCTCTCTGTCTCTCAAAAATAAATACAAACATTTTTTTAAAAAGTTTGCTTTGCAGCTGGCATGATGCTAGCTAGGCTTTGCCAATAGAGGGTACTAGAGGGACACAGCAAGGTGATAGCAGCAGGCAGACCCTTTCCTTCTGGTTCCGATCCTCCATTTGTTAATCCAGTGTGAGCATCTAGCAGTTCCAGCCATATTCTCAGGACACACTTTCTTCAACCAGGGGCTCCTCCTGAGCACCTCTTGTGGGCCACCTCTGTGATAACTTCGGTTGAGCCCTCAGACCACATCCTCTTTGAAGAGATCTGAATCTGAGTCTTGGGGAGGCCATCGTCTAAGTCTTAGGTCCCTTTATTATATACTTTTCCTCAGCCAAGAGGTAGTAGCTGCTTTTTTGCACCTGCAGAGTCTGGACTTTTTGGAGTTCTCTTTAAGTAGCTTCCTCTTAGTAACTAACCATCTTTTACGAATTTCTTTATGTCACTTTTTCCTACTCAAAGTACTGATATGGTTTCTATCTCCTGAGAGGATCCTAACTGATACAAAGTTGTTTAAAAGTATTCCTTTTTTGGTAAATGTATTTATTGATTTTGAGAGAGACAGAGAGAGCTCAGGAGGGGCAGAGAGAGAGAGGGAGAGACAGAGAGAATCTCACGCAAGCTCTGCATTGTCAGTGGGAAGAGCCCAACGTGTGCCTCGAACTCCTGAACGTGAGTTCATGACCTGAGCTGAAATCAAGCAAGAGTTGGTCGCTTAACCGACTAAACCACCCAGGCTCCCCTAAAGGTATTCTTAATGTATGCATACCTAACCCACCTAAATAATTTTTAAATACCCTTCCTTCTGTGTTTGAAATTTAAAAAATTCCCTTCAGGACTTCAAATGGTGTTCCATGTCAACTAAACACTTCTGACCAACAATGACAAATGTGACATGGGTGTTAAGAATCCCTCCCCTAGCAGGAGAGAAAGGCATACAAGCGAGTCCTTTTTATTATTAAACTGTGATAGATGCAGGTGTAGAAGACTGGACAAGGCACAGTGGTGGCACCTCGAGGTTTGATGGGGCGGGAGTAGGGGTCCAATAAACTTCACAGAGCAATTTTCACTGAGCTGAGTGTTCAAGGATGAACAGACGGACGGTCCACATAGATTAGGGAGAAGAGGGTCATGCGAACAAAAGAATACAGTTATGAAATATAAAGAATATATGAGGGGCGCCTGGGTGGCTCAGTCGGTTAAGCGTCCGACTTCGGTTCAGGTCACGATCTCACGGTTCATGGGTTGGAGCCCCACGTCGGGCTCTGTGCTGACAGTTCAGAGCCTGGAGCCTGCTTCGGATTCTGTGTCTAACCTCTCTTTCTGCCCCTCCCCTGCTCATGCTCTGTCTCTCTCTGTCTCAAAAATAAATAAACACATTAAAAAAAAAAAGAATGTATGATATGAAACAAGGCACACTTGAGCAATGTCAAGGTAGGTGAGCACTGTTCTAACCTAAGGCATGTGTGTATGCATGTGTTTGTGGGACAGAACTAGGAGTAGATGAAGGGCCAGCATGGAGAATAGTGCAAAAATGAGGCTGGCTGAGCAGGCTAGCTCCAGATCAGGAAGGGCTTTGTGTCATGCTAAAAAGTTTGAATTTTATTTCATGGGCAGCTACAAGCTCAAAGGACTCAAAGGATATGAAGACTTCAAAGAAAAAGTTAATGAATCGTCAGTTTTTCCACAGCAAGTATATTTTTTTTCAAATTTTTTTTAATGTTTATTTGTTTTCCAGAGAGAGGCAGACAGAGAGAGAGAGAGAGAGAGAGAGAGAGAGAGAGAGAGAGACAGGCTCCAGGCTCTGAGCTGTCAGCACAGAGTCTGACGCGGGACTTGAACTCACGAAGCATGAGTTCATGACCTGAGCCAAAGTCAGACACTTAATCGATTGAGCCACCCAGACGCCCCTACACGGCAAGTATATTTAATCCTCCGCTGTATAGAATGCAGTATGGCAGGATTCAAATAAATTCATATCCTTAGCCTTGCCATGTCATGTGTGAAGTATCTACGTGTTAAGTTAAATATCAGTTAAAAAGTAAAGTTAAAGTATCAGTTAAAAGGTAAAGACCAAGATGTGCAGTGAGCTCTGAAGACAGGAGAGATTATAGTAACTAAGAAGAGAGTAGAACTCCAGCAGGGGTCTAGGGCACGAGGGGGGGCTGCATTTTAGGAAAAGAGCAGAATGGACAACCTTTTAGGAAGGGGAAGCATGGCCCTGGAATGTTTTCGGCAGCGTGAGGGAGCTTGAGCTGAAGGGCAGCGTTGAGAAGGTAGGTTGAAAGTGTAGGGCAGAATTCTGGGATGACCAACCAGTGCCAGTGGCCCCCTGCTTACCCATTCCACAACCTCTCCACTTCTTCCTGCTGAGCTCAGAGCAGCTCCAGATTCTTGCTCAGTCCAGGGCTTAGCGAACCTTTGCCAACAGAGAGTTGGAATTTATTCTTCATAAAGAAGAGTTTATGAGAGTTTATTTCAGGATGCCAGCAAGAGGTTTTGACTGGTAGCTTGTTAAGTATAAAGATTTTTCTGATCATGCTGCTGGAGATCACTAATGGAAGGGAGGACCTCAAAGATGGAAATCTGTTGAAAGGGCTATGGAAATTTTCTTTTATACGTAAATTACGCTTCAGGTGCTAAGATCTTGACTATGTGTTTCAGCTGTGAGTTTGGAAGACATAAGGAGTGTTTGTATTGAGTCTACACCGATACTATCTCCCAAGGAAACAAAGCTGTAACACCAAATGTCGTAAATCAGAATGTCATGCTGAAAAAGGAGTGTTCCACATTGCCATTTCTCCCTTAGGATATGGTTGACCTCAGAACAGGAATTCAGAAACCTCCCTGCCTGCCTCTTTGCCACTAAGAAAACAGACACTAGTTCCCCAACCCCCTGATTAAGAAAGAAGCTGGAAGACCATGCAGAAGAGTTTTCAAGACTGTGAGTACCCTTGCCAAAACCCAGTGGGAGAGTCTCTAGGGAGACAGAGGTCACAGAAGTTGAAAAGTTTGATTATTTTTGAAAAGTTTTTACTACCTTCCCAGTAAATATTGCCTTAATTCTTCATTCTTACTAGCAAATTGTCATTTAGCACCCAATAATTCTCCTGTTAAAGCCTAGAGAGTTATTATTTTCAGGGATGGGTGAATTTAACGGCTTTGCTTTCTCCCACAACTTTGCAAAGTATTTCAAGGGACAAAGTTCTTCTCATTTTTCCCTTCCTGAATACATTCCCCTTTTATTATGAAACATAAAACTTTAACGACCGAGAATCAGATGCACAAGAAGAAAAAAATGCCCGTGGCAAAGTGAGTGTTCGGCGGAGACCAGCTTAGACCTCATTTACTGCTTGGTTCTGTGAAGGACTCACTAATTCTTCAACCCTTGAAAGTTATTTAACCTCTTCTCCTTGTATGTTTCATTGGTAAATGTGGATAATAAAATTTTTGCCCGACTCCTTTAAGGACTGTTGTCGAGGTGAAATGAAATCGTAGATATGGAGACTGGTTTTGAAAAATGGGGTGTTACAGAAACATAAAAAACCCTTCTGTTATCCTGGTTTTAGCTATACTCATTAGCAGGAAATTAAGATGGCTGTGTTGGGAAATATTTGCCAGTGTTGTGAGGGTGGGCGTCACCGTATGTGCAGCGGATTGTGTATTTTAGTTCTTTCTGTGCACGTACACAGACACATCAGCCCGCAGATACGTTATCTGCACCGCCGTATCTTCATCTTCACTTATTTATTGATCCAACACATATTTGTTGAATAACTGCTATGCAGGTATCCCTGGTATTATTCTAGATACTGAAAATACTGCATTAAGAAAAGTGACAAAGTGCCTGCCCTCATGGAGCTTGTATGCTAATTAGAGGCAACAAAGTAAACAAGTAAGTAAGTGGCCCGTCAGGTGTGGTAAATGCTATGGAGTCAAACAAGGCAGGAAATGAGACTATGAGCCAGGGGTTGGCAAACTATGGCCAACTAGCCAAATCGGGCCCACTGCCTAGTTTCTTAAATAAAATTTTGTTGGAACACAGCCATGATCATTCATTTATATTTGTCACTGCTGCTTTGAGTTAATTAGTTAAGATAGAAACCATCTGGCCCACCAAGTATAAAGTACTCTCTCACCTTGTATAGAAAACATGTGAGGCTCCTGGTAAAGGCCATTTTAAAGTTTTGTTTTGTTTTGTTTTGTTTTGTTTTTATCCTGAGTGAAACGGAATGCCAATGGGGGGTTTGTGGGGTAGCAGTATCTGGCTTATGTTTTAAAAGATTATCCTGGTGACTCTGCTGAGCATAGACCTTGGGGTAAGAGTGGAAGCACAGAGACCAGTTAGATAGTGATTTCATTAGAAGAGAAAAGGTCACTGTAGGGTAGCAAGGATAAGAATGAAGTGACAAGAATAAAATTGATTTCTGTATATATTTTTAAATGGCCACCGCGAGAGATTTGGGGTTGAATGACTGGCAGGATGGATTTGCCATCAACTGAAATACAGAGGCCACCAGAGGAGCAGGTTTGGGGATGAAAATGAGGAATTTGGTTTTTCCACAGGAGGTGTGCAATGTCACGTAGCCACTGAAGTAGGCGTGCCAATGAAACAGGTGACTAGATGAACCTGGCATTCAGCTGAGAGATCTGGCCCGGGGTTAGAAATCTCACAGTGATCAGAGTATAGTTGAGGTTTCAATGCCATGAGACAAAACAAAAAACAAAATCACAAGACATCACATCCTCAGATTTATTACTCCATTTCACTTTGTCCAGTAATGCCCAGAGGCCTCGATATTTGCAGGACAGACAAAGCTTTATGTCGTGCACATAGTATGATCCTTGCATATTTCTTGATAGCTATTTGAATCATGGTCCTGATCCTATTTTAAGCTTAAAGGAAGTGGGAAAGAGAAAATTTGGGGATTTAAAAATGATACATTGGACTCAATTTTGAAAAGCACAAACCCTGCGAGATGTGTGTCCGCTTCAAGAGGGTAGGATGATTTGTCCTAGGCATACTTTTTCACAGAATAGGTAAAGAAGAGAAGAGAGGAAGTTACATTCAGTTAAAACCTACCCAGTTCCAGGGGTTTCAGAAACAATAGTTCATTCCACAGCTCCACTCTTGAATTTACAAAATTAGGCTGGAGTTACTCCAATATTTCTATCATTTTATTCTTCCAGATGGATATTCAATGAAGACAGTTTCTGGCTCTTACTATTTCAACATCTCTTATGTCAGAGAGAAATTGAAAATAAAATCCCAAATTAGTACAAACACATTCCTGGCTTCCAAAAGAGTTCACTTTCAGGTCACTTCTAGATTAACATTCTATTTAATCAGAACAGGTTGGTCCATCCCACTAATTGCCGTTCTCTTTCCAAGGCTAAATACAATTCTATCAAGCATCAACTTGAAGGCTATCAGTCATGCAAACTCCCTGGCACTGTAGTGATTATTTTTAGCTAAATAGGCATAACCATGGATGATGCAAAATCAGAGGACAGAGTATAAATTGTTCAGCTCTCTAGATTAAAGTGCATCGATATTATGCATAGCTGAGAACAGAAAGAGAGGCAATCCACTAACTGAATCATCAATCTGGAATTGCTCCCTGCTGTCTGGAGTCAGGTTTCCTAACTGTGGCACTACCTACACTGTGGGCCACATAATTCTCTGCTCTGGGAGCTGTGCACGCTAGGATGTTTAGCAGTGTCTCGAGCCTCCACCCACTAGCTGCCAATCACAACCTTCCCTCTCCTAGTTGTGAAAACTTGTCACAAACTGTCTCCAGAGATTTCCAAATGCTTTTGGGGAGCAGGAGTATTGAGAACCATTGACCTAGAGTGTAAGTTCTCTTTTCTTACGCTGGCTTTGGAAATTCTGTATGGTTTACCTTCAGACTTTTTTGAATGTTTTTCCTTCAGAGGTCTACCTTAAGATAACTGGTCTACTTATTATTGGCCCTAAAATTTTTCTCTCTGTGGAGCTGGTGCCTTCATAAATACCCACCCACTCCCCACTGACAAAATTCCATCCCTTTCTTCTAGGTAAATGCTATTCATGAAATTATAACCTCGGGTCACAGAAATTGGATGGGGCTCGTCTAGTTCTTAGTCTGCAGTTGAGGACAATAAGATCAGATGGGTCATTATTTACCAAGGTCATGGGGGCTACACAGAGAGCAGGCAGTAGAATTCCAGAGCCCAGTCGCTAAATGTACCATGCTTTCCATTGTAGATGTCTTTTGTCCCATTTTATTTTCACTCTTTACAGAAACTCCTAGAGAGTTTGTTCTTATGATTCATGTTAGTAATCAGTACCCTTCCACACAGTAACATAAACATGTTGTCATTTAATATTTACATGAGGTACGAGGTAACTCACACAGGCACAAAGTAACAATCAGCCTCACAGCCTTATCAGAATTCAGTGATAGAAATTATATTTTTGGAGGATAATTTTTTAAAATCTTCATTTATTTTTGACAGAGAGAGAGAGAGAGAGAGAGAGAGAGAGAGAGTGTAAGCAGGGAAGGTGCAGAGAAAGAGAGAGAGAGAGAGAGAGAGACAGAGGATCTGAAGCAGGCTCCCCACTGACAGCAGAGAGCCCAACGCAGGGCTCGAACTCACAAACTGTGAGACCATGACCCAAGCTAAAGTCAACTGCTTAACCAACTGAGCCACCTAGGTGCCCCTAAGTTTTCTTTGTTTGTTTGTTTATTTATTTTTGATAGAGAGAAAGTATGAGCGGGGGAGGGGCAGAGAGAGAGAGATAGAGACAGAGGGTCTGAAGTGGGCTCTACGCTGACAGCAATGAGACTGATGCGGGGTTCGAACTCATGAACCAGGAGATCGTGACCTGAGCTGAAGTCAGATGCTCACCCACACCCAGAGGTTTTCTTAAAACAGAAATTCTTAATAATATCTGATGCGGTAGATGTCAATACATGTCATGATTTCATATTATCTTTTATGGATAACTTTAAAGCAAGCCTTTCCCATCCTTTTTGTAAATGAAAGAGAAAAGATGGCTAATGTTACTGAGTGATTTTTATATACTCAGTGCATCCATTTACATGATTCGTTCTTTATTTAGGAATATTTGTATGTTAACTATCAACCCGTTGTCTTGAAATTAGTAGAAGTCAGGAATGGATTTATGAAAAGTTTTCAGTTGGAGTCTTTAATTCTCTTTCAACATGTTAGCGTTTTCAAAATTCTTTTTTTCTCATACACAGTTACAACCCAGACACAACACTCCACTTGACCCACATTCAAGACCCAGTCTTTTCAAAAGATTCAGGGAAGGTTGTTTCTTATCTCTACATGGATGTAAGGACTGCTTCACTTAAATAGTAATTGCTTCTGTTCCGGCACCAAGTGTAGGTAATTCTAGTTACCTGATCTTGGCCAGAGAACAAAGACACAAAAAGACACAATCTGGGTAGGGTTACCTGGTTCAAGGACTTTCCTTTATCTGGCCCAAAGGGGTATTGTTGTTTGGTCCCTTGATTAATTTATCTCTCCTCTAGACATTATAAAGACCAAAAAAAAGGACTAGGGAGAAAAAGAGAAGGATGGTATTAACATCGTTGAATTCATATGTTGCGTTAAGCATCATGTTAAGTTCTTTACATGAATTATTTTGATTTATAAAACAATTATGAATTAAGTATTATTTTCAGGTCCTGGTGCCCAATTGTAAAGATGAAGACAATGAAGCTCAGAAAGGTTAAGTCATTTGTCTAAGGTCCCAGAGCTTATACATCTCAGAGCTAGGATTCCGCTCATTTTCCCTGCTGTAGCATATGATTCCTCACCATAGGAAGACTGAGTTTCACACAATGGAATACACCATGTGTCGTTTACTAAGGGTTAATTAAGCAAACTTAAGTGGACACCTACAGCGTGTGCTGGCGATGGCTTGTGTCAGTTCGCGAGAGCTGAGTGTTACGTTTGTAAATGACAGTCGCATGTAGGCAACGATAAAAATCAAATTCTATAAACTTAAAACCTGATGACTTGTATTAAAAGCAAAGGTAAAAGGGGCGCCTGGGTGGCGCAATCGGTTAAGCGTCCGACTTCAGCCCAGGTCACGATCTCGCGGTCCGTGAGTTCGAGCCCCGCGTCGGGCTCTGGGCTGATGGCTCAGAGCCTGGAGCCTGCTTCCAATTCTGTGTCTCCCTCTCTCTCTGCCCCTCCCCCGTTCATGCTCTGTCTCTCTCTGTCTCAAAAATAAATAAAACGTTAAAAAAAATTAAAAAAAAATAAAATAAAAGCAAAGGTAATGAAAACTGACACGTTATCGCCTTTTGGTTATTTGTCTGCAGCTTACCGTTGTCCCTGCTCTTGCGATTATCTGTATCAGCGGATCTGTAAGGTAGAGGTCCTCGATGACGGTGTGCCACTGCGCGTGTCTTCTCTGCTGCACAAAGAGTTCACATTGGGAGCTTGACACTGCCCGAGACAGGAGTGTTTACACGATGGAAATAAGCAAACACTGTAGATCGGCACCCCGCCCCAGGAAAGCCGTTTGTGAATATTTACCATCATACCACTGTGCGCAGCTCTTTCATTTAAGATGAAAGTTATTTTATGCTTTCTATTTGTATACATTCAAAAACGTTCACTTACTAAGTATTGACTTAGCACTCGGTGCCAGATACGGCAGTACTCCCTTCCACCACTCTTATGTCATTTACGTATCTAAAAATAGCTGTAAGGTAGATATCAGCATTCCCAGTTTGTAGATAAAAAACCGAGGTTTAGAGGACAGTACGCTCCTAAAGTGGCACAGCTGGTTAAATGGTGGGGCACAGGCTTGATTCTGCATTTTCCGGATCGACATTTCTCAACGCTACAGCTGCAGTGGTGGATTGGGGGGGATAGCCCAGGACAGGGTTATCGTAAAAACAACGACAAAACAAACCAAAACAGAAAGCATTGGATTTGAGCCATGCTTCTTCTTTCTATTTTAGTACTACTATATTCATGTGAATGAATAATCAACATGATTGAATGTAACATGACAGTCTGTGATGTTGAATAGAAAAGTAAAAGCTTGGGGCGCCTGGATGGCTCAGCTGGTTAAGTGGCGGACTTGGCTCAGGTCGTGATCTCACGGTATGTGAGTTTGAGCCCCATGTCCGGATCTGTGCTGCCAACTCAGATCGTGGAGCCTGCTTTGGATTCTGCATCTTCCTCTCTCTCTGTTACCTCTCCCTGCCCCCTTACTCTCTGTCTCTCTCAAAAACTGAATAAACATTAAAAAATTTTTTTAAAAAGTAAAAGCTAGAAGAGGGGGTTAGAGAAGCTGAGGGGACAAAGGACAAAATAAGTGGTGATCCAGACTAGCTGTCTCATGCAGGAAAAATATTTGTAATGTCTTTGCACTGCAAACTGAGCCACTCTGAGCACACATATTGTTTCAAATGATACCTTTACTAAGGGCAGAGAGAGATGATGACACCTATTCTTGAGTTGATTATGCTAGGAGATGCCCACCTATACTTTGCAATACAGAGTTCGGACTTCTTTCAAAAGGGAAATTTTAGGGGTGCCTGGGTGGATCAGTTGGTTAAGCGTCCGACTCTTGATTTTGGCTCACTTCATGATCCCACGGCTCATGGGTTCAAGCCCTGTGTTAGGCTCTGCGCTGAGACCATGGAGCCTGCTCGGGATTCTCTCTCCCCAGCTCCTTCTCTCTCTCTCAGAATAAAGGAAATTTTAGATGAGGTTATGGAGGACCTTAGTTTTCACCATTTCAACAAGTCTGTAGCACAGACTGCAGAATCTCAGAGGCTCAATATAGCACTATGGACTGAGCACAGTTTATTTCTGCTCACATCGTAATCTGATGCAAGTCAGGTGTGAGCAGCTCAGTGGCCCTCCATCGATGTCTCAGCGTTCCAGCTGCTTCCACTTGCAAATGGCTCTATTTCACAGTTCTTTACTTCCAGCCAAGGAGTCAATGAATAATTCGCATCTGTCTTCACCTGCCTGCACTGGGCTTTCATTCACATTCTTATCCGTGAGCTCTCACTCACGTGGCTCCCACCTAACTACCAGGGAGACTGCAAAATGCGCGTGGATGATTGGTAGCAGAGACCATCCCCTCCACGTTCCCTGTAGCCTACAAAAGCTTTCTCTTATTCCACCCATTCTTACTTTGCTCTCTAGTCAAAGTGGATTTGTCTACCAAACACACCATAAGAAACAAAGCATGACTTATTAAGAACAAGTCAGTTCTTCTTCCTAACGGCAAGATTTAGACAATACCATGTGAAGTCAGGTTGGCGGAGAACAGTTAGTGTACCTGTTGAGACGCTTGCAGAGCCTTCTCTAACAAAAAGGCTATCAGATTTCTCATTATGTTTGCTCCTTGGCATTTAAAGTCAGGAATTCTAGAAGAGCACTGGAGAAATCTATAACGGCACTTTCGTATTTTGGTCAATAGACCCCACAGTTGCTAAAGCTTAATTTCCTTCTTTGTGCACTTCATGGAATTTTTTTTTTTTTTTTTGTCTCATTAGTTGGCCACGTTAGTATTTTATTGACATATTTAACTTTTGGTCATTTTAGCAGGCTATTTTACATTGTCCCTTTGGAGCTCCGAAGGCTGAGTGAAAAATTAGCACTTACAGATTAACGTGCAATTGTCGACAGTTCCTCCTCCAGAGTAGGTAAATAATTATTAAGTATTAACGTGGAGTTTATGGGAACTATTTCTAATCTCTGCTTTAAATCTCAACCCCAAAATGGCTAAAAAATAGAGAATAATTTCCTGTGACCTAAGGGGCTTCTTAGGACACAGGACACTCAAAACTGAAACTGGGGGAGGTTCCAGGCAAACAAGTTAGTCACCCTATGAGTGTTCTTCCTTTAAATATAGATTTATCCTTCTAACTGACTTTGTGTTTTTATGTCAGGCCCGCTCCCTGTCCTACAGTGGGATGTAGTATCCTAGGCATCTCCAGGGAAAGAAAACAAAGCAATTTTATCCAAATGGATTCATGCTAAATGTGTTTGGGGCAATGGAGTTTTCATGTTGGGAGAGATGATTCACTGTAAATAGACTCAGTGGAGGAAGTAGCCAGTTTTCACAATCAGGACTTTCTTCTTAAAGAGTTTCTTCCTTGATTTTAAATTGTGATAATATAAGGAATTATTCTCCACCACTTATTCCAATTTGGCTTGGAAACTAGCAATTTTTTTTTTTTTAACAACAAAGAAGATAAACAAGTAACACACAGAAAGAACTTTTGACCTGGTAACCAAAGCATATGCTACCCAAACTTCTCCTCTTTCTTTTTGATGGTAGCTGGTATAGTTCAGTTCTTCTTCAGTGGCCTCAGTGGGTGAAGTGAAAGGTGAAAAGGCTGGTATGACATTTAGAAGTTATGACTTCAGCAAGTTTTCTTCAGAAAAACAGGCTTTGCTTTTAAATTGACCTCTTCTCCCTACCCCTTCCTTTATTGTGGTAAAAAATTTGCATTACCCTAAAATATTCTGTTCCTGATATGGAATGTAAGGTTTTGTTGTTTTTACAGCCCTCCCTGGCACTGTTCTGTAGAAATTCACTGACATATTATTTTCCCTCTGCAAACATGTGGCCCCAAGTTGTAAAGCTAAAATAAAATGTCAAATGAAGTCACAAGAAAGTCTAATTCACCTCCAAACAGTGAACAGAGGAAAGAAAAGTTAGATTTTATAGAGTGATTTATGGTCCCTTAGGTAAAATTAAGTCAGACTGAGAATTAAGTCAACCTAAGAGAAGGCGGACTTGAGACAGATGGAAACAGAGAGAATGTGAAATAGTGGACAGCACAGGGGGAGCGAGGGAGCCAGCCAGGACGACAGCATTTGTGACCCTCCATCTAGCTGTGTCTGACCTACCCCTTGAATTTTTTTTGTTAGTGTGAGCCCATTGTCCCCTTTTGTTTCTCCTGCCAGTTTGCTTTCAAACAAAGGATTTCTGACTGACAAGCTCTCAGAGGAAAGGTTCCATTTTAATTGTTTACGTTTGCATGGCTCCCCAGGACTGGGCTAGGCTGAGTGACACCATCTCAATTTTGTTCTTTTGCAATGCAAATTATTATTTATTTGTTTTCTCATCCAACAAATCACATGTTTATTGAGTGCTTAGAAGAGGTCAAGATAAAGGGTGGTGGGGATGAAGGGCACAGGCTCTGTGAAGCTGTAACTAACCCACCAACCTTCAGGCACCTGACTCATAAGAAGATTGTTTTAAGGATTACATTGAGTTACATTTGTAAAATATAACATATTAGGAATAGCAGTCATTTTACAACTTTTAACCGTCATTAACATTGACATCAGTACTATTGATATTGTTATTTTTTTATACGTTCCAAACATTCTGCTAGGTGTTCCAGGATCAAAGTAGAAAAGAGTACGAGATAGGTAACTTTACCACAAGGAGCTGCCGTTTTGGGTTATAAAGTAAACAATATTTTACATAAATATACAAGGTGTATGTAATATTTATTTTGCATAAACATAAAATAAACATTCACATATACTGAATGGGTCATAGGGTGTTTTAAAATAGGGCATTTTAAAAAATATTTAGGGGCCTGGGTGGCTCAGTCGGTTAAGCGTCCGACTTTGTTCAGGTCATGATCTCACGGTCCGTGAGTTCCAGCCCCGCGTCGGGCTCTGTGCTGACAGCTCAGAGCCTGGAGCCTGCTTCAGATTCTGTGTCTCCCTCTCTCTCTGACCCTCCCCTGTTCATGCTCTGTCTCTCTCTGTCTCAAAAATAAACATTAAAAAAATTTTAATAGGGGCGCCTGGGTGGCGCAGTCGGTTAAGTGTCCGACTTCAGCCAGGTCACGATCTCGCGGTCCGTGAGTTCGAGCCCCGCGTCAGGCTCTGGGCTGATGGCTCGGAGCCTGGAGCCTGTTTCCGATTCTGTGTCTCCCTCTCTCTCTGCCCCTGCCCCGTTCATGCTTTGTCTCTCTCTGTCCCAAAAATAAATAAAAAACGTTGAAAAAAAAAATTAAAAAAAAAAAAATTTTAATAAAAAAAAAAAAATAAAAATATTTAAGGTACTTTGTATTAAAAAACAAAAATTTCCAAAATATATTCATATGTGAAATGTGTAAGCAAAAAAGGAAAACCCATAACATGTACTGCTTACCATTTTATTTATTTAGTTATTTTATTTTTATTTATTTTGAGAGAGACAGGGACAGCACGGGTGGGGGGAGGGCAGGAAGAGAGGGAAAGAGAGAGAGAATCCCCAGCAGGTTCTGCGCTCTCAGTGCAGAGCCTGATGCAGGGCTGGAACCCACAAACCATGAGATCATGACCTGAGCTGAAACCAAGAGTCAGACACTTAACCGACTGAGCCACCCAGGTGCCCCAATGCTTACCATTAAAAATTTTTTTTTATGTTTTATTTCTTTTTGAAAGAGAGACAGAAAGAGTGTGAGTGGGGGGAGGAGTGGGGGGAGAGGCAGAGAGAGGGAGACACAGAATCCAAAGCAGGCTCCAGGCTCAGAGCTGTCTGTCAACACAGAGCCTGATGTGGGGCCCGAACCCATGAACTGAGATCATGACCTGAGCTGAAGTAAGACGCTTAACTGACTGAGCCACCCAGGCATCCCTAATGCTTAACATTTTAAAAAAAACATTCATATGTCCTTATTTTTCCCTTTAAATGTGTACAAATTTAGCACATGATATTCATTGTCTTATAACTCCCGGTTTTTTTTTAAATTTAATTTAATTTTTTAATTTAATATCCACACCATGACAGAAAGGTGCCACATCTTATATTTTACAACTGTGTTTAGTTGATTAGAAGTAACCTGATTAGTATAACCTGTTTGCTCCAGATGGCCATTGGGGTTGTGGCTAAGCTTAGGTTATCACAGACAACGCTGCAATGTCATTTTCTATGCACATCATTTCCATATACACAAATACAGTTCTTGAAAACGATGTTGCTGTGTCTAAGACTGCCCACATTTGTAATGCGGATACTAATGGCCCCCTTGCCCTCACATCAATAATGTTTGAGGATGTTTGCTTGCTGATAGCATCTCCAATAGTGCTCTTCAAACTTTTAAATACTTTCTATTTTGATAGGTAAAAAATGGTAATATGGTATAGATTTAACCTTTATGTCTCTTTTCGCAGGGGAAGTTGAACAACTTCTGATGTTTAAGAGCCATTGTATTTCCTTTGCTGTGAACTGTACTCTGATCATTTTTCTACTGCATTATTGCTTTTGTTCTTTTTTAGAAGGTCTTTATAAATTTGGGAGACAGGCACTTGGTCTATGATAAAGTGGCAGATTTGTGGCTGTTTCTGCTGCTGCTGCTGCTTTTTCTTCTCCTCCTTTTCCTTTTCCTCCTCCTCCTCCTCCTTCACCATGTAATAGTTTTCATTTTGTGACATCAAATGTATAATTGTGTCTTTTTATGACTTAGGGATGATTTCAAGTCAATTAGAAGATCCTTTACCTCTCTAGGATTATCAAGGCATTTCCCCATGTTTTTTTTTTTTTCTAGTATTCTCAGGATTTAATATTGTTCACATTCAAATTCTGAAGCACTGAGATTTAACCTAATGTGTAGGACAGGTCCGTCCCAGTATTATTAGTAGTAAATTGCCACGTTTATTATATAGTCAATTACCATTTGCATTTGGGTCTATTTCAGGATTTTCTATTTTGTTTCATGAGTGTTTCTTTGTCCATGTGTCACTCTGAGATTGTTTTAAAAGTTAAATCTTTATAATCTATTTAAGTATTTATTTAGTCTAGTCCCAGCTATGTGTTCAGAGTTTTTCTCACCACTTTTGTTTGTCTAATTTTCGATGGAAACTTCAAAATCATCTTGTCTATTCACACCCTGCCCCCCATGTTGATTTTTGTTGGAATCATATTAAATTTAGAAATTAAATTTGGGAAAATCAATGTCTTTCTGATGTAAAAAACTATGCAAAAACACAGCATCTTTCTTTGCTTAAGTCTGCTGTAGGATTTTTTAGTGTTTTAAAATTTTGCTTCATGTAGGTGTTAAGAATTTTTTGTTAAGTTTATTCTTAGACATTTTTTTTTTATTTTTGTGCTGCTTTTATAAACTGGAGTCTAATCTCTTGTGTTTTCTTTTTTTGTGTTTATTTTTAAGATGGGGGAGGGACAGAGAGAGAGAGAGAGGACAAATGGTCTGAAGTGGGCTGTGTGTGGGGTGCATCGGTGGCTCAGTCAGTTAAGCATTCGACTTTGGCTCAGGCCATGATCCCACGATTTGTAGGTTTGAGATTCGCGGGTTTGAGGCTTTGTGCTGACAGCTCAGAGCCTAAAGCCTGCTTTGGATTCCATGTCTTCCTATCTCTCTGCCCCTCCCCAGCTTACTCTCTCTTTCTCTCTCTCTCTCTCTCTCTCTCTCAAAATAAATAAACATTAATTTTTTTTTTGAAGTGGTCTCTGTGCTGACAGCAGAAAGCTCAATGTGGGACTCCAGCTCACAAACAGTGAGATCATGACCCAAGCCAAAGTTGGATGCTTAACCCACTGAGCCACCCAGATAACCCTCTCTTGTGTTTTCTAAGCATATAATCATATATCTACAAATAGAGTTTGATTCCCTATATATTGAAAATATTAATTTAAAAATTATATACACCTAAGTTTTTTCTCTGCTTGTTTTGGTCAGTGCCTCTCGCACAATGCTAAATGTTAGAGGGGTCTGGTTCCCAACCATATATAAGTGAGTTGGTTGAACAGTCTCTGTAAGACTGTCTCTTTAAAAAATTTTTTTTTCCATAATGTTCATTTATTTTTGACAGAGAGAGAGAGAGAGAGAGAGAGAGAGAGAGAGAGACAGAGTGTGAGCTGGAAAGGGGCAGAGACAGAGAGAGGGAGACACAGAATCTGAAGCGGGCACCAGGCTCTGAGATGTCAGCACAGAGCCCGACATGGGGCTTGAACCCACGAACAGTGAGATCATGACCTGAGCCAGAATCTGGTGCTTAATCAACTGAGCCACCCAGGTGCCCCTGTAAGACTACCTTTATGTCCACTACTGGAATTTGAAGTCTACAAAACCAGAGAAACCAGAAAGGGAATACAGATGTAAAGAAGGCAGAGCAAGGATCATCTGGAAACCCTGAGCATCATCTGGAACCCATGAAGATGGACTGAAACACATGTCAGTTGTTGGAAATATTGGCATCTTTCATTTTAGTGCTAAATCTCAGAATTTAGGAGTCAGAGGAGCTGACTCCAGGAAAAAGTAGAGCAGTTAAACTTCTAGATACTGTTCCATGCCAATGAGGTGAGCCAGCGTATCAGGATAATGTGTGTAAGCTACAGCGTGGATGCTGATTCATTCCTCCCCTTCAAACCTTACAGAAAAGTCTTTCTGTGGCCCACGTTAACTAGAAACCGATACAGAATGGAATTGTGGGAAACTAGCTCAGTGTAGACAAGATTACATATTATAGTTGCTTCCGTATCTTGGTTATTATAAACAATTCTGCAGTGAACATTGTATCTTTTCTAATTAGTGTTTTTGTTTTCTTCGGGTAAATAGTAGTGAAATTACTGAGCGGTATGGTATTTCTGTTTTTAATTTTCTGAGGAAGCTCCATACTGTTTCTTACAGTGGCTATACCATTTTACATTCTCCCAAACAGTGTTCAAGGGTTCCCTTTTCTCCAACACTTGTTTTTCGTCTTTTTGCTATTAGCCATTCTGATGTGAGGTGATACTTCATTGCAATTTTAATTTGCACTTTTATGATGATAAGTGATGTTGAGCATCTTTTCATGTGTCTGTTGGCCATCTGTATGTCTTCCTTGAGAAAATATCTATTCGGGTTTCCTCCTGCCCATTTTTTATTGGATTTTCTTTTTCTTTTTCTTTTTCTTTTTTAAGTGTTGAGTGCTTCCCGTTTCTTTTTTAATTTTTTTTCAAACATTTATTTATTGTTGAGAGACAGAGAGAGACAGAGTATGAGCAGGGAATGGGAAGAGGCAGAGGGAGACCTAGAATCCGAAGCAAGTTCCAGGCTCTGGGCTATCAGCACAGAGCCTGATGTGGGCCTCAAACTCATGAACTGTGAGATAATGACCTTAGCTGAAGTCAGTCACTTAACCAACGGAGGCACCCAGGTGCCCCTAGTGGGTCCCCTTTTCCATGTTCATTCTCATGCCATATATACTATCCTTAGCCTTATTATTCTGTGAGCAACTTTAGATCAAGAAGTGTATTCTTTAATTTCATATCCCCAGGAAATATTAACAATATATATTTAAATGTTAGGCACACACATAATGTTTTTGAATGCAAACAATAAATTACATGTTCTCTTTGCCCAGGGAATTTTCTGAGCCTAATGAAGACATCTGCCATTTTCGTGTCTTATCTGTGTTCTCATCCTTTCTTCTTGGATATGTTTGCTTCTTTTGTGTCTTTTATCATTCTCCTTGGTAAGAAATTTCCTGATTTATTTGCCCTTTAGAAGCTAGCCCTTTTCTCTTTGATTTGTGTCATACAGCCACCTGTGTTGTTACTTATTCAGTTTTTTAGTCTTTGATTACATTATGTATTTTGTTTTCTTTTTGATAGCAATTCAGAGTCATTCAGGCTGTTTTCTATAAGCATTTCCACCCACTTACAGAATCCTATATTGAATTTACATCCTGACACCTGGGAATACATATTTACCCTCTATCTTTTAATGTGCATCTAAGACTCATTCTCCACCAAACTCAGGTGAGAATTGAATAAAACTATTCCTGGTGAATTTTTCTAAATAGACCGCCTCTCATTCTGTAGTTACTTAATCATTGAAAATGTGTCAAGTGGGCATTATGTGTGTGAGTCTAAGCCAGGATCTGTAAAAGATACAAAGATGAAAAATACAGAGCCCTCTCCTTTGGGAGCTATGGTTGTGGAGAGGAAAAAAGTAAATATAATACAAGGCGAAGTGAAAAAATTGTTAGGTAGTCTGTAAGAACTCAAGAAAGTAGTGAGAAAGGAGAGATTACTTTAGACCTGGGACTTGGGAATGATTCAACCTGGGCCATGAAGGATGAGCAATAATTTTAAACATGGAAACATGATACCCAATGGAAGGAACAGTAAGAGTAAAGTTATGGAAGTCTGTTTTCCATTCAATGCTCCCTTTTTGATACAATGAGTAGATAGTGTAGCTCTTAGAATAAAATGCATAGAGGGACATGGTGGGAAATGAGACCAGACCACATATTAGTTTTCTATGTCTACTGTAACAACCAGGAACTTAGTGTTTTAAAACAACACAAATGTATCATTTCATGGTTCTCTAGGTTAAAAGTCTCACAGGACTCTTACTGAGCTAAAATTGAGGTGCCAGTCCAGCTGTGCTTCTTTCTAGAGGAGAGAGAGAAGTCATATCTTAGCTTCTTCCAGCCTCTAGAGGCCCCTTATCTCCACCTTCAAAATCTCCATGACCACTCTTCCATTGTTGCGTTTTCCCTTAATCAGAGCTGGAAAAGGTCTCTGCTTTTAAAGATCCATGTAATCAGTTTGGGCCCACCTGGATAATACACTATAATCTTCCCATCACAAGGTCCTTAATATATATAATCATACCTATAAGGAGTTTTTTGCCAAGTAAGGTAACATTCACAGGTTTTAGGGATTAGGATGTGGAAATTTTAGGGGGACATTATTCTGCCTACAACAGGTGGCTTAAGTCAGATCATGAAGGGAATTAGCCAAACATGATCTAGCTACATATTTCAGGCTTGGTAATATGAAGTATTATCCTAATGACAGTAGATGCAGTGAAAACAGGGGGGAGGGGAATGTTTGAAATTATCAAACCTATATATCATTAGAAGCCCAGACCTCACAATTAAAGTGTATTCAAATGATGTGCTCAGCCTTGTTTGCAAACAAATAAATGAGTAAGGTTTACAATTTGTCTATTAATTTGAGTCTGGTCTCCTTCTCTCTTTTTTTTTTTTTAATTTTTTTTTAACGTTTATTTATTTTTGAGATAGAGACAGAGCATGAACGGGGGAGGGTCAGAGAGAGAGGGAGACACAGAATCTGAAACAGGCTCCAGGCTCTGAGTAGTCAGCACAGAGCCCGACGCGGGGCTCGAACCCACAGACCGCGAGATCATGACCTGAGCCGAAGTCGGACGCTTAAGCGACGGAGCCACCCAGGCGCCCCTTCTTCTCTCTTTCTTATGCCATTGGTGATACAAATGCCACTCTGAGTATCTTTGAACAAGGAAAAAGATTTGTTTTGTTTTACATTCAGGAACTACAGTTTTCATAGACATAACATGACTAAACATTTGACGTATCAAATAACTTTTTAGAAATACATAGACATTTTTGGTAAATTTAATTTAACTCAACAAATTCACTGAAAAAAATTTTTTTTAATGTTTATTTTTGAGAGAGAGAGAGAGAGAGCGAGAGAGCAGGAGAGGGTCAGAGAGGAAGACACAGAATCTGAAGCAGGCTCCGGGCTTCGAGCTATCAGTACAGTGCCTGGTGCCGGGTTCGAACTCACAAACTGAATGGTGAGATCAGACCTGAGCCCAAGTCGGACGCTTAACCAACTGAGCCACCCAGGCGCCGCTCAACAAAGTCACTTTTAAGTAAATAATTTATAAGTACTCACAATATACAAGGAATTTGATGTCTTTAATTAACTAATTAATTAATTAAATAGATACTTATTAAGGATTTAGTATGTGCCAAGCATGGCTTAGCCACTGGGAAGAAAGTAGTAAACAAAACAGGCAAAAACCCTTGCCATCATGGCGCTTCTATTCTAATAGACGTGATGGACAATATTCAAGATCACTGAATGGACTAACTAGTATTTTAGACCGTGATACAGAACAAAATAAAGCAAAAAATGGCAATATGAATTGTTAGGGCTTTTGAAGTTTCTGATGATGGAAGTCACTGAAAAGGTGACTATAGGAAATGTAGAAGATTTAATCAGTCCGAATGCCACAGTTAGAATCTGAAGCTTCGGTTGATTGGTACAGGTTCATCTGGATACTGTGTCCTTCCTCTTCCTCTGCAGCTCCTGGCCAATTTCAGGGAATGCTGGAAGGGCTGTGGGAGAGGCAAATGTGGAGCAGACCCAGTTCTGCCTTCCAGTAGCTTATGTGGAAGGCTGACAGGGCTCAGATCATGGTGATCGAAGGTACAAAATTATTTCTAAAGCACCGCAAGAGATCAGGGAAACAGAACGGTTTTAGTAGATGTTCTGTTTATCACCAAGAATGAAAACGAGCCAGCAAGAATTTGATCTTACAGAATTCGAACATCACTTCATCAGAGGGATAGGGGGTCACAGTTCCTTTTTGAATTTTTGTTTCTTTTATTATCCATATGAAGCCAGAACCCAAAGCAAACGAGGGAAAAGACAAGCTCCCGCAGAGTAGCTTGTGGGACAACAGTCGCGCGTAATCCTTGGTTTCGCTGTCCGCAGATTCAGTTACTCTTGGTCAACCGCAGTCGCAGGCGGGAACCAGATGATCCTCCTTCTGTGGAATCTGCGGAAGGTCAATATAGCCTAGCGATAGGGATACGCCACATGCTGCGGCGCTAGCGTCGCCTCGTCACGTAGGCATTTTCTCATCTCGTGGCATCGTAAGAAGGGTGAGTCCAGTACAGTAAGATATTTTGAGAGACAGAGAGAGAGAGAGAGAGAGAGAGAGACCACACTGCCAAATTTCTATTACGGTATATTGTTGTAATTGTTTTATTTTCTTACTCGTTTCTGTTGCTCATCTCTCACTGCGCCTGATTTAGAAATTAAACCTTATCATGGGTGTTTCTGCATAGGAGAAAAGATGGTATAAGGTGCAGAACTATTTGCTGTTTCAGGTGTCCACTGCTTTGGGGTCTTGGAATGTATTTCTCCTGGATAAGGGGGGACTACCGTACCTCCATAATTTGGAGCAGGCGAGCAAAGAGGGGGCTGGTGTTTCCTTACTTTGGGGCAGTTTCCCTCCACGGGTAACAGGCTCCATGTGTACACTGGCAGCTAGAGTCTGCCGTTTGGAAACACAGGACCCTTGTCTGGCATCTTATTCCTGACATCCTTGCCTGTCAGTCAGCCTTCAGCCACCTGGGTTCTTTCCATTGTGTTTTTGTTCCTTGTAATAAAGTGGATTTTCTTTCTTTGCGAATGAGCATAAAGATACCCAGAAAATAAACCAGGTGCCCATTTGCCAGGCTCCAGCAAGCACGCATGCAGATGAGGCGTCTCGGCCTCTCCTGTAGGTTTCCCAAGAGGAAAATGCTGCTGCTGACATGAATAGCAGAGGCCAGACAATGATTCTTAGGGAAGATAAACAGGCTTGCGATTCCCTCCTGACGGCTCCGCTCCTCTCCTCAATGACCGATTCTGGAGCAAAAGGTCATGGGGATAATTCTGCACCTGCAGCCTGGGAAGGCCAGGCTCAGGCCTTGCAAAGAGCTCTCCCATTATTGATGCTAATTATTATTGAGCCAAATGCACCCTTTTATTAAGGGGCAGGTGGGAGGCTCTGTCACTGTCAGGGCAATTCCACCAAGAGCAAGTATAGAATTCCTTGCACAGATGTACATATACCCAAGAAGCCCCAAGTGTTGCATATAGGCTGTTCCTAGAGAATACATCATTAGAAATTTCTGCAGTTCTATAACGAGATGGTCAGGACTCAGGTGAATGACAAATGCTGCCCAGGACCCCAACGCCAGATTATGGAGAGAAGAAGCATGATTTATTCATTAGGGCTTGAACTCAACTGCTGGGCCTCTGGGCAGCTTGTGAGATTTCGCCCCCTGCCATCTGCACTCTGAGACGGCTTAACAACAACTTTGGAGATCTCGGAACCCTCTGGGGATTTGCTTCCATGGACATCCATCTGCTTTCTGCTGACTTTAATGGGAGGACCGGCCCAGTGAGGAGAATGAAGAACAGAGGAAATGAAAGGAAACTCACCCAGCTGTAGGTAAAGCAGGGCTAGATTTAGCCAAATGCCAGAGTGGACGTAGGGACTTTCCCTTGACATTAACTGGCCCCTGTTTCGGAGAAGAATTTTAAAGAATGTTATATTTTCTTGCTTCTTCCATCGTTTCTACTTTTTTCCTCCTTGGATTATAACTTAATAGTTTTTAAAGGTTGCTCTTACATGCCAAAATGGCATTGGGAAACTGTATAAAGTGATACGTTGTGCTCAGATTTATAATTTTATTCCCAGTTCTAAGTGTCTTATTTGTAAAAACACAGCCATACCCCTTAAGCCAGCCATTGATTGGAGGAAAAAGAATCTATATATTCACTCATTCATCAAAGAATTATTGCACCTAGACTGTGTTCTGGGCATTTACTCTGGATTCTGACACAACGATGAGGAAGGCCTTATCCTTCTCATTATTTATCTTTCTTCAGACGTTATGCTTTTCATCTCTGGAGGTTCTCTTTTTATATACCTTCCATGTCTCATTTGATACGTGCATGCTTTCTTCTACTTTTTTTTTTGAATACATGGATATGGTTGTAATAACTGTTTTTATGTCCTTGTCTACTAATTTTATCATCTGTGTAATTTCTGAGTCTGTTTCCATTAATAAGTATTTCTCCTCCTTATAGGCTTGTTTCTTTACATGTCTGATAATTTTTTATTTGATGCACATATTATGAGTTTATCTTTTTGAGTAAGGAATTTTGTTAAATATTGTTGAGCCTCTTTGGGGATGCAATGAAGTTACTTGGAAGCATTTTGAACGATTCAAGGCTAGAGTTTTTGTTATTGTTGTTAGATGGGACAATAATGCCATTTGAGCTCAGGCTAATTTTTCTCCACTATGGAGGCAGTACCCTTCTGAGTACCCTACTTAATGCCCTATGTACTGTGGAAATCCTTCACTCTGGTTGGTTCCTGGTCTTGTGTGATCTCCAAAAACTGTTCCAACTGTTTTGGTGGTTCTTTCCCCAGCCTGGAGTGATTTCCTCACAGGCATGTGTTGATCAGTTCTTAGTTGAAGATTTGAAGAGAACTTTCTGTAGGTAGTACCAGAGTTATGGTACTCTGCCCTGGGGATTCTAGCTATCTTGGTCTATCTGTATCCTCAACCCTCTCCTCTCAGTTTTGAACCTGCTTCTCAGTTACCCGGGGTGCCTGTTCAAATGGAGATTCTAAAGCCACCCATGTGAACTGCATTGTGATTTCTGGAGTTGAGGCCCAGAATTCTTCAGCTTCATAAGCTGTCACGGTGCCTATTTAATAATATTGACTTCTGAGGACCACCATCCTGATAAAACCTTTCTCAAGATTTATCCTGAAGGTCAAATCCAACAGCCTTCTCTGAGTCTTCAGTCTCCTTGACTTTGCCTGAGATTCAGCCATGCTCATGCTCCTCTCTTGGATATCTTCAGCATTATAATGTATTAAAACAGGCATTTCCCAGTTATCCCAGCTTAACAATAACCCACATATTGAGCCAGGGAGAAGAGCTTGGCCTATGATTGAGGGACCCAAGGCCTAGACTGGACAGTGCCACTGACTTGCTCCATTATGCCGCATCTAGATTTTTGTGTCCCATCTGCAAAATTGAAAATAATAATTAAATCTACTTCATCAGGTGGCTGTAATGATCAAATTAAAATGGGCAAAATGCATATACTTAGTCCAAGGATTTGTCAACTTTTCTTACATGTGTCATCTCTTTGTCCTTTCCTTCTACATTCCAAGAGTATCCCTCAGGGACATAGTCCAGCTAATATATTTTATCTTCTGCTGTGTCCAGTATACCACTCAGCTCATTTATTGAATTTTTATTTTTCTAAGATCTCTAATTGTTTCTTTTTCATAGAATCCTGTTTTTTGTCTTATGGATGTGTTATCCATTAAAACATTCTGAGGATGTTTTATTATCCCTATCCCTATCCCTATCCCTATCCCTATCCCTATCCTTATCCCTATCCCTATCCCTATCCCTACTAATTATACTTACACATTTTATATGAGCTGTCTTCTGTTTGTTCTTTCAACTTGGTTGTGTTGGGTATTCTTTTATTTGGTGAATATGGTGCCTCCTTTGGTGTGGTGTTGGTTTCTCTCAAATCTTTAGTGAATCTTGATTGTTCATATTTGCACGTGATAATATTTAATTGTTTGTGAATATATGATCTGATTAGCATAGGCTTCCGTAGAAATGTATGGAAGGATGAGTGGTCCTGCCAGATCACGAAGATTCTTTCAGAGTGTAGGAGCTCTCTATTCATTCCGTGGTCTTCAATTAGTTGGGGAACAGCTCTACTTATCTAGGCCCAATATTTATTCTAGGAATCTTTTATACCAAAAATATACACTCCAGAAAGTCCTGTATTTTAGAGAGTCCTTTAGCATGGGAAGCTGAAGTCTATTGCTCTCCTTGTTTATTTCTTTTTCTGGCTTCCTAGTTGAGGATGACGTTTCCTCAGACTTTGCTCTGTTTTTCTCTACACTCCCATCACAGTGCTAAGAATCCTATCCTGGAAGATAACTCACTTTTTAAGAACCCATATTTTCTTTGGAGGTTTAGTTAAAGATAGGGTTTGTGGAAGAATCATAGTTACCATCTGTAGCTTACTATAAGTGGGCATAAAAGGGGTCAAATTGGGCTAGTTATTCAGATTATGGCACTTTGATTATTCTGATTATTTCCTAAGGCCCTCTTGTTTGTTGACTCTGAGGTTGTTTATATATGCAATTGCTTTTAACAGTAATTTTCTCATCTGTGTGCTTTGGGCTATTGTTTTCTCTGATTTTGTTTCCCTGACATTCTAACTCCATCTGCTTCCTATCTTTCAGGAATTCCTCAAAATTTCCCAGGAGCTGGTGGCATTCTTTCTGTTTGTCACTGTTGCTGTGGATTTTTACCGTTTAAAAACATTTAAAGATGTATGTGCTCAACCCCCATCTTGAAATAATCTTTACTGTACTACCTCTACTTTTAATAATCTAAGAAAAGCAGGTGATTAAATATGTTCAAGTATTTAGTATTGATTTTAAATATGTTTCAGAGTGATTTAAGTATATTCTCAGATCATAGTTTTTCTAGATGTGTCCCCAAATTTTGAATGTGCAGCTCATTTAGAACTTGTAACCATTTTTAGGTAGTTGCTTTATAGAAGATCTCATATCTGATCCCATAATTGGTTGATAAATTGAAAACTTTGTTGAAACAGGGAATTATTAAAATGATACATGAATATATTTTATTTCAGTGTAAATATATACATATACATTATTGTGTCAATCTTTTGATTAAGGGTGATTTTCATTTTGAGTATAGATGCTATGTTTATAATTCCAATTTATCTGTCTTGTATAGGCCATGTCCATAAGGCATCATCTATGTTTTTTAGTTTTGGTTTCTCTACAATGGAGAGGAGCTTAAAGCCATCTGAGTGGTGGATTCCTCTGTATCTTTAACATTCCCACTCCCTTGTCCCAGTCATTCATAGTGTCCTAATCTGCACCTAGTTTGCAAGAATTATTTTAACAATACTCCTTACCAAAATCTTTCAAAATAGTTTTTATGGAAATAATTCTCTTTGTTCTCCCATTTCATTTGTTTATGCAACTTTAAATTACACAGTTGCAACAATAAGTACCATAGACGATAAACAGCTTTGGATCTGTTATGAGTAGCTTATCATCACTCATTCCACAAATAAAGTCTAAGCATTCCACTAGGCTCCAAGGATATAGAGATCCATATGATGAATAAAAACAGGTTAAAAAAAAGAAATATACACAAAAAACTCAGAAACAGGCTAGTATATGCATATATGATAAAGAGACATCATAAATAATGGGGAAAGAGTTAATTTTCTAGTCGATTATGTTGGGATGATAATTATTCACTGTATGGAGAAAAAATCCTATATATAGTGATAGACTCCAGATGGATTAAATACTTAAATATGAAAGGCAAAATTATAAAGCTAATTAAAGAAAATATAAGAGCTATCTTTGTGATGGGGAGGGGCAGAACTTCTTAAATAAAATGAATTCTAATCTATGGGGAAAATATTGATTATTATTATTTTAAATGTGTATTTATTTTGAGAGAGAGAGAGAGACAGACAGACAGACAGAGAGAGAAAGAGAGAAGCCAGGGAGGAACAGAAAGAGAGGTAGAGAGAGAATCCCAAGAAGGCTCCACTCTTGTCAGTGCAGAAGCCTACACAGGGCTTGATCTCACGAATCAAATCATGAACAGAACTGTGAGATCCTGATCTGAGCTGAAATCAAGAGTTGGATGCTCAACCAACTGAGCTACCCAGATGCCCCTTGATTATTTTTACATCAAAATTAAGCATTTTCTGTTCAGTAAGGAATTTATTTTATTTTTTTTTAATGTCTATTTATTTTGAGAGAGTTCAGTGGGGAGGGGCAGAGAGAGAGGAGAAAGAGAATCTCAAGCAGGCACCATGCTGTCAGCACAGAGCCTGAAGTGAGACTTGATCCCACAAACCACGAGTTCGTGACCTGAGCTGAAATCAAGACTTGGACACTCAACTGATTGAGCCATACAGGTGCCCCGTGTTTAGTGATGGACTTAGTGGGCACTATAATTAGTGGGCAGATATAAAATTGGGAAAATATGTTTCAAATGTCTAAACCTAGGAATGGATGTAGAATACACAGAAACACCTGAAAATAATTACCAACAAAAAGACAGCAATTCCAGTAGAAATATGGACGATGATGTAGAAAAGAGGAACCTCCAAAGGCTAAATATATAGAGTGATTCTCAAACACACTAGTAATTGGAGAAATGTAAATTAAAAACAAATATGATTTTACATTGCTAGTGAGACAAAATTTGGGAGGTAAGTAATGTCAAATGTTGGAGAAGCTGTGAGTATATTGATATTCTCATGCTCTACTAGTAAGAGGTTGACAGATTAAGCCATTTTGGAAAGAGTATGTTTGCACTACATTGTCAAATAAGTATGAGAGTTTTCTGTGACCTAGCAATTCAGCTCTTAGGAAATATTTATATTTATGCACGCACACATATATGTATGTATTTAACATATATGTATATAGATGTATGCATTATGCACACAGACGTTATTAACATACACATACTAAACAAATTCTTACAAGATCTAAAGGGGACTTGTAAATGAATGCTTGCTGCTCCATTATTGTGGTAATCAAGATTTGGAAACAAACAGTAAATGTCTTGGGAGAACAAATAGGTAAACTGTGGCAGCTGTATACCAGAGAACATTATGCACCAGTTGGAAAAAATTGATTAAATGTGCACATAACACCATGGATGAATTTAAAAAAATTAGTTAAGTAAACAAATCAAAACACAGAATAAGTTTAATCCCCAAATTAAAACATGTATTATAACAGGACCACTCATAAAAATGTTAAAAACATATGCACATAAACCAGGAAACAATTTACAAGAGTGTCTGTTGTCATATTACACAGATTGCCTATGTGATGGCAAAGAGGAATTGGAATATTATGTAGAGATTAAAGAATTAAATAAATGAGTAAATAAATAGGTAAAACTAAGTGGTGGGTGGTCTTACAAGGACCAAGTGTGACAATGTGCAATGAACTCGGAAGCAAGATTAATCCATCTCTCCTCACTTGAAGACCAAATTATTTAGAAGAAAAGAAACCTCCATAAAACATAAACCCAGTTCTCTTAGGGCTCATGGAATGACTACGTACTCATATAGTAGAATACAGCAAGAACCATTACTGAAAGAATAAAGTTTGATAAAGGATAACTTGGGAGACTTTCTAGAAGGGTCGACATGTAAACTCAATTATGAAAGATGAATCTGAATTAGCCAGGTGAAGTGGATAAAAAATAAAGAAAATGAGACAATGTTTCAATAAGAAAGAATATTTATACATTTCAGTATGGTAACATTTATAGTTTATCATCCCCTAAATTGGTTTCGGAAAGATTTTATGTCCTGATCTTAGATACCTCTTAGGACATATTTGCTGAGAGTTTATCATGTGATAATAATGTTTGAAAATTTAAAATATTTATGGGAAATCCATATTTAGAAGTGTTTATAATCATATATCAGTTAGATATTGCATTTGGCTGTAAGAGAGACCTGAAAAACAATGGGTTAAGTAAGGTAGAGATTTATTCTTCTTTTACATAAAAGAAGTCTGGAGGCTTGCTGTCCAGGCCATCCAAGATCTGTGATGGCCAAATGTCACTGTGATGATTAATTTTGTGTGTCAGCTTGGGCCACGGAGTGGCCAGATATTTAATCAAAGTTTATTTTTCTGGGTGTGTCTGTGAGGGTGTCTGGATTAGATTAACATATGAATTGGTAGACTGAGTAAAGCAGATTGTCCTCCCTAATGTGGGTAGGCTGAATCCAAGCTATTGAAGTTTCAATAGAACCAAAAGGCTGAGTAACAGGGGCTCTTCCTGCCTGACTGCCTTCAAACTAGGACATTGTTTTTCGTTTTTTTTCCAGTCTTCAGACTCTAATTGAAACATCAACTTTCCTGGGTTTTCAGTTTGCTGCAGACTGCAGATCTTGGGACTTTATAATCATGTGAACCAATTCCTTATGATAAATCATATCTATATGCATATATATGTATATATACACATATATACATATATGTGTGTGTGTGTGTGTGTGTGTGTGTGTGTATGTGCATATATGTCATTTAAATATTTAACAACAGAATATGGTGGTTCTAGTTCTCTGGAGAACCCTAGCTAATATAGTCACCACTCTTCCAGTGTCCTTCTCTTGTTCATCTCCGGCCTTTTGAATGCTGGCTCTTATCCTGGAGCTTCAGCCCTTATATTTGTGTTCTAGGCAACAAGACTATGAAAGGTGGAAAGGCTAACACCTAACCAAGTCACCCCACCTATACCTTCTGCTCTGCTCTATTGGCCACTCATGTGTCCATCTTTATCTGAAAAGGAAGCTGGGAAATGTAGTTTCTCAGCTTGGCGCACTGTCACACCCACACGCAACAGAAAGCAGGGTTCTGCTATTCAGTGAGACTCAGAGAAGGAATAGTAGATAGGTACTTAAGAGCTTCTGTCACAGCAGCCAATGCCCTTTGTGCATAGTAGACATTCCATAAATATTAATTGAATAAAAAATTATATTTTCATAAAATCATTCTTTTATCATAGAATTGTAGAGAAACATAATATTCATCTTTGAGTCTTACTCGTCTCTTCCAGTTTGACTAATTCTTGCAAAAATTACTCTAAAATATAAATTCTGAAAAAAATGCTGTTGAATAACTTTTATGTACCACAAAGTTTTCAGTTAAGTTAATGAATTATTATAGAAGAATCTTTAGCAAAAACAGATAAAATGTTATCAGGCAGATAAAAATGATATGAACATATAAGTTATTTCAGTGTAAATCAATCCTTCTAAGTTGTTCTAGCATATTTGAAAAAATACATACTTTTGAGAAGTTTAAACATCACCTATCAGGCTTATAATATTATTAATTTACTAAAAAAATTTTCCTTGTTGAAAGTAGAAGCTAAATTTCAGTCTAGACCCTGAACAATCTTACAACAGAAACAGATGAATGCTATCATGGAAATTTTAGCTAACAGATATATTTACTCCTAACCCTAAAACATAAAATATACATATTTCATGCATTTTAAATGTGTGTTTTCAGTATTTATTGGTGATTCATTATGTTGAAATATTTTATGCTTTTTTCTTTTTCTTTTTTTTTTTTTAGTGCGGGACAGAATGGCAGAACTCGTGACTGAATCGCGTAAATCTTAACATTCTATGCTCGAGAAGAGGTAGGTCAATATAGTAATTCATTTGTCCTATTGCTGCATTAGAAGTCAGTTATACTTAAAATACACATACTGGCGCGCACACACACACACACACACACGCACATACACACACACTTCCTGGCATTAGCTTAAAAGCAGAAATGACCAGACTAAATAGCTTACTCATGGAAAAAGGAAAACTCACTTAACCACTGCAGAAATGACACTTTCTGATTTTGAAAAGGGATCACTGGTGGGCCACCTCAGCTCCTGCCCTGGGAGAGTTCTCAGTGTAAGTGACACTGTGGCTGGTGCTGCAGGCTCTGGTAGAAGGGTCTCCAGGGCAATAGGATCCCATGGCAACGGGAGATAAAAATGACTCAGCCTTCTGCTGCCAAAGCCTTTTGCCAGGCTGTGAAGAGTGAGGATGTATGAACTATGATTAGTCCTTGGTATTAATAGCTGGGAAATGTGCTGCTCAACTGTAAATGCAATCTGTTTAACCTGAATATTCACTGGTCTGTATTCTTTGTCCCTATTAGCAAACCATTGTCACCCTTTACCAACCATCTCAGTGATAGTATGTGGATCTGTGATATAAGATCTAGTCACTGAAATTATAGATTATTGCTAAAATCAAACAAACTGGCATGTCATATTCGGAAAGAAGTGATGTCATTACCTAAACATTTCTTACTTTCTCAGATTAGGAAGGGACAACTTTCTGATTTAAGTATTGAACAACAGAAAACAGTTATTGGCTTTTGATAATACCAGAAAATTTGTTTTTCTACTTTGTAATGTATTCCACAATGGGAATAACATTTGACTGTAGTGTTTTGAAACTGTATTATTTTAATTCAATTTTTAGAATTTATTTATAACACATCATATATTAATAATATTCCTTTTGTTGCTATTATTTTTTTGAAAATAATTGGTATTGTAAAAGCTACATTTAAGTGGCAATAATTGAAGAAAACTCACAGTTCCTATTCTATAATTCAGATCAGTATGATTACACTATTTTTGAGATTAGTTCTATACCAAATTTATGATAGAAGCTATGATTTGAGGTTATAAAATATATACCAGGTATTTAACATACTTTCTGATATTCCTTTCACAATTTGGTCTATAATTCTGGAAGTAAAAAAAGTAAAATCAAACTTCGTGACTGAATTTGGCTAAAGTTTGGAACAAAGATTCAAGAAATATTTCCCATTATTTTTCATGAGAAAATGATATATTTTCTCATGCAACTCTCATGGCGTTACCCTACAAAAGGGGGGTGGGAGGGGCATGGGTTATATGTAGTGCTACCTTTCACAGAGTCAAGTTCCACATAAATGTATACAAATGAATATTGAAGAGACCACATAGAGAAGTTGAAACATGTCTTTGTAGAATAATATTCCTGGCATCTGGGCTTTAAGTTGTGAGGTTTTTAATTCCTCTTTTGGGGTCTTCAATAGCTCATATGTGACTTGGCCATCTGAGCATTCCAAACCTAGGACTGACCTTCAAATATTTATCTTGTAGCCAGTTGCTCAAAACAGCTGTGTTAAAGAATCGCTACCCAACCTTACTTGAAAAGTGAATGATTCTGGAAATGTGTCATCCAATTAAGTCAGGTCTAATTAGGATAGTATCTCTATCCAATCTAGGGTGCCCAAGACCTATAGCACTGCCCTCTGGTGGCAAGCTTTGCTCATGCAGTCTCACAGGTGTGGTTGATTGCTCCTTTGTCAAGGTCAGTTGAGTTGAGCTGTTAGAATACCTTCTCCAAATTGATGTCCTGGTTCAACAGCTGTTCCTCTTAGGCAATGCA
Source organism: Neofelis nebulosa (assembly GCF_028018385.1). NCBI lineage: Eukaryota > Metazoa > Chordata > Mammalia > Carnivora > Felidae > Neofelis > Neofelis nebulosa. Next base: position 105,764,548 of record NC_080787.1, on the reverse strand, counting down.
TCTCAAAGTGTGGTCTCTAGACCAGCAGTATAGGAATCACCTGGATCTTGGTAAAAATGTGCATTTTGGGGGCCCAAAACTTTTGAATAGAAAATTCTAGAGATCGGGAGCAGAGATCTGGATTCGGTTTTAATAAGCCCTTCAGGTGATTTGAATGCCCACTGAAGTTTAAGAATCACTGTCGTCATTTTCTGGTTAGTTGTTAAAACTCTCCAGAAACACCCACACCTGTAATGGTGCTTCGTTGGAGCCCCAACTTCTTTCTCTTAGTCACAGCCTCACTTCTTAGCCTCCACAAACACCAGAATCCCATGTTGTTAATAGAAACTTTGAACAGTTGCAAGCAGTGATGCACTGAGTATTTGTGGTTTATACATCACTGCTTTTGTGTGCATTTCCACAGTATCAATTCCTGAATGGTAAATTGCTGAAACAAAGAGTATGTATATATACATGTGTAGTGATATATTTTCTTATTTCTTGTATTCGTGATGCTCTGGCATCTGGGGCCTTGCTGATCCTGGAGAGACTGTCCCTTCTTGGGTTACTTCATTTTAAGAGATAGCATACAACTTGCCTGAAAACACACCTTTGATATGCAAATCAACCAAATCCAGAGTCCATACATGAACTCTGTCTGGTTCTTATATTCCAGGATTCCAGTATATTCCAGTATTCCAGTATTCCTCTGCCTCAAATATCCTGTAGCCCAGAGCCGACTGAAAGTATTCAAACTCTCTAATCCTAGATCTGCTCAAGTTGTTTACCCTGCCTTGGCCATCCCTTATTACAAAAACCACAGTAAAGTCTCTTGCTCACACCTTACCCTCACTTCTGCCTCTTGACTGCCCCTGGGGCTTCCCTGTGAATCTGCCAGTGTCGCATTCCCGTTCCCCTTGGGAACTGTCGTTAACAAATACCTTTTTTAAAAAAAATTAATATTTTTAATTTGAATGCAGTTAACACACAGTGTTATATTAGTTTCAAATGTACAACACAGTGATTCAGCAAGTCTGTACACTATGCTATGCTCACCACAAGTATAGTTGCCATCTGTCACCATACAACACTATTACAGCAACATTGACTGTATTCTCTATTCTGTGCCTTTTATTCTCATGACTTTTTCATTGTATAACTGGAAGTCTGTGTCTCCCCCTCCCTTTCACCCGTTTTGCCCATCTCCCCACACCCCTCCTCTCCAGCAAACATCAGTTTGTTTTCTATGCTTACAGGCCTGATTCTGCTTTTTGAACAAACTGTCTTTTCAATGATGATTGTTTTTTGATTCGTTAGCCTTACCATCTCTGAATAAAAACAAAATCCCCAGGTACATTTTCAAACAATATATGAAACACTGTGCGGTGGTATTACAGAGAGGTTAAGGTCATGAACTCTGGTGCCAGAGTATCTGGATTTAAATTCCAGCATCTCTACTTCATAGGTATGTGAACATTTTACTAAGTGAGTTATTTGACATCTCCATGGCTTGAGTTTCTTATCTGTAAAATGGAAGAATACACCAGTATCTACCTTACAGAGTCACTGTAAAGATTAAATGTAAATAAATGTAGAATACGTTTAAAAATACATAGCATATAATAAGTACTGGGTATCATTATTGTTGATAAACCTGTCTACTCAACTTCTAAAAGTTGAAACAATTTATTCTTCATTAAGAATATTCGTGTAAGTCTGTTTATCTACATTCTTTAGAGCACTGGATAGTTGAATATTAATTTATTGAAATTAAATTTTATTGAAATTGAATAATTTTTAAATCTTAACTCATCTAATAGATTTTTAAAAAATAATCCCTGTTGGCATTGTTCCACTACTGGAATGAGTGAACATTTTAGAATGTGTTGAACTTTTGATTTGCTTCTTCTGTGAATTATCTACTTGTTCTCTTCAAATTATTTGTATTATTTGACTAATGAATATTAGCCCAATATTTGAAATTGAAAATGTTTTTGTGATTATGTCTTAATATTTTTGTGTCCTCATTCATCATAGAAACATTTTAAATTTGATATGGGTAACTGGTCATACTCCCCCTCTGTGGCTCTTGGGCTTTATTTATTTAAAGATTCTTTTGTGTTTTCTTCTAGTACTTGTATAGTAACATTCCTTCATTTACAATTCAATTCTTCTAAGCTACGTTTTGAGCATCTTAAGAGAGGGCTTCTTATATTCAGGCAAGCCAATGTCAACACAGTCATAAAAATTCCCTGAAATTTTCCTCATTTACTTCTTTCTGGTCTCACCCGACCTGTTTTTAGCACTCTCTCATATGTGAAATATGGAGCAGAAACTGTTACCACGGCAATATCTCAATAGAAAGTTCCTATGTAAGGAATAAACCTATCTTAACCATCAACACAGTAACTTTGTTTGGAAATTAAATTCTCTATGGTGACAGAGTCCAAATCTGTGTATATCCTGGTCCTCACCCACCTGACTAAATAGATAAAGTGCTTCTCAAGTTCTTTTCATGGGTCCCAATTTTGCTAATTTCCACAGACACATAGACAACCCTCTCACCAATGCACTCTAGTTTGTGTGATCCCTCCTTTTTTCTTTCACTGATGTTAACACTGTTGTCCTACTGAAAAGTCATTTCTAGACTCACTGGGGATTCTTTCTTTTTTTTTTAGTTAAAAATTTTTTTAATGTTTATTTTTGAGAGGGAGAGACAGAGAGAGACAGAGACAGAGAGTGAATGGGAGAGGGGCAGAGAGAGAGGGAGACACAGACTCTGAAGCAGGCTCCAGGTTCTGAGTTGTCAGCACAGAGCCTGATGTGGGGCTCAAACTCATGAACTGCGAGATCATGACCTGAGCCAAAGTCGGATGCTTAACTGACTGAGCCACCCAGGCACCCCAGATTCTTTCTGATCATTATCCAAGTTCCATTCTCTATTGCATATTTGTATTAATTTATTCATTAATTAAAAGTTATATTACTAATTAATTATAGAGGCCTATCTGCAGCAGGCACTTGGGATACATCAATGACACAAATCCCAATGGCAGATATTCCTGTCCTCATGAAGTTATTTGTTTGTTTATTTGTTTGGGTTTTTTTTTTTTTTTGGTTTGTTTTTTGAGAGAGGGAGTGTGAGCAGGGGAGAGGGGCAGAGAGAGAGGGAGAGAGGGAAAGAATCTCAAGCAGGCTCCATGCTGAGCTTGGAGCCCTACGTGGGGCTCGATCCCATGACACTGGGATCATGACCTGAGCCGAAATTAAGAGTCAGACGCTGAACTGGCTGAGCCACCCAGGAACCCCCTTTATGAAGTTTTAATCTCAGAACTTTTTATAGTGGCTGGAACACAGTGTGTATATGTGTGTATAGAATAGCAGAATGTGCATGTAGATAATTAGTTAGAAGTGTTAATTGATTTGAATGCAGCTATTTTCTTCTCTCAGCTATATGTGTGTGTGTGTGTGTGTGTGTGTGTGTGTATACACATACATATATTTTTTCAATTAATTAATAGGCTTAATTTGTTAGAACAACTTTAGGTTTGCAGATAAATTGTGGAGGTAGTACAGAGTTTATACATCTTCACGTCCTCTCCCCTTGCCCTCTTCCCCTATTAACATCTTGCATTAGTGTGGTTCATTTGTTATACCTGATTAACCAAAACTGATATATTATCATTAAAGTCCATGGTTTATATTAGGGTTCACTCCATATGTTGTACATTCTATGAGTTTTGACAGATGTATGCTGTGATGTATCTATGATTGCTGTATCATACAGAATGATTTCATTGCTCAAAAAATCTCTTCTGTTTCATCTGTTCATTTCTTGTCTTCCTCCCCATCCCTTAACCCTTAACCTCTGAAGACCACTGATCTTTTTACCATTTCTGTGGTTTTGCCTTTTCCAGAATATTATAGAGTTGGAATCGGACAGTTTGTGTGTCTTTCACATTCAATTCTTTCACTTAGCAATATGCATTTAAGGTTTCTCCATTTCTTTTTGTGGCTTGATAGCTCATTTCTTCTTATCATTGAATCATATTCCATTTTATGGATATGCCACAATTTCTTTTTTTAAAATTTTTTTTACATTTATTTATTTTTGAGAGACAGAGTGAGACAGAGCACAAGTGGGGGAGGGGTAGAGAGAGAAGGAGACACAGAATCCCAAGCAGGCTCCAGCCTCTGAGCAAGCATTCAGCACAGAGCTTAACGCGAGGCTCGAACCCACGAACTGCAAGATCATAACCTGAGTCGAAGTCGGGCACCCAACTGACTAGGCCACCCAGGCGCCCCAAATATGCCACAATTTCTTTATCCATTAACTTATTATTATTATTATTATTTTCATTAACTTATTGAGGGACACCTTAGTTTGTTCCAGTTTTGACAATTACAGTTGACATTAGAATAACGCAAAGATTAGCAGATTCCCCACCACAGTTGAAAATCCACATATAATTTTTTACTTCCCAAAAAGTTAACTACTGATAGCTTACTGTGGACTGGAAACCTTACCAATAACATAAACAGTTAATTAACACATATTTTGTATATTATATGTATTATATACTTCATTCTTATGATAGAGTAAGCTATAGAAAAAATGTTATTAAGGAAATCATCAGGAAGAGAAAATACATTTATAGTACTGTACTGTAAAAAATCCATGTGTAAATGGACCCATGCAGTTCAGACCCATGTTGTTCATGGGTCAGCTGTATAAGTAAAGATGCTATAAACATTCCTATGCAGGTTTTATGTGTATATATATTAATTTTTATCTCATTTGAGAAAATGAGTAGAGTTGTGCCATAAGACTGTATTTAACTTTGTGAGAAACTGCCAGACTGTCTTCCGAAAAGATTGTACCATTTTGTACTTCACCAGCAATGGATGAGGTTTCCTGTGGCTTCACAGCCTCATCAGCATTTGGTAGCGTCAGTTTTTTAGATTTTAGCCATTCTAATAGTTATGTAGTGGTTATCTCTTTGTTTTAAGTTTTCAATCCCCTAGTGATATAACATATTCTTTTAAAATGGAAAAAAAAATTCATGGGGTGTCTGGGTGGCTCAGTCGGTTGAACATCTGACTTCGGCTGATCTCGCCTTTGTGGGTTCGAGCCCTGCTCTGTGCTGACAGCTCAGAGCCTGGAGCTTGCTTCAGATTCTGTCTCACTCTCTCTGTCTCTGCCCCTTCCTCCCTCGTGCTCTGTCTCTCTGTCTCTCTCTCACAAAGAAACATTAAAATAAATTAAAATGCAAAAAATTTAAGAAGTATTAAGTTAGTATCAGTCGTTAACATGACATCATCAGTTAAGGAAACAAACATGGCCATTTCCTTTTTTCTCCACTCAAATTTATCTTCAGTGGATCCTAGTACTTATAAGATGATATATATATTATTTGATATGAATTGAAAGACTCTTTCTTATCTAATCCTAATTCTTTAGCCCAAGTTCCTACCCTTTCCTTTCTGTTTTTGCTAAAAGGCATAGATTACTCTTTTGCATTTTTAAAATATGGGCTATAGTATATCAAGACTCTGTCCCTTTACACAGATGAATCCTGCTAGAGATGCCCCCTTGCCTTCGGTTTCCTTCACTTGACAGTCTACCCTTTCTGCTATAGTTGTCTTCTCTCTTTGTTTGGTCCTTCCTTGATTCATACAAGTGGGCTAGCACTCTGCAGAATTCTGTATGGCCTTCTAGGTTAGTAACTACTGAATGTGTGCTAAATGTCCTCCTGACTGGGAAACAATGAGAGAAAATTATTCCTTATTGAAGATTCCTGAAAAGGGCTCTTTGCTGATCAAATGAGGTGTTGGGAGTAAGAAAGCAAAACAGAAAAGGTAGTATTAAATTTTTGTTTTAGAAAAGGCTTTAGGAAAGCAAAGATTAAATGTGTGGCTGGAGGAGGCTGGAGCCAAATGGGCCAAATTACTAGTGTATGTGTACATTTGAGGTTAAAAGGTGGCAGGAAAGTTGGGTGCCAAGAGGTAAATACCCAGCCCCTGGCAATAAATAGAAACTTGGCAGAAAGAACAACCTGTTTAAAGGTGATTTTAGCACATGGGTAATTTATTAAGATTTTAATTTGTGTATTTAGTTCCACTCAGGTAGATGGAACTTTTGATTGTTTTTAAAGGGCTAATTGGTAGTGGAGGAATTGGTGGCAAACTCCCACCCTGCTTGTCCATGTGGAACTGTGGCAGTAGTTTGAGAGAGATCAAGATCTCAGAGAAGATGGTTACATGTGGGGCCTGTGGAGGGCTCCCAGGTTTGGCAAAGATTTCTGTATCTCTAGCATGTGATATCTTCTATCACAGAAGCATCAAAGCCACCAGACCTAAAGCAACTCTGTGTCTTGGGACATGGAGTCTATTGTATCAGCGGTAGCTAGTGTAGACCTTTAGCTATTGACTGACGGAACCTCCCTGATCTTTGGTGATATACAAGATTCTGGGCCATGGCATAATCTGGGATGTGTGAGTGTGAGGGGGCAATGACCTATAACCACTGAAGTAGAATTTCCCATCATTTCAGCAGAATGGAGTGTCAGAGTCAGATTTAGGCTAGCTTGGGGAAAATAAGAGAATGTAAGACAAAATTGCCATTATTTGCTTATAATATATTTGTCTACAAAGAGTATATGAAATAGTGGAGAAGAAAATTATGAGAATTGATGAGTATTCATCAAGGTTTCTGATAAATATTTCAATAAATTGTATTCCTATATACTAGCAAGTATTTTTCAATATTGCAAACATATAAAGTTATCTAGAAATGGTGTAACAAAATGTATGTAAAACTTCATGAAGAAAGGGATGAAATTTTATGGAAATATATTAAATATGACATAAATGTAGGGAATCACCACGGCATGAATAGGAAGACTAAATATTGCCAATGCGTACATACACTTCTGATAATTATACACACACACACACACACACACACACACACACACATGCACACACACGCACACGCACATATACACAATGCTGCTTTGGCTGAAATCTCAAGTGTTTTGTGAAAATTTAAAAGTTTACCTTGAATTAAAATAATTTTGTGGAAGAACAAGATGGTGAGGGCACTCTCCATCAGATACCAAGATATTAGTCATTAGGTCAAACTTTAAAATATAGCTATAGGAATTAATAGACATGCTGTTGAGTATAAGAATAGACATAAAGATGAATGGATAATAGACAAGCAAGAAATGGAAGAGATCATGAACTTATGGAAACTTGGTCTACATAGGAAACATTTTTAAAAATGGCGGGTGGGGGGGGAGGTATACTGCTTATACAAAACTGCTGTGGGGAAAATTGATTATATGGGAAAAAATGTTTCCTCTTTTAGACCATGCACAAAAATATATTAAAGAGAGATAAAATACCTAAATGTGAAAAGAAAAATTTTTAAAGCATTTAGGAGAAAATATAGGAGGTTATCTTTATGACAGTGAGCTAGGGGAAAATCTCAAACAAGATACAGAAAGTAGAAATCATAAAGAAAAAGAATGATAAAATTTACTATGCTGAATCTTTAAAGTTTTATAGGACAAACTTTATAGACAAAGTAAAAAATGATCAGCCACAGTAGCGTATACTTGCCATACTCATAATCATTAAATAATTATTTCCAAATACATCAAGAGCCTCTACAAATAATACAGAGAGACACAATGGAAAAGTGCAAAATGTATATACATAGGCCACTGACAGAAAAGAAAACCTCAAATTACACAAAGATGTTCAGCCTCATGAATCACCATGAAAATGCAAATTAAAAATAAGGAAATATAATCTCACAATATTAGAGTTCCAAAAACTAAAAAGTCTAGCAGTGCCAAGTGTCAGTGAAAATAGGAGTGATGGGGATTCTTAGGTGGGTGGTGGAAATGTGAAATGCTATACCTGCTTCAGAGACCACGTCACAATTTTAGAACCCAGTTCCTATGACAAGGAATTTCACTCACATATGAGCAAATTGTTCATCATAAGCATTGCATGCAATAGCAAAATTCTGGAAACAGCATCAATCAATAGGGAAGTGTATGTATTTGGAGGTCCCAGGACCACTCTCAGGTTTAATGATTTACAAGATGGACTCACAGAACGTGGCGAAATGATTATACTCATGGATATGGCTTATTACAGTGAAAGAATGCAGATTAAAATCAGCAACTGAAAAAGTCACATAGAGCAGAATCAAGGAGACTCCAGGCATGAGCTTTCAGTTGTCCTTTCCTAGAAGAATACATATACAGCACATTGTCACACAATGTGTGGCAACACAGCACAATACATGAAGTACTGTAAAGTGGGGAAGCTCACCTGAGTCTTGCTGTCCAAGATTTTTTTGGGGGCTGGCTACCCAAATTATGCTGACTGCCTGTATGGCTGATTATAGCTTACCTTATTCTCGAAGACCCTCCAGAGGTCTGTCTCCTCCACCATAAATCACATTGTTAGCATAGACTGTCTGGTAGAACCTTGGGTAAACAAAGACACTATTATCAGGCTGGATGCTCCATGGGCTTAGAGTTTACATCCCGGGAGCTGGGCACAAACAAAATCTTTCTTTGCAATGTACAGGGTGTGGACAACCCAGACTTGGTGAGTTACTCCTTTACTGTATAGTACATAATTAAATTGTGTTGTATTCATACAAAGAATGAACTACAAGTATCAGTATGAATAAATATTAAAAACGTGTTGTTGAAACAAAAAGCAAGCAGGAAGTGAATAAGTACGGTTCAAATCCACTTATTAAAATTAAAAACCATGTAAAATATTTCCTGATGCTGTGCAAGGGTACATGAAATGTAGATATAATATTAAAATGCTCATGGGAATAGTAAACACCAAGTACAGGGTAGTTTTCAACCCTGGGGCAGAAGCTGGGGAAATCTTGTAGCAAGTATATGTCAGGGACATCAATTAAACCTGAACTGTTTTATTTCTCAGGCTGGGTGGTGGGCACATGGGTGTTTGTTTAATTGTTATCTAAGGATTGGATATGACTAGACAATTTCAAATTTTAGGAAAATCAGATTGTAAAATTTTCAGATAACTGTTGTGGTTCACTAAATATATACCTAATATAGTTATTTGCTACACAATTAATTTGTTATGGTGTTCTGATGAGTTAGATCTATTTTGAGGTTTCATCATAGCGCAGAGTTCAGCTTCCAGAGAGACAGAAGTAGGGCAAGACAGAAGGTGCCCAGTTAATCTAGTCATCTCCTTACATGCATCTTCATTGTATGAACTTCTCCAAGATAGAAACTAGCTTCATGTCTTTTCTCCTGGCACATTATAAGTACCCAATAGATGGATATTGAGTGGATAAATGCACTAATGAAAAATTAAGAAGTGAGTTTCTCTGAGGATAACCACTCCACATAGAATCCAAAGGGAAGAGCCCTTAGGAAAGAAATTGATGATATGTTGATTTTGGGTGGTATTCTCCGAGTCTCCATGTTGCATATGGAGGCGACCTGAGGATCCTGGAACAGGGCCTGTTCCAGACTGTAGAAATATGTGCTAGAATGGAGGTGAGGACAGAGGCTCTTAGACAAATTTCATCAACTTCACAAGTATTATAGAGCTAGTCCTGGCTTATGCTGGAAATGAAAGGGCTAATAAATAAGACACATTTTCATCGGTGCTGCCAAATCCAGAAATTAAAGGAGCATTATACGGTGATAATTGTCCTAGGATTAAATTTAAAATCCACTTAGAACCCTCAAGCCTGAAACCCTCAGTGAATTGTAATTGGCTGAGAGCCTAATTGGCAGATGCACATGGAGAGGGAAACTTCCAGTTTGTGGTGGAGCCTTGGGGAATGCCTTTCTAGTTTGAGGTTCTGGAAAAGTGATCATTTCTACTAATACCTGAGTAGGGGACAATGAGGTGCAATTTTGGGGTTACTGAGAAAGTGGAGTTATATACCACCCATCAATCACGGAAAAAATCAGACATTGCCCTGAAAGCCAAAGTCAGAGAGAATGCATTCCTGCCAGTCACACAGGTACAGTGTAAATAAGTCACGGGCTGTTCTACCAGTCAAGAGTGGTACTCTTTTATCTCTTGACGGATGGTATTCTATAGATTTCACTAATATGGCACTAATAAAAAATGATGGGTTAAAATCATATACATAGTGGCATCTAGAATACCTAAATTCCATTTCTCGAGCAGTAGTGTGTGTGTGTGTGTGTGTGTGTGTGTGTACATGATCTCAATTTTAACTTCCCTGTGAATGAGACTATAATTCTATGGGTGCAGAAAAAGTCTGGTAAATTTTCTATGTCATGGTTGTCTTAGCATCATGACTGGAGAGAATTTAAGATGCTGCTTGGTAATGATGATACAGACTAAGACATATTGAACACTATCTATGTGCCAGGTGTCCTGTTAATCACTTTATCTGTACTGTGTGATTTGCTACCCACAACTGCTTTATGAGGAAACAGAAAAGTTAAGTAATGCAGGTTGTAGAGTTTGAACCCATGTCTGCCTGACTGTAAAGTTCCAGCTGCTCTTAATCATGATGCCATGATGGCATGTTTCTCTTCTTAGACAACTTTGCCGTGAACATACAGGGCAGTTTAGTGTGTTAAACACACCTATCACAAAGATAAGAGCATTCACATTGGCCTATCTACCTCACAAAAATTCTATGGAAATGAAATACATTGGGACATATTTTTGTTTTTTCAGGAAATGCAAAAAAAAAATTATGGGAGAAATGTGACTATTCTCATTAGTCTCCCCATTAAGCCTCCACCCCCACGCCCGGCTGGATCCTGAACTGAGCTCACAAGTGCTGGAATAGCAACCATCTTTTGCAGTATTCTTTTCCAAAGTACATAATATAAATAGCTAATGGTAGAAATTTAGTAGAATTTTGTATTATAATGAAAAAGGAGATTATAATGAAAAGGAGATAGTACTGCCTATAAGAATTACCATTAATTTATTATTTACAAGGGCCTACCTCTTTGCCAAGTATATTTCATAGATCTCACATTTAATCCTTGCTATAACACTACAGGGTGATATTATTGTTTTAATTTTGCCCCTGATTATACTGAGGCTCAGAGAGGAAAAGTGACTTACCCTAGATCATATCCCAGTGGTATGATTCAAGAAGACAGGCTTCTATCCCTGTGCAATCTAGGCTCTGCCTAATCAGGATGATCAAACCAAGAAACACTCCTGATAGGAATGGAATTTGGCTTTTAGGACAGAAGATGAGGAGGGCTGGAGACTCCTAATGGAAAGATATAAATGTCATCCTTCAGAAAGTTCTGTATTTAAAAGAAAAAAAAACAAATGCATCATTGGTTATATGTTAAATTATTCTCCTCATAATCTACGTTAATAAGCACCACAGTTTCTTTAGAAACTAGGGAGGCCAGCTTTGAGTACTATCCTCATCACAAGAAAGTCCAGTGAAGCTGTTCCTGGTAGAAAAACATGTCGTGGAAACTGAGCTCTTGAGTTACTGGGTAAATGACCATGGGAGACCCTGGGCTTAATTAACTAAGCAAGAAAGAAAGCGAATATCTTATAAAGGATACTGCCTTCCCTTAATAATTGATCTGTTCAATAGACCCTCAATGTTTTTTTATTCTCTTTCATTCTTAAGTCTGCCTTGCTGTTATGACCTGTTCATAATGATACGGGTGTGACAGAAATGGTGTTAAAGAAAGCAAAACTCCTTTTTGGTCATTATTATAGTTTCTACATTTTTTTTTTGACTCACTCAACAACTATTTATTAAGCCCCTACTGTATGCCAGACTGTTCTCTGGGAATTAGGAGTATACACATGAACAAGACAAAATTCCTGCCTACATGGAACATGTGTCGAATGGGAAAGATAGAAAAAAACAAATCAAAGATACAGCTCCAGGAGGTGGTGAGTGCTATGTAGGAAGTAAAACATATCTCTGTGAAGGATGAATCAGAGTACGCTGAATGATGTGTGGGATCAGACCATGTAGTAAGCTTGGTAAAGGTGTTCCAGGCAGAAGCACAGTCCCGGTATAATGCAAGGCAGGAATGAACTTGAGTTTGCTGTAGAACAGGATCATGGTACTTATCACATTATATTATTATTGTTTACTTACATGGCTGGCTGCCTAGTAGAATGTTAGGGCATGCTTCTTGTTCATTTTTTATTCTTACTTGCTAGCACAGAGTTTGGGATATGCTTGGCATCCAATATGTATTAATAAACAAATGAATGCACTGGGACTCTTTTTCTAGAAGCTGTTGATGTGTAGTTTCGTTAACTATATATAAAGGTGAAATGAATAATCTTCTTACACAGCAATCAGTGTGTTTACCAAGATAAACTACATCCTCAACATTGTTTGGTCTTTTTTTGTTCAACATGTTAAAGTTATTACAAATGTGCCCATGCTCCCTAAGACAACATTCTGATAATAATTTTGTTATATATTTTAATTTATTAGATAAACTTACGGTATTAAATACAATTCACTTAGAGGTATTATTAAATACTATACTAGGATCATTTAGGTTTTCTAAAAAAAAAACTTTTCCGGAAAAAACACAAATATTTTTCTGGAATTTAGATCCTAGGATTAGTTTGAATAAAATACCCCTGTGAAAACGAATCTTTATAACTCATCAAGTTGTTATTGTGATATTTTAAAATTAAATTTTAAAGTATTTTTGATGTTAAGTATCACTAAAATTAGTGATCAATAACATTAAATATGGATGTACTGAAAGTGTGTGTTTTTAAATTTCAGTGCTCAGTTTTGATAGCAGTAATGCATTTGGAACCACCAGTACACCCTAGTATGATAATAAATTAAATTTAGAGGGTCTGAAAACTTACAGTGTTTTTCAGTGTACTGTTTGGGATTTTGAAAGTAGTTGGGTCTGGACTGACTACTTTGTGTGCTGATAGTTTCTACATGGAAACACAAATATCAAGAACTCCAGAGTATCATGGACAACACTGCTATTACATCAGTAAAAAACAAACATGAAAATTCTAACAGAATTGGGAAGATATCCATGAGATGTAAATTTATTGGTTAGTGACAGACTAAAGTGTTTGTTTCCTTCTGCCACTGCCTTTGTGATACAGGCAACCTTGCCAAATACCCAGCAATATATATAAGTCCTGAGGTTTTGTTTTTAAGTCAATTTAATTATTTCCTTCTGTTTTCTAAATTGGCTTTGGAGATTGCATACTGGAGTCTTTCCTCCTATATTTCACCAAGTCTGACAGCATGGACATCTGCCACCATCCCTCCCATGGGGAACACTTTCTTCTAGAGCAAGGACCCATAAGATGAGTCTGCTTCAGATTCCCCTCCTCTCCTCTTTTCACTCTCTTAGCAGAGACTGACAACAAGGAGAGGACCGACCACAGGGGTGAGATTTACCATCCCTCCCATGGGGAACACTTTCTTCTAGAGCAAAAACCCAAAAGATGAGGCTACTTCAGATTTTCTTCCTTGTCTCCTTCCACTCTCCTAGCAGAGGCTGACAACAAGGAGAGGGCCAATCACAGGGATAACATTTCTACTCAAAACAGATTCAAATCTTAAAGGAGAGAGCCTCATTCACACCATTAATTCTATTTTTTTCCTGTTTTCTTTCTTAAGCTTTCCATTTCCCTTCTAAAAAATATGAATAGATAGCAGTAAGACTGGATTTCAGTGAAAAGCTGTTACTGTAGGATGCTAGCCAGATGCCCAAGTCTCAAATTGTTTTTAGAAACCCTCTTGAGAGATCTCACAGTAACAATCTCCTTAGGGAGCATCTTCAATTAGAGGTGAGTTCTGTTACTGTGCTTAAGTCCTGCGTTGTTTCCACATGCATCTACATGCAGAACTTTATGCTCCTAAATTCCTCTGAGCCTTGGACTCTATTTTTATCTATTCTACAATACAGTATGTGAAAAACTCATTATTTTTTACAGGCCTCCACTGCTAGTAATTATTTCAGTGGTTTTATGGCTAAAGATGCAAAACACAATTCTCTTTATAGATAAAAATTACGTTTTCATATTCCCAAATATCTGGAGGGATTGATTTGTATTATTTGGCTTTTGGTATGCAATTGTGTTCTAACTGCTCAGGATTCAGGAAAACAAACAAAACGTTGTCTTCGCTGACAGTAATTTGAAAGGAAATTTTCCTGTTTGTGTGAAATTTTTGCAGAACCAAATAAGCTAGTAAGCAGAAAGTCATAAAATAAGTCTAATAAACCCTCATATGGATGCAAAGTTAACATTGGTCACTTGGCAATTGGAAACAAATTCAACTCGCAAAACGGCATTTTGGCTGCAATCAATGCTTATGAAAACCACACACAGTTCGAGCAAACCAGGCTGGATTTGGCAGCACTGGGAGTCAGCTGTGATATCTGAGCATAATAAATGCATTGGTTTGAATTCTACTGTTCTGTTGTATGTGAGGTTTGTCTGGGGCTCATTCAGATTCAAGATGCACTTTAAGATAGAATTAGGAGGGGTAACTGAAGAAAGAAGAAACTCTTCCATTTGCAATCCTCTTATTGGGAGTATGGACCTACTAGGTGATTGCTGCACTGGATGTAGATAATTTTCAGAAATGAAGGTAACATTGCTTGCCTCAGTTCAGATTTCATCCACAGAAACTACTACATTCTTATCAGACTCAGAGTCAGTACTGGCTGAAATCTTAGTCCTTTATGGAAAGGGAATCATCTGGTCTCCTGTTTCTAAAATAGGCTAGAGATTACTCATTTTCTTCTCTGCAATTATAGCCATCTGAGCCTCTGAAATTGTGGATGGTGAGATGATGACATGTTTGTAACACAGATCCACGTTGAAAGGTCCGTACGTTAGAATTCCCCACGTACACACACCAACGGGTTACTTATGAGCTGATGCACATCACTGATAACCATCAAATCTGGTCATCAACTTGATCTCTGAACAAAGAGTGAAAATAGGAAATGCATTCTATGGTTAACTTCTAGGCTTCTAACATAGGTGACACTATTAAAAAATAACAAGAGTTCTTATTCTTTCAATAGAACATTTGAAACTGCATGGAGCATCTCCAAAGGAAGGAGGTCTTTTTTAGTCAGATGAAAAAGTCATTTTTTATAGATGGGATGTGGACAATCCAAGGCAAACTGGTCAGATAGATTTTAGCCCGAGGCTCCGAAGACTGGGAAGGGCATTGCTCTTCCAGTTTCCGCCTGCTCCTGGACCCTCTTCTCACTTCTTTTGCCTTCCGGCCTGCAAAGCCTCAGCATGGTGAAGTGGCAGTTGATGAAAATATGTCCAAAGGCCAGAATTGCCATGGTTAAATTTGGATACTTCTCTTCAAACATGGATCTAAAATGTAATTCAGGACACCTTCCCTTTAAAACAAAAGTTTTAATTTGATGTATTGATGAGTAAAAAGCATTGGATTGGATTTAGGGAACTGAAGTTCTATTATCGTCTCTGCTGGGCACTCACCACTATACTTTTTAACTAGTCTGAACTTTTAGTTTCTTCTGAAAATTAGAAATACCCACTGACCTCATGTCAAGAAGTCATTAGGTGAATCAAGAGTGAGCTCGCATCCTGTGAATTGTAAAGTACTGTATAAAATGTGGTTTTATTATTGTCTGTATCTAGTCAATAGACGAGCAGACATCTACCATATTATTCAGCAATATTAGACTCTCTTTATGCTTTCATTCTCTACTTCCTGGAATACCCTTATCAATTCTCCTCCTTTCCACTTCAAGTTTATCCATTTATGTGATTTTTTTTTCTCAAATGCTTTAATCCACAACTTTAATAAATTGTTTTACCTCATAGTGACCACTCCTGCTCCTTTTGTAGTTCATTATTTGGCATTTGATTAAATATTGCCTTATTCAAAAGGTTCTTTGGTCATAAGTATAGTTTCTCCATTAGTTTTGTAAACTCTCAGCTAGTTCATTTCTATTCTGCTGATATGCATATGGACTTGAAATTAGCACTGGGCAAATTTGACTTCTGTATCAGGATGGTTCACTACAAGTTTTGCTACTATGACCTAGAACCCCGTATATTGGCTGCTGTGATCTAGAACCCTATGTACTGATCTTTCCATATTGGGCTTTTTTATTTTTTAAAAATAATTTTTTCATTATTTTTTTTAAGTTTTATTTATCTTCAGAGAGACAGCGCATGGGGGAGGGGCAGAAAGAAGAACAGAGAGAGACTCTCAAGCGGGCTTCACACTGTCAGTATGGACTTGAGACTTCTGATACCGAGCTCCACTCAGGGGCTTGATGCGGGGCTCGATGTGGTAGGGGCTCAAAGGGGGAGCCAACGGGGTGGTGCTTGAGGCTGGGCTGGAACCCATGAATCGTGAGATCATGACCTGAGCCAAAACTAAGAGTTGGGTGCTTAACCAACTGAGCCCTCCAAGAGCCCTTCCATATTGTGCTTCTTATGCTACATTTGGTTCACTGTGACCAAAATATCCTTCTTGCCTAACCATATCCTTAGTCACCTTGCTTCTGTTTCTATGACCTTGATTTTTTTTATATTAGTTAACTGAAATATAATTGAATAACTTTTTCATGGTGTGTAAACAAAGCAAATTGGAATAATGAGAAAGATACAAGTGGATAGTAGGTTATATAAAGAGGAAAACAATGCCTGTCCCTATTACTTTAACTTTTTTAAATTCAAACTTATGCTGTATAATTGTTTTGGAGAGGGGTATTGTCGTAAGTTACAAAAAAACCCGACACATTGTCAAAGCAAAAAGAAACGGAGTCCTGTATTCCATTACCCACTACCGTGCTTCATGTAGAGCAATATTATAAGAAAGAATGCAGTGAGAGGATTTTGTTGCATTTGTCAGTGTTGCAATCATGTCTCTTTCCAATGAGTGTGGTGGTGGTTGCCCAGAGGTCTATATTCAAATGGTTCCCTGGAAATTAAGAAATATTGAACTGAAATTACCAGTTTTTAGCAGGATCCCCAGGCACAAATTCTGTTATTGCCATCTAGCAGCCAGTATTGCTGTTTAAGCTTCTGTGTAAATTTGCAAACATCATACACTTGCCTCCTCTGGTAATTATAGATCCTCAAAGTGCTGGAAAGAGGTGGCACTTATAACATACATTACAAAAGCATGGTAGGTTGGGCAATAAAACACTACTTAACGGACACCGTTGTAATGGGAGCTGCACAGTGGGATGCCCATAATAATCAAAATAGATTTAATGTATGTATTTTTGCCAACTGTAAAAAGGTTGCAAACAACAGCAGGAAAAGCAATATGTTACACAGGGTGAAAAACTGAAATAGCGAACAAAACATATTTTCAACATATTCAGCCATAATTTTGTCTCTTAAGGGATGATCTAATACCATGAGTCTGTCAACAGAATCAGCTATTTGTTTTCAATTCTAGTATGTTTTCGTTATGAACCATGAAATAATTATCCTTATTCAAACTAAATCGTAATTGAATTTCAAAACATCAATATGGTTGAACATAAAACTCCATCTAACTGTTTAACTTTTTGACCAAATAGATTTTAATTTATAGGTTTTCTTTAGCAAGTCATTTTTATTCTTCTTATCCAAAGAACTATCCAACACACAATTTCTACCACTTAAGTAAAAACTATTAATCTTTGAACATTATTGCATAGGATGTACAAAGATGTGAATTTTGATGGTACGGAATTTCCTGGTACACTATAGTACCACTAATAATGCAGTTTTGCAATACTGAACAATACGCATATTCACCTGCCTCTCAAAAAGCCCCAAGCTATTTATGAGTGCTGAGAATTTCTCCATATTATATGAAACAAGGGTTGGTAGCAATTTCAGAAATGTATACCAAGAAAATATTTTTGTTAGTAGAGACTTGATATTGATTTAATAAAATTAGAATCTTTAAAGAAGTCTCCAAAATGACCTAAATTATGAGTAGTTTCTAAGTGTCTTTTTTTAAATGAAGCAGCCATCTCTTATTATAGCTATGAGAACTATAACTTTGCTGTAGTTAGCTCCTGATTTTTCATATATTTTTACTTTGTTTTTTTTTCACATTTATATAGAATTTTATTTTGCTTTTACTGTTGTGTTCAGCAGGTTTTTAAAAAATTTGTATCCAAGTTAATTAGCATATAGTGCAAGAATGATTTCAGGAGTAGATTCTAGTGATTCATCTCCTACATATAACACCCGGTGCTCATCCCAACCAATGTCTTCCTTAATGCCCCTCACACATATAGTCCATCCCCTCACCTACTTTTATGTTTTGTCCCCCTCCCTGTTTTCATATTATTTTTGCTTCCTTTCCCTTATGTTCATCTATTTTGTATCTTAAATTCCACATATGAGTGAAGTCACACAATATTTGTCTTTCTCTGACTAATTTCACTCAGCATAGTACCCTCTAGTTCCATCCACATTGTTGCAAATGGCAAGATTTCATTTTTTATGATTGCTGAGTAATACTCCATTGTGTATATCTACCACATCTTCTTTTTCCATTCATCCATCGATGGACATTGGGCTCTTTCCATACTTTGGTTATTGTCAATAGCACTGCTATAAACATTGGGGTGCACATGCTTCTTTGAAACAGCACACCTGTATCCCTTAGATAAATGCATAGTAGTATAATTGCTGAGTCATAGGGTACTTCTATTTTTAATTTTTTTGAGGAACCTCCATACTGTTTTCCAGAGTGCTGCACCAGTTTGCATTGCTACCAGCAGTGAAAAGAGATCCTCTGTCTATGCATCCTCATCAACATCTATTGTTGCCTGAGTTATTAATTTTAGCCATTCTGACAGTTGTGAGGTGGTATCCCACTGTGGTTTTGATTTGTATTTCCCTGATGATGAGTGATGTTGAGCTTTTTTTCATATGTCTGTTAGCCATCTGGATGTCTTCTTTGGAAAAGTGTCCATTCATGTCTTTTGCCCATTTCTTCTCTGGATTATTTGTTTTTTGGGTGTTGAGTTTGATAAGTTCTTTATCAAATGACACACTGGATACTAAACCTTTATCTGATACGTCTTTTGCAAATATCTTCTCCCATTCCATTGGTAACCTTTTAGTTTTGCTGATTGTTTCCTTCACTGTGCAGACTTTTTATCTTGATGAGGTCCTAATACTTCGTTTTTGCTTTTGTTTACTTACCTTGCCTCCAGAGACATGTTGAATAAGAAGTTGCTGTGGCCAAGATCAAAGAGGTTGTTGTCTGCTATGTCCTGTAGGATTTGGATGGTTTCATGTCTTACATTTAGGTCTTTCATCCATTTGAGATTATTTTTGTGTAAGGTGTAAGAATGTGGTACAGGTTCACTCTTCTGCATGTTACTGTCCAGTTTTACCGACACCATTTGCTGAAGAGACTGCCTTTTTCCACTGGATATTCTTTCTTGCTTTGTCAAAGATTAGTTGGCCATACATTTGTGGGTCCATTTCTGGGTTCTCTATTCTGTTCCATTGATCTATGTGTGTCTGTCCTTGTGCCAGTACCATACTGTCTTGATGATTACAGCTTTGTAATATATCTTGAAGTCTGGGATTTTGATGCCTCCCGCTTTGGTTTTCTTTTTCAGGATTGCTTTGGCTATTTGAGGTCTTTTCTGGTTCCATACAAATTTTAGAATTGTTTGTTCTGTGAAGAATGCTGGTGTTATTTTTGATGAGGATTGAATTTAATGTGTAGACTGCTTTGAGTAGTATTGACATTTTAACAACATTTGTTCTTCCAATCCAGGAGCATAGAATATTTTTCCACTTTTTTGTGCCTTCTTCAATTTCTTTCATAAGCTTTCTGTAGTTTTCAGTGTATAGATTCTTCATCTCTTTGGTTAGGTTTATTTCTAGATATTTAATGGTTTTGGTGCAACTCTAAATGGGATCGATTCCTTGATTTATCTTTCTGTTGCTTCATTAATGGTGTATAGGAATTCAATCAGTTTTCTGTGCATTGATTTTATATCCTGGGACTTGGCTGAATTAGTGGATAGTTCTAGGAGTTTTTTTGGTGGAGTCTTGTGTTTTACACATGGACTATTATGTCATCTGTGAAGAGTTAAAGTTTGACTTTCTCCTTGCGGCTTTGGATGTCTTTTATTGCTTTGTGTTGCCTGATTGCTGAGGCTAGAATTTCTAATATATGTTGAATAACAGTGGTGAGAGTGGATATCCCTGTCGTGTTCCTGCCCTTAGTGGGAAATCTCTCAGCTTTTTCCCCATTGAGGATGATATTTGTGGTGGGTTTTGCATATATGGCTTTTATGATCTTGAGGTCTGATCCTTCTATCCCTACTTTCTTGAGGGCGTTTATCAACAAAGGATGCTGTATTTTGTCAAATGCTTTCTCTGCATCTATTGAGAGGATCATGTGGTTCTTGTTCTTTCTTTCATTGATGTGATGTGTCACACTGATTGTTTTGTGGATATTGAACCAGCCTTGTGTCCCAGGTATAAATCCCACTTGGTCGTGGTGAATAATTCTTTTAATGGATTGCTGGATCTGGTTAGCTAGTATGTTGTTGAGGATTTTTGCACCCATGTTCATCAGGGAAATTGGTTTGTACTTTTTCTTTTTAGTGGGGTCTTTGATTTTGGAATCAAGTTAATGCTGGCTTCATAGAATGAGTTTGGAAGTTTTACTTCCATTTATATATTTTGGAAGAGCTTCAAAAGAATAGGTGCTCACTGTTCTTAAAATGTTTGGTAGAATTCCCCTGGAAAGCCATCTGCTCCTGGATTCTTATTTTTTAGGAGAGTTTTGACTACTAATTCGATTTCTTTACTAGTTATGGGTCTGTTCAAATTTTCTATTTCTTCTTGTTTCAGTTTTGGTAATATATATGTTTCTAGGAATTTGTACATTTCTTCCAGGTGGCCCAATTTATTGACATATATTAGTTCATAATATTCTCTTATTATTGTTTGTACTTCTTCAGTGTCGGTTGTGATCTCTCCTCTTTCATTCTTAATTTTATTTATTTCGGTCCTTTTTCTTTTTGATCAAACTGACTAGGGGTTTATCAATTTTACTAATTCTTTCAAAGAACCAGCTCCTGGTTTCAGTGATCTGTTTTATTGTTTTGTTTTGTTTTTTGTTTGTTTTATTTTGATAACATTGCTTTCTGCTCTGATCTTTATTATTTGCCATCTTTTGCTGGCTTTGGGTTTTATTTGCTATTTTTTTTTCCAGCTCTCTAAGGTAAGGTGTAAGGTGAGGTTGTGTATTTGAGACCTTTCTTCCTTCTTTAGGAAGGAAGTTATATACTGGATTGTTATATACTTCCTTCTTATGACCACCTTTGCTGCATTCCAGAGGTTTTGGGCTGTGTTGTTCTCATTTTCATTGGCTTCCATGAACTTTTTAATTTCCTCTTTAACTTCTTGTTATCACATTCATTCTTTAGTAGGATGTTCTTAGTCTCCCAAGTATTTGTTGTCTTTCCAAAGTTTTTCTTGTGGTTGATTTCGAGTTTCATAGCATTGTGGTCTGAAAATATGCAGGTATGATCACGATCTTTTTGTACTTGTTGAGGGCTGATTTGTGACCCAGTATGTGATCTATTCTGGAGAATGTTCCATGTGCACTCAAGAAGAATGTGTATTCTGTTGCTTTAGGATGAAATGTTCTGAATATATATGTTAAGTCCATCTGGTCCAGTGTGTCATTCAAAGCTATTATTTTCTTGTTGATTTTCTGCTTAGATGATCTGTCAATTGTTGTAAGTGGGGTGTTGAAGTCCCCTACTATTATAGTACTATTGTCAATGAGATTCTTTATGTTTGTAATTAATTGATTTATATATTTGTATGCTTTCATGTTGGGGGGCATAAATGTTTACACTTGTTAGGTATTCTTGGAGAATAGACTCCTTAATTATGATATAATGCCCTTCTTCATCTCTTGTTAGAGTCCTTATTTTAAAATCTAGATAGTCTGATATACATATGGCTACTCTGGCTTTCTTTTGCTGACCATTAGCATGATAGATGGTTCTCTATCCCCTTACTTTAAGTCTGAAGGTGTCTTTATGTCTCAAATGGGCGTCTGGTAAACAGCACATAGATTTTGTTTTCTCATCCATTATGTCACCCTATGTCTTTTGATTGGAGCGTTTAGTCCATTGACATTTAAGGTAGTACTGAAAGATATGAATTTATTGTCATTGCGTTGCTTGCAGAGTTTGAGTTTCTGGTGGTGTTCTCTGGTCCTTTCTAGTCTTTGTTGCTTTTGGTCTTTTTTGTTTTGCTTTGTCTTTTCTCCTTTCAGAGAGTCCTCCTTAAAATATGTTGCAGGCTGGTTTAGTGGTCACAAATTCCTTTAGTTTTTGTTTGTCTGGGAAACTCTTTATCTCTCCTTCTATTTTGAATGATAGCCTTGCTGGAGAAAGAATTCTTGGTGGCATATTTTTCTGATGCAGCACATTGAATATATCCTGTCACTCCTTTCTAGCCTGCCAAGTTTCTGTGGATAAGTCTGCTGTGAACCTGATCTGTCTTTCCGTGTAGGTTAAGAACTTTTTTTCCCCCTTGCTGTTTTCATGATTCTTGCCTTGTCTGTGTACTTTGTGAATTTGACTAGGCTATGCCTTGTTGATGGTCGGTTTTTGTTGAATCTAATGGGAGTTGTCTGTGCTTCCTGGATTTTGAAGTCTGTGTCTTTCCCCAGGATAGGGAACTTTTCCACTATGATTTGCTCACATAAACCTTCTATCTCTTTTTCTCTCTCTTCCTCTCCTGGGACCCCTATGATTCAGATGTTATTCCTTTTTAATGAGTCACTTAGTTCTCTAATTCTTATATTGTGCTCTCTTGCCTTAGTTTCCCTCTTTTTTTCCTGCTTCATTATTCTCCATCAGTTTGTCCTCTCTATCACTGATTTGCTGCTCTGCTTCATCCATCTTTGTTGCTGTGGCATCCATTCAAGATTGCAGCTGTTATAGCATTTTTTATTTCATCCTGACTAGCTTTTACTTCTTTATCTCCAGAGAAAGGGATTCTATGCTTTTTTCAACCCCAACTAGTATTTTTATTATGATTCTAAATTCTGGTTCGGACATCTTTCTTGATTCTGTGTTGATTAAATCCTTGGCTGTCATTTCTTTCTGTTCTTTCTTTTGGGGTGAATTCCTTAATTTAATCATTTTGGAGGAAGAAAAATAATAAAAGAAAAATTAAAATTAAAATATTAAAAACAACATAAAAAATCAAATAAAGGATGCTAGATCCTAGGTGTGTTTTGGTCTGGTTATTGACAGAAGCTTGGTAGAATAGAGATAAAAGGGAAAGAAAAGAAAAAAAAAGGGAGGGGACGTACAAAAGCATTTGAAAATTAAAAAAAAATGAATATAATAAAATAGAATAAAATGAAATGATGAAAGTAAAATAGAATAAACATTTACAAGAAAATGAAATAGTAGAAAAAAATTGAAAGGCAAAAAAACCTTTTTTATAGGAACAGAAAATAAAAATAATTTTTTTCTTTTTCTGTATTCAAAAATAAGAAAGGAAAAAGAAAAAAATTGAATAGCTGGACCAGTGAGCAGAATGAAATATGATTGAAATTACATCCAGTTTCCCCTAGAAATCAAAGTATGAAGCATGTTATAGTCCATAAACTAAGCAGGCAGAGAGATTTGTGGTGTTCCTCTAGAGTGTGGTTGGTGCATTTGGACAGGGCTTGGTGTAAGAGCTCCATTCTCCACTAGATGGTGCTGCTTAGCTTACTGGGGTGGGTCGTTGTGGCCTGTGTATGCATCTGTACACATGTGAGGGAGAGGTGAAAATGGTGTCACCTAGCTACCCAGTCTCTAGCATCCGTCCTCTGTGTTCTTGCCAACCAGCAAATAAGCACTCCTCCTTTGTCTCCAACTTCTGTCCACTCCCCACTTCTATGCTGTCCACCATCAAGCCATCAGCTTGTCAGGTGGCACCTCCCTCCTGAATTTCATCTCACATGGGGCTGTGTTTTCAAACCCCTCACTTCTGAGGGCCTGCAGCTTTGACCCACTCTGATGCTCTGGGGAAGGGTCTTGCTGAGCTATGGCCAGACACCAGCCCACCTCTGGGAACATTTGTGTGACTGTGCTGCTGGATGCCCAGAGACTGTGATCAGGTGCCAGCCTGTCCCAGAAAATTTGCATGATTGTGTAACAGCAGCATTTCAGGGAATATGGTAAATCACAACACATCTGGCATCAGGCTTTACTGACCCCTAATGTCCTTGTTCCAACCAAACATGGCTGTTCTCTGGGGTCTGCTGTGACCTTTGCTTATAGAGAGACCACACAGTGTCTGCTAAATGTCCTCTCAGCAAGGGAACTACCTCTCCCTGTGTGGCCCATAGACCCCTCAGAACTTGCTCTCTACTCCTGGGGGTCTGCCCTGCTCACCAGAACTTTGTCAGGTATGAAGCTGAGGAGTTTCAGACTCTGCCCTCCCTTGTTTATAGAGTACTAATGTATTTAAACCCTCTCCTTTCTCCTTTTCTTGTTCAATCCCATATGGGTATTTCCACTCTTTCCCTTTCTCTCCAGCTGCTTTCAGGGGGAATGCTTTTCTTGTACTCTCCCCCATCTCCATCCTCTCTCCACAAGCAAAAACAGCTCCCTACCCTCCGAGGCTTCTCTCTCCCCCAGTCCACCTCTCTGTGCTGTGTACCCACTGAAGTCTGTGGCTCAAGTTATTCAGATTGTTGTGTTAATCCCCAGATCAATTTTCTAGGTGTGCAAGATGGTTTGGTGTTGATCTAGCTGCATTTCAGGGATGAGAGAAGCAGAAAAGTTTCATGCTGCTCTGCCATGTAGGCCCCTCCCTTGTCATAGATTTTTTAAACCTTTGTAATGGTCATGTGTCTGTGCTCCAGTCATGAAAAGTAGGAATTCCATCTTGGGAATTAAAAATGGAATTCAAACCATAAAAAAGTCCAGCCAACTATAATGTAATTTATGGTAATCCCCAGCAATGTTAATATGTTTTACCAATCAATACTAGTGCCATTGTCATCCTACCAGCTAAGTTGGCCATACTAATTCTGCTCTACAGTTTTGAGATCATATTTTATTGTTTCCCAAGAGGCTTTTTTTGGACAACTACTTGTCTATCCCATACTGCTTTGCCCCAAATGCAGGTATAAGTTCTCCCTCAATTTTCTTAAGTGTATAACTATATAACTATAGGATGCAATGTTTTTAAGTGCTTTATTGAAATATAATTTGTATACCATAAAACTCATCTATTTAAATTATAAATTTCAATGAGTTTTAGTATGTTTCTTGAGTTGTACAATCATCACAATTTAATCTTAGAATATTTTCATCTTCCTAAAAAGAAACCTATTGTCCATTTGCAAATGCTCCCCATCAATTATACCCTGACCCTACACAACCGCTAATCTGTTTTGTCTCTGTATATATTTATTTCTGGACATTTTATATAAATGACATTATTTAATATATGTCATTTTTCATCTGACTTCTTTTACTTAGCATAATGTTTTCAAGATTGTTCCCTGGTGTAGCACCTGTCAGTATTTCATTCTCTTTCATTGCTGACTATTATTCCAGTATAGTGTATATCACATATTTTGTTTATTTGTTCACAGGATGTAACATTTTAAATCTTCACTGAGGGAGGACTTCTACTTGTGCCATGTCAGAATAATAGTACCAAACTTATCTCCCCAGTATGAAAACAGGACAAAATATAGAAAGCTATTACTACTGTTTTCAGATATTGGCCAATAGGCTCACAGAACTATGATACATGCCAAAAGGAAAACCAATGAAGTGAGCTCTATGATGGCTTGATTTTTCTATCTGGAAGCACTTGTCAGACTAGCCAAGTAAGGTGAACTTACACTCAGGACAGCAGTCTCTCTGTGTTGAACAAATAGTGATTACAGAAAAGGGAGCTGAAGCTGCTGGAATATACAGGAAATGGTACTGGGAAAGAGCAAGGCTATGCAGAAAAAGAGCTATGTTTATCTCCTTCAAGGTTCCTTTGAATATTTTGTTAAAGGGTAAAGATAGAAACTGTATGAGGCAAGGCAAAAAAAGTACCTGGAAGATGTAAATGGAACATTTGTCAGCTTATACAGGGCTGGGAGATGTTTATATTTTTATCAGCCAAAGTTGAAAGAACTTACTAAACAATTCATATGCTTAGTAAAGACCCCAGAAGGCCATGCCTGAGGATTAGGGCTACACCAGCCCTCACATAAAGGTTATTCTGGATCCTCCCTAACAAAGCTTATAAACAAGCTGGGATGAAAGTAAGTCAACTGCTACCCGAAGTAACATTCAACAGTCTTTAAGGAAATAAAACTGAATTTCGACACTCAGCAATATAATTACCAATGACAAGCATCCACTTAATAATTACTAGACACATAAAGAAGGAAAAAATGTGACTCATAACATCCCTACCCCCATCAGTCACTAAAAACATATAGGAATGTAAAAAAATGAGGAAATTACTAAACAAGAACTTTAAAACAGTTGTTGGAAATAACTGAGTTATGCCTGGTGATTAAGAGAAAACTTTAAAATAATGAGAAGTAGAAAATATAAATAAAAAATAAATGGAATCTTCAAGGTTGCAAATGCAAAATCAGAAAATAAAATTTGATGGTGGATTAAATAACCAGTTAGGTACCAAATAAGAAATTATTGCTGAATTGAAGACATAGTAATAAAAAATATGGAACTGAAGCACAGAAATTAAAAACAGTAATTTAAAAAAACCGCAGTGATCTATAGGACAACATTAAAGTGTCTAATAGTTGTATAATTTCAGTTTTTCCATAAGGAGAGGATAAAAACAGAAATTTACCAAAAATTTTCTGAATTAAATGAAAATTGTAAGCCACAGATCAAAGAAGCTCAATGAAGCCTAATATGGATAAACACAAAGCAAGCAAACCAAGCAAGCTGTACAACCATGAAAGTATTAGGAACCAGTAATAAAGAGAAAATCTCAAAGGTAACCATTGAATAAGGCACACGACATATAAGGGAGAAAAAAGCAATGTCTTGTAAGAAAAAACATTGAGGGGCGCCTGGGTGGCTCAGTCGGTTGAGCGGCCGACTTCAGCTCAGGTCATGATCTCACGGTCCATGAGTTTGAGCCCCGCGTCAGGCTCTGTGCTGACAGCTCAGAGCCTGGAGCCTGTTTCAGATTCTGTGTCTCCCTCTCGCTGACCCTACCCTGTTCATGCTCTGTCTCTCTCTGTCTCAAAAATAAATAAAACGTTAAAAAAATTAAAAAAAAAAAAAGAAAAAACATTGAAAGAAATAATCTGACATCTGGGAAGAAGCATTGCATGATAGAATACTATAGAACAATATCTTTTAAATTATAGAAAGGATGGGGCACCTGAGTGGCTCAGTCAGTTAAGCGTCTGACTTCGGCTCAGGTCATGAACTCACGGCTGGTGGGTTTGAGCCCCGCATCAGGCTCTGTGCTGACAGCACCGAGCCTGGAGCCTGCTTCGGATTTTGTATCTCCCTCTTTCTCTCTCTGCCCCTTCCCTTCTCACACTCTGTCTTTCCATCTCTTAAAAGATAAATAAACATTAACAAATTTTAAAAATAAATGAATAAAAAGTAAATTGTAGAAGGGAAAAACATCAGCCTAGAATTCTATAGCGCAAAACTATCTTTCCAAGTGGAAAAAAATAAAATAAAAAACATACGAAACAAATATAAACAAACATAGAAAATAAAGTTGTGAGAATTTGTTACTGTGATATCTGTACTACCAGAAAGGACATTCTTCAGGTAAAAGTAACATCAAATGGGAACTTGGACCTACACAGAGAATAAAAAGTACTCCCCAAATGGTAAACATATGAATAAATACAAAATAATTTTCTTCATTTTAAAGTTTCTTTAAAGGATAATTGTTTAAAGAAAAATAGTAAGAGTGGTTTTGGGATTTCAAAGCATAGATAGAATATAATGTATGACAACACTGTCAAAAAAGATGGGGGAGGATATAAGGTTTTGATATGTACAGTAGTAAAATAGAATGTGAAGTAGATTGTAAAGAGTTAAAGATATATATTGTAAACCCTAAAGCAATCACAAGGCAATCAATCAGTAAGCCAAGAATGGAGATAAAATATAATAGTAAAAATTGCTGAATTCTCAAAAGAAGGCAGGGCAAGGAGAAAAGGAAGACAAAGAACAGATAAATAATAAACATCTAACAAGGTGATGGATTTGAATCCAACCATACTGATAATCACATCAAATGTAAATGGTGTTATAACTTAAATTGAAAGGCTGTTTATCAAATTGTTAAAAAACAAGACCCAATTATATGCTGTCTACAAGAAAGCCACTTTAAATATAAAAATGTAGATCAGTTAAAACACAAATGCTAATCAAAGGAAAACTGGAATGACTATATTAATACCATACAAAGTAGACTTCAGAACAAGGGATATTTTCAATAATAAAGAAAATAATGATAAAAGTGAATTCTCAGAAAGCATGGATATCCTAAGTATGTATGCATGAAATAATAGAGTTTCAAAATTCATGTAAAAAACCCTGATATAATCAAAAGAAGAAATAGACAAATCCATTATTATAGTTGAAGATTTCCACATGTTCTCTCAGTAATTTATAACTAGTAGGCTGAAACTAAGTAAGCATTTAGTGAGCAATACTATCAACCAACTTGACCCAATTCATCTTTCTAGAATACTAAACAGAATTTAGTTTAGAATACTAAACAGTACACATTCCTTTTCAGTACTCAAAGAAATTTTACTGAGACAGATCATATCCTGGACAAGTCTCACTAAATTCAAAATGTCTGAAATCATAGAAAAATATGTTCTCTAACAATAGTGGAGTTAAACTGGAAATATAACAGAAAGGCATCCAGAAAATTGACAAATAAATAGACATTAATTGATACTCTTCTAAATAATTCATGGGTGTAAAAGAAAATAATAAGGGAAATTTAAAAGATTTTGAAATTAAAGGTAATGAGAAATAAGATATTAAAACATGTGGAACAAGGCTAATGCAATGCTGAAAAGTATATTTAAAGATTTAGATGTTATCATATTTATGTCAGAAGATAGATCTAAAAATCAGTGACCTGGTTTTCACTAGAAACTAGAAACTAGAAAACTAGAAAAAGAGTGAATTAAATGCAAACAATTTAAATTAAAATTTTAAAAATGAAATAAAAGGTAAGCAGAAATCAATGAAATAGAACATGGAAAATAACAGAAATAAAATCAAGACCTTGGGGGTGCCTGGGTGTCTCAGGTGATTAAATGTCTGACTCGTGATTTCAGCTCAGGTCATGGTCTTACAGTTACATGAGTTCAAGCCCTGCATCAGGCTCTGCACTGACCCTGTGGATCCTGCTTGGGAGTTTCTCTCTCTGCCCCTCCCCTGCTTATACTCTCTCTCTGTCTCAAAATAAATAAATAAACTTAAAAAAAAAAACCCAAGAGCTTGTTGTTTGTAAGATCAATAGCATTAATAAAAATCTAGCTAGACTCAGGGAAAGAGAGAGAGAGAGGGAGAGAGAAATTACCAATATGAGGCAGATGTACTTATGGATTCTATATATGTTATAAGGGTAACAAAGAAATACTATGAATAATTTTATGACAACACATTTGACAGCTTACATGAAATTAACAAATATTTTCAAAGATACAAGTACAAAAATGAACTCAAGAAGAAATAGAAAATCCAAATAGCGCTAACCAATTTAAATTTTTAAATTTGGTTTTAAAAATATTTTCATAAAAAGAATCCCAGAAGCAGATGAATTTATTGAATTGATTTTATTGAATATTAAAGAAAAAAATACCAATTATATACAAACTCTTTCAGAAAATGGAAGAGGGATAATACTTCCTAACCCTTTATTTGAGGCTAACATTTCTTTGATACCAAAATCAGACCTACATATTATGAGAAAGTTAACTATGATATTTCTCAGGAACACAGAAAAAAAGTCTTTGAGAGTAATAAATTCAGCAACAAATAAAAAAAATAATGATAATAAAGTTGTGACAGGCTATAATTTGTTTCTAGATTACAAGGTTGATTTCACATTTGAAAATCACTCTGGGGTGCCTGGGTGGCTCAGTCAGTTAAGGGTTTGACCTTGACTTCAGCTCAGGTCACCATCTCGCCGCCGTTGTTGGAATTTAACCCCACATTGGGCTCTGGGCTGACAGTGCTGAATCTGCTTGGGATTCCCTCTCTCCCTGTCTCCCTGTCCCTCCCCCGCTCACACTCTTTATCTTTCTCAAAACAAATAAATAAACTTAAAAATGAAAAACACTCTGTTTAATGAATCTATTAACAGGAATAAAGATGAAAAACCACATGATCATCTCAATAGATACAAAAAAGAATGTCTGACAAAATCAAGTTTCTATTCATGATCAACATTTCTGATCAAGCTGGGAATAGAATGAAACCTCCCTATTCTGATAAAAGAAACTTAAAAAAATTCCAGCTAACAACATACTTAATGATGAAAGCTTGAATACTTTCCTCTAGAATTGGGACCAAGGCAAGGATGTCCATTCGCACAACCTCTGTTTAACGTTATACTTGTATTCCTAACCAGTACAATAAAATAAGAAAAATAAATGACAACAAGTTGGAAAGACAAAAGTTATGCTGTCTTCTTTATTCCCAGACAACATGGTCATGTAGTATAGAACCTCCTAAGAAATCTAAAGAAAAGCTTCTAAAATTAATAAGGCAATTTGGCAAGGTCTCAGAATACAAGGCAATACACCAAACACAAAAGCAATTGTATTCCTATATATTAGCATTAAAAAGTTGGAAAATAAAATTTAAAAGATTTTATCTATAATAGCATGAAACACATGAAATAGTTAAAGATAAGTTTAATAAAGCAAGTAATAAACCTTTACACTAAAAACTACACAATATTGCTGGGAGAAATTAATGAGAACCTAAACAAATGGTGACACATATATCATGTTCATGGTTTGGCAGGCACAATATTGTTAAGATGTTAATTCTCCTTAAATTCTTCTACAGAGTTAACAAAATTGCCATCAAAACTCCAGCAAACCTGACTTTTTCATTTTTTGGAAGTTGACAAACAGATTCTAAAATTTATTTGGAACTGCATTGTAATAATTTTGCTATATGGTGTCTCTGATGTTTCTTAAACTTGCACCATGCCAGAATTTCTCCTGTCAGAGGAAATCACTCTGCCCTCAACACAGCCACCCTCAATTAGGTATTAACCAGACAGCAGTCCTCATGAATAGTGAAAGACAGAGAGATTCACAAGATTGTCAGATATATTTACATTTTGTAATGCGATGAATTGGTGGAATTTTAAGAATGTAACAGATTAACTTAAAAACTCTGGCTATGTGCTTATAGCCAGGGAGGTGTCACCATCTATTGAGGACCTTGCAAGCTGAGAATATGCCACAAGGCAGCCTCTCTTCCTACATTTCACAGCAACTTTGCTTTCCCTCAAGACCACAGATGTTCCAACAGCTTCAAAAGAAAATTTTTTTTTTGTTTTTGTTTTTCATAATGCCTCCCTTGGTACTAGTGACTGTTTCTGAGGATTTTAAGGGGGATGTTTATACGAAGAATTGCTTATGTTACAAACATTTCTCTACAGTATTTCCTCATTAATAACTGGTATCTTTTGACAGCAACAACTGCTTACAAAAAGGCAGACCTCATCCACATTCCTTAGTCCTGCTGAGTCTCCCCTACAGCTCTCAGCAATCATGACATTTACAAAAAGCTTGAAGGTCAAAATTCTGCCTCTCCATGTGTCAGAATCACTTCATGACTTCAGCCTGTATTCAGACCACATGGGTCTCCATTCTTGCTTCTGAAACAAATCCAGCTAGGACTCATTCTGGTTAGACTAGCCATGTTGGTAGAACAATGGTAAAGTCTTAAGTCATTTGGTCAAATTAAAAAGGTTTGTGTCATGAAGAAATAACCAGACAATGTACCAGGATGTGACTATGGGCATGGCTTAATTATTTAATTTATAATCTGTGATTTATAGGCAACCTAATTGCAAAAGAGAGTCTAGACAGAAAGTTTTGGGAAACTTCTTGAAGACATGAAAATAAATATGATAATTAGAGGCCCAAACCCAAAATGACCCTATTATTTAAAATAAATTTTCAATTTTAAAATAGTTTTAGATTTACAGAAAGATTGTCAGGATAGTACAGAGTTCTCATGCACCCCGTATCAGTTTTCCTTGTCAATAGCATCTAACATTAGTGTGTATTTGTTACAAATAATGAACCTTATTATTAACTAAAGTCTATACATTAGTTGGATTTCCTTAGTTTTTACCTAATGTTCTTTTTCTGTCCAGGATTCTATCCAAACTGCAATGTCGCATTTAGTTCTCAAGGTTTCCTTAGGTTCCTGTAGACTATGACAGTTTGTCAGACTCTGTTTTTGATGACTTTGACAGTTTTGAGGAGTGTTGGGTAGATATTTTGTAGAATTCTTTCACTTAAGATTTTTCTGGTGTTTTTTAACCCGATTAGATTCGGATTATGGATTTACAGAGGTAAATGCCATTTTCATCACATCATATCAAGGACACATGCTGTCAAAGTAACTTTTCATTGTTGATGTAAACTTCAATCACTTGGTTTAGTTCACCAGATTTTTCCCCTGCACTTTTCCAAACTGTACTTTTTGTAAAGAAGTGACTCTGCACAGCCCATATTTAAGGGGTGGAGAGTTGTGCTACACCTTGAGGGCTGAGCATGTAGATTTTATTTGGAATCCTTCCGTATAGGAGACTTGTCTCTTCTCTCTCTTATTTGTTCAATCATTTATTTATCTAGTTTGGACTCATGCATATGTATATTTTATACTTAGGGTTATAATCTAATACTACTTTATTACAGTGCTCAAATTGTTCCAGCGTTAGCCATTGGAAGCTCTCTCAATTGTCTTCTCTTTCCCTTTGACACGTTCTCATTGTTTTCTGTCTCAGTGTATGTGATCACTTTCTTACTTCTGGCATGATAGGATGCTGCAGGCTCATTTTGTGTGTTGCCTGACCAACTCTAGAATCACTCATCTCTCCAAGGACTTCTGGTTCACTTTATTGGAAAATGTTAATAGAAACCAAGATCTAGTTGCTGGGAAGACAACCTCAACTTTTGTAATACTAATTTTCTCTCTGTGACTGAAAGGACCTTGTACTCTTTCATTTTACAAGTGGATTTTTAGGTCATTTAAAAGTGTTTTGAACCTGGCACTTAAAGGAAAGTGACAGATTAATAACTCACTGTTTCTACTTAGTAATTAATGCAAACATGGAGTTTAAATGTGTACAGATTACAGAGATTTAGAATTGATCAATACCTTAGAGCAATGCTTCTAAAACTTTAATATGAATATTAATCACCTGTGCATCTTTTTTTTGTAATGTTTATTTATTTATTTTGAGAGACAGCGCAGCAGGGCAGGGGCAGAGAGAGAGGGAGACACAGAATCTGAAGCAGGCTCCAGGCTCCCAGCTGTCGGTCCAATGCCCGATGTGGGATTCCAACTCAAGAACTGTGAGATCATGGCCTGAGCTGAAGTCGGACTCTTACCGACTCAACCACTGAGGCATCCCTCACTTGTCCATCTTTTAAAATGCAGTTTCTCAGTCAGTGGGTCTGGAATGGGATCTGAGATTCTGCGTTTCTAACAAGTTTTCTGGTGATAGCACACTTTTGATAGCAAGATCTTAGAACAGGCGTTGGCTGAGTTTTCTATAAAGTGCCAGATAATAAATATTTTAGGGATTGTGGGCCATATATAATCGCTGTAACAACCCTTCAACTTCACTGTTGTAGTGTTGTACACAAAACATAAAGAATGAACATGGCTGTGTTCCAATAAAACTTTATGAACTCTGGCATTTTATCTTTTTGTGGTTTTCAGGTGGCAAAAATATTAAGATAATAGCCATTCTTAGCTCAACAGCCATACAAAACAGGTGGCAGACCATAGTTTGCTAACTCAGCCTTAGAGCAATGACTCCCAAACCTGATCACATATCAGAATCCCTGCTAAAGAAGTTTAAAGTACAGCTGTCCAGATTACATGCCACAGGTGGGCCATGACATGTGTACTTCACAAAGCTCCATAGTGATTCTGATACGCAGCCAGGTTGGAGAGCCCCTCCTGCTGCAGAGTGCCTTGCCCACCTGCTCCTTGGTCATAGCCATCTCCTCTCTGCTTGCACACTTCTAGTGAAAGCAGGTGAACTACCTGGCAAGTAGACTGTTCCATATCTGGACATCTCTAATAATTGTGAAGGTTTTTCCGTCACTGGGCCTAAACTTGTCTTCTTACAGCTTCTCCTTCTTATAGCTTCTCTTCCTTCAGCCATGGGGAGAACATCTAATTCTACTTCTATATAATATTGCTTCTAAAATATTTGAAGAACTCTATCACCACACTACCTTCAAGCTTAAATCCTGTCTTTTACAGACTGAACACCCTCATATCTTTTAAAAGATTTGTACACCATGTATTTCCAGCATTTTGAATTTCACTTTCCCTTGTCATTATTGTACTAGGAACAGACCCCTGCAACTTTGACCCCTGCAAAATCTTGGGAGACTATTGGCTCTACTGGTTTGACATCTCTACTTTCAGTGATGCACTGAAGATTATATTATCTGTTCTCTTTCTTTTGATGGTCAGTTCACATTGCTGACTTATATTGAGCTTGTTACCGGCCAAACTTCTTAAGACTTTTTCACAGGGAAGTGAAACCAGGTCGCCTTCATTCTCTACTCTATAAAGGGGTGTCCTGAATGTGAATCCTAGATTATATATTTATCCCTATGAGATTTCTCCTTGTATTTTTGATCTACTACTCTTGCCATTTCAAGAGATTATTATTTATCATTTGGGTTCCATTCTTGCAGTAATGGTTCCCAAAGTGTGTGTACTTCCCTTTGTTCTTGGACTTTGCTAATACCTTCTATCCTGACTCTGGGCTCTGCAATGTGATTCCTTTTAGCCAATGGAACAATAGAAAATGTGACACTTCAGAGGAAAATTATTCTGAGAAATTATTATAATAGCTTGTTTTTTCTTTTGCTGCTCTTGGAACCATGAGACCACAAAGTGACAAGTCCAAGCTAGTCTCTTGGAGGATCAATGTCCTGTGGAGACCTGAGACAGCGATTGTCTGCCATTCCAAGCCAACCTGCAGTTGATTGTAGACACATAAATGAACCTCAGCCAGGATGTGTAAAGCTCAGCCTAAGTCATCAGACTGCCAACCTGAACCCAGTCCAGCCCATTGAATCATAGAAGTATGTGCTAATAGATGCTGTTTCAAGCCACAAAATATTGGCTGATTTTTATACAGCAAAAGCTAATTTATACAACATCTAACATAGCACTTATCCTTTCCACTTGTGTATCACTCACAAATTTGGTATGTTCCTATATCCACACTATTGAGTAGATGGAGATTTAAATAAAGGGCTCTGAGATGCAACTCTAATGTTGATACTGGCAAATTCTTTTTGTTTGACTGGCTAGCTATTAAATACTCTAACTACATTACATACTGCTCATAATTTGCAAAAAAAATGCCTTGGAAGAAAAGATGGAATTAGATTGTAATTTGAACATATTTCTGCCTTCTGATTAGTCTAGAAGATTATATCCTGTTTTCTAATGTCACAATATCATTTGTACTCAGAATGTTTCAAATATTTGAAAATACATTATCTTCATAATAAAAGTGAAACAAAGCTTTTCTGAGAATGACAAATTATTTCATATTATGAAAGCGACAAGGAGGAAACTATTGGACATTTGAAAAACTCCTTAAAACCTTCTCATATTGATGGATTTTATAAGCTTTCTAAATGCAATGAGTATTTCTTTTTCTCTCCCTCTTCTTTTCTTTTCATTTTTTTCCCTTTTCTTTTCTCTTCTCTTTTCTTTCTTTCTTTCTTTCTTTCTTTCTTTCTTTCTTTCTTTCTTTCTTTCTTATTTTTATTTTCCTCTGTAGGCCTCTAACTATTGCTTTCAGTCTGAAATAGACATTCTGGAATCTTGAGTGTAAAGTTGGGGGAAAAAATGAAAAAGATATATCCTGCATGATTAATAGCAGGAAATGCCAGAAATCTCATCCAAAATGTTCTTTTCCCTACAGATCCCATTTTGTTTTATTTATTATTTTTATTTGTCTTTTTAAAAAGAAGTATATTATCTGCTTCAGTACATTTATTTCTTTTATACTCAGTAGAATTATTACATTTTAAAATGAAATAAAACCTTAGAACAACTTTGGAATGATCAGAGACAGCAAACCAATGATCTTATGATAGAACAATGTAGTGAAAGGAACACTCAGTTGGGATTCATAGTTCTGATAAGATTATCTCAATACCAATTACTACCTCTCTGACTTTGGGCAATTCATCTTTCATAATTTTTGTTTTTATATATATACTATAAGAATGATAATACCTAACTTATTGGATTTTTGTGAAGACTATATGAGTAAAGTGTCTAGTACATTGTGATTAATCAATACATAATAGTTATTATAAAACTAATAAGGGTAGAAACTATCTAACGAGTGCTTATTTTGCATCAGGCACCTTGCTAACAGGTAGGCATGGCGGGCATGGTTAAGGCGTGGCATCAGGAATCAAGCAGGGCTTTGGGCTCTATTCTTACGAGTGCTAGTTTTTTACTCTGTGCACTCTTTAGATGTTGTTGTCTACCATATGCAGCTTTCATCCCTGGTCTAAGTTACCTGATGGAAATTAAATTATGACATCTCTGCTCACATTGGCAACGAAAAAAGTTCCCTTTAAGAACACTTTCATCTTCCTCATGTGGCCGCACCTTGCTGTAAAGGAGGCTGGAAAATGTAGTCTTTATTCTAAGAAGCCATGTGTCCAGTTCAAAGTTGAGAATACCATTAGTAATGGGAGAAAGGAAATTGGGGGACTAAACTAGAATTCTCTGTTAACAGATAACATTCCTTCACTTCAAATAGGTGAGGTAGAAGCAAAAGTAAGGAGGGTTACCACTAAATATTTCACCCAATTTTTAAGTTTTGCATCAGGCAAGCCCAGAGGAAGTATCTGATTAGAATATGATGTTTTTGGCAGCCTGAATATTAACACACTGTAGTTTCTCCTTTCCTTTCTCCCACCTTTTTTCTTTTATTTCTTTTCTCTTCTTTTCTTTCCTTTTTTTCTTTTTTCCCTATCCTTCCTTCCTTCCTTCCTTCCTTCCTTCCTTCCTTCCTTCCTTCCTTCCTTCCTTCCTTCCTTTTTAATAAATTAGGACAGGAACTAAAGATACTAACACTCACATGAAGTCTACATATAATTTACCTTTTCATTTTAGGGACCACACAAAATTAGCCTTTTTTTTTTTGTTTGATATAGGTTTCACACCCAGTGTGGAGCCCAATGTGGGGCTTGAACTCACAACCCTGAGATCAAGACCTGAGCTGAGATCAGGAGTTGGGCACTTAACCAACTGAGCCACCCAGGTCAAAATTTGACTTTTTGAATAAAAGCATGTCATCCATCTGTAAGAAACAGAACTAAATTAAACTTCCTTTCATAATGGATCAGATATATAATTTGAAAGGCAGCCTAAGGGAAGACTGGAGGAAATGACCTAACAACAAATCTCTACTTTGATTAAGAACTATTCTTTTTTTTTTTTTTTTTTTTTTTTTAATTTTTTTTTTCAACGTTTTTTATTTATTTTGGGGACAGAGAGAGACAGAGCATGAACGGGGGAGGGGCAGAGAGAGAGGGAGACACAGAATCGGAAACAGGCTCCAGGCTCCGAGCCATCAGCCCAGAGCCCGACGCGGGGCTCGAACTCACGGACCGCGAGATCGTGACCTGGCTGAAGTCGGACGCCCAACCGACTGCGCCACCCAGGCGCCCCAAGAACTATTCTTAAAATAATTTATTTTTACAGTTTTTTTCTTCCCATGTCCTCATATTTTGTTCTTTGAAACTTCCTAATTTCCTGATCTCAGTATTTAATTCGCCCACCCTGGTTTATTTCTTTTGTAATATGGGGCAGTAAATACTACAGATATACTACTCTAGTTACAAAAGTTTATACATTTCATTTTTAAGAAGAGTGACTATCTTACCAATTCACTATCTATGCTGTAAATATCTATATTAGTTTTCTAGGGCTGCCATATCAAATTACCACAAGCTTGGCTTAAAACAACAGAAATTTCTTCTTTCATACTTTTGAGGCCAGAAGTTCAAAATCAAGGTGTTGACAGGGTTGTTTCCTTCTGGAGATTCTGAGGGAGAATTCCAGGCCTCTCTCCTGGTTTGTAGTGGCTGCTGGCAATCCTTGGTTTGTGACTGGATCAGTGTGATCTCTGCCTCCATTTCACATGGACTTCTCTGTGTGTTTCTAATCTCTCAATGCCTTTCTCTTACACGGATATTTGTGATGTCATTTAGGGCCTTGGATAATTTAGAGCAATCTCATCTCAAATCCTTACCTTAATTATATTATTGGGGACCCTTTATCAAAAGAAGTTGTTATTTGGGAGCTTGGGTGGCTCAATCTGTTAAGTGTCCAACTTTGTCTCAAGCCATGATCTCATGGTTCGTAAGTTTGAACCCTGTGTCAAGCTATGTGCTGACAGATCAGAGCCTGGAACCTTCTTGGGATTCTGTGTCTCCTTCTCTCTCTGCCCCTCCCCCCTCTCAAAAATAAACAAACATTAAACAAACAAAAACAGAAGTTAGCATTTATAATTCCCAAGGATGAGGACTTAATGTCTTTGGGTGGCCATTTTGCAATATACAACAATTTATAAATGTTGTTTAGCCCTTAATATTTTGTGATGTTTACATACTCAGTAGTGACAGAGTTCAACTCTTTACACTGAATGTACCAGGGTTTACATTTGGTAGACTTTGAGTAAAATGTCTTTTTTTATAGAATGAATAAAATTTTTTTTGAGGAGACACCTTACGTGTTTATCATCTGACAACTAGTTCTGGAAGTAGCAGACTCCCAAGTAATCAATAAGCAAAGCCATAAGCTTTTCTCACTGGCTGCCTTTCACCTCCTCTTGCAAGTGCTATAGCAAAGCTTAGGATGTTGTAAATAATAGCAGATGGCAAAGATTGTATTGTCAAGGACTTCATAGTCTTCACGAGGCATTCACCAGCCCTGGGTAGAATACTCAACCTCTCTGTCTTGATAAAAGGGTGAGTTGAATTCAAAGACACTTTGCTTTTCCAGGAGAGGCTAGCATTTATTATCAACATATGTGTCATTGATGTGTAGTAAAGAAGTCCTTACATAGACTGTCTGCAAACAGGAATAAGTCCCGGAATGGAGGATGGTATGCCTGGTGAATATCCTGAAGTATCCATGTATTTCAACACAAACAAATAGAAATTAAATCCAATTATAATTGTTTTAAAAATAGGCTATTTGATTAAATTTTCTTTAGTGTTTTCCAATTAGTTTATATGCATAGACTCAGCTGAGGCATAATTCTACACTGGTGAATATTTTGACTACAGACTGGGGGTGGCAGAGAAGATTCTTCACATATATAATATATTCAGTTGCACTTTTTTTTTTCCACGTTTTTATTTATTTTTGGGACAGAGAGAGACAGAGCATGAACGGGGGAGGGACAGAGAGAGAGGGAGACACAGAATCGGAAGCAGGCTCCAGGCTCCGAGCCATCAGCCCAGAGCCTGACGCGGGGCTCGAACTCAGACCGCGAGATCGTGACCTGGCTGAAGTCGGACGCTTAACCGACTGCGCCACCCAGGCGCCCCAGTTGCACTTTTAACTCAAGTATTTACTCATTTTCCTATAGCTCTTTTCCGAAAATATTTCCGTTCCTATTTAAGGATGACGATGAAAATGTCGTTTTTGAACAGAGATTATCGTTCTGTGGCAACAATTTTGATTGCCTAGACAAAAAAAGGGGAGAAGCAGAGTTCAATGGCAAAGATATACTAATTCAGACAAGAGATAGCCAGGATGAACCAGTCATTTCACTATAGATTGAGGGGGAAAAGACACAGTTTAGGGATAAAGTAGAAGGAGAAAAAAATGAAACATGCTGGACACTTGTGATAATGGTAAAGGGAAATTATATGGTGGGGGAATAAATTAATTTGTATATGTTTTTAGCTCATTTGTCTTTGTTACAAGCCAGACTTAATATTTGGTTCTCTTCTTCTAACTCTTCAATCAGATCAAGCTGCCAGGCATAGAATACGTAAATATAATGATTGCTTATGACAGTTTTTCCTTCCAAACAATGTAGTATAAATAACTCACCTTGATTAGACTAGCAATTAACAATAATATCATTTAAGAATCAATCTACCAGTGTTTACTATTTCAATGATATTCTATGAATAGATTTCCTTAAAGGCCACAAAATGAGAACAATGATGGGTAAGTTTAAATAAATAAGATGTTGCTGATTGTTACCATTGATGTATAATTTTCTGTGAATCAGATTTAAA
Source organism: Neofelis nebulosa (assembly GCF_028018385.1). Lineage (NCBI taxonomy): Eukaryota > Metazoa > Chordata > Mammalia > Carnivora > Felidae > Neofelis > Neofelis nebulosa. The sequence continues at coordinate 105,723,948 of NC_080787.1, read as the reverse complement.
ATCAAACCAGTGTTATTAGCCAGGAAGAGTTTGGGGTATCTGCCTGGCAATGCCTTAGTTCTTAGGGGAACACAGCAAGATTTAAGGACTGGGTTGGCACATAAATAATTTGTTGCTGCAGTATTTCCTCTTACTGCCCATTATTTTCACACATTCCGTATTTCTCATGATACAATAGGAGAAACTATTTTCTGGTTTGCCTTCATATTGAAGGAAGGTCTGGTGAATTGATTTCGGTGTTCTGTTAACAACCTCCTTTCAGAAGCTCTATTTGCAAATGGAATTCCCACGCAGAGCAATTCACCAGACTGGCATGTCACTTACCAAACGATGAGATGGAAGTGATCTATGAGGAGAACATCTTGTTTTAAATATTATATATTTTGGCAATCAGCATGTCATTAGATTAAGAGAAATACTGTAACCTCATTGAGTAGCAAACTTCTAAAGTACAGAGTTCAGAGCATTAAAATAAGAATTAGGAATTCTAGATTTTGATTTTGTCTCTGTTACTGATTAACTATGGTCTTAGGCAAATTATTTTTTTCTTTCACATTTACAAAATGGAGCTAATAATGAATATCTTAACTATTTTATAGAATTGCTGGGAAGAACATACATGTTTGTGTGTATATATAAGCACTTTGAAAATCATAAGAATTATACAAATGTAATACTTCACTTGTTTGGAGAAAAAATGTATATATACATTTATGTATATTTATATATACGTTTACATATATACACATCTGTTTATATATACATTTACATATGTATATATAAAATAAAACACACATATATGGGAATACTGTTTTGTTTTGTTTTGTTTTGTTTTGTTTTGTTTTGTTTTTTTAATCCTGGCCTCTGTTCCATGGACATTAGGCTATGACTTCATTTAAGTAGTTCCATCTGGAACAAAAAGTAAAGAAAAGTTGAGGAAGTAATATCATGCCTTCTCAATCTTCCAGACCACATCTCCCTAGAGTTCAGGGTCTGGTATGCCTGGGAATAGTTTACAACATTCTATACTTAAAAAATTCCTTCCTCCAAGAATATGAATTCCTCTGGAAAAGGCATCCAGAGCCAATATTCAGCATGTTTAGAAAAACACCTAATGCGTGTCTGTATTACTGGAGCAGCCAGCAGAAACTGCTCTGCTGGAGCATTTATGGGAAACACGTGCAAAGAAAATGCTAATTCCAGAGCACTCAAAGAGTAGTGAAAGGTTGGACTCATTTCCCCCAGATCAGACATTGAGAAGCAGTAGGACAAATTTAACTCATGGGCCCCCTAGGCAGGAATTTTATCTGTATTCGGTACAAAGTAAATTTCCAACAGAAAGGACCTTCCTCCTCTGGCGTCTCCTCTCACGAGTGAGCTTTGTTTGCTGCTCTCTGAGCAGTGTTAGAATCCATTCTGAAAGCTCTTCTCTGAGCTTTAGTGTGTCTACAGTACTATAAAGCATTTTCTTTTTTTTTTTTTTTTTTTTTTTTTTTTAATTTTTTTTCAACATTTTTTTTTTTATTTTTATTTTTGGGACAGAGAGAGACAGAGCATGAACGGGGGAGGGGCAGAGAGAGAGGGAGACACAGAATCGGAAACAGGCTCCAGGCTCCGAGCCATCGGCCCAGAGCCTGACGCGGGGCTCGAACTCACGGACCGCGAGATCGTGACCTGGCTGAAGTCGGACGCTTAACCGACTGCGCCACCCAGGCGCCCCACTATAAAGCATTTTCAATGGAGAGTGAGACTCCTGTCAATCATTTGGAGATATGATGCACATGATGTGAGGCACTGTGTTTGTTAATATGTAGATGGTGTAAAAAACACCATGAATGTCACCAGTAGAGAAAACAACATATACACATACATGGGGTACATGGGTACGCCCACTAGTTGACAGAGAGGAAAGGGAGGAAACAAAACAGAAGAGGAAAAGGGGCATGGGAGAAAGGAAAGGAGAAAGTTCTGAGTCACCATCAAGGACCCCAGATGGCTCTCCTCTCTGGAATCCAGGCCAACAGCAGTCTGTGCCTGGTGTTGACAGGGCCCCACACAGGTATGTGGAAATGACCTTTGCTCTAGAATGCTGCTCTAGGACGTTCTACCCACTCAGAAAAGATGAACTATGTTTACAATTTAGCAAGTGAATGGAGAATAAAATTAACGTTCTTATTATATGCAGTATGTCTTCAACTGCTAAGTAATGCCAGGACTAGCACTGTTTCATAACTGAAAATGTGTACCTCAAACAAAAGTGATTGATCCAGGCATCAGGAAATGATACAAGGCACTCAAGAACCTCTAATATGAATATTGTTAAGCACAATTAACTGAACATTTTAAAAGTAAAAAGGAAATGGTAAATATCCTTTAAAAGGTCAGTAACTTGTTCCCCCATATGTAATCGTTGTATCATTTAATGTGAAAATTGTCTCAAATCCCTTTGTCTAGCAATAGTCTTGACATATATATTGTGTCAAAATTCCATTCTGATTTAAATTTCAGAACTTAGATATTATTTCTAATTTGTGTTCTATGCATTTTCTGATAAAGCAAAAATTTTAGAGCATACTTGAACTCTTTTAACCATTCCAATTTTTGTGAGAAATTGTAGAATCTCATCCTGAAGTTTCTAAAGGGTGATCATTTACAACCTTCTGTGGAATAGCTTTTGGTTAATTATACTACTCCAACAGCTTGGGTGGTTAAAATAATGGAGATAGCAAATCCAAATAATATTTTAATTTTTATCTTGAAAGCTGTCCATTTCTTTATTTCATCAGCCACAAATAACTACTATACCAAGTACTTATCCTAAGCTACAAACTCTTAGTTTTTCTGTAATTGAACTTAATTTTTTTTAGCCTTCTTTCTGCCTCTTAATGGACATTTTTCCTAAAGTTGCATGTCCATTATAGTAGGCTTACAAGGTGCCAAGTTATTACAAATTGACTGGAACCAATTTCTTCTCTGTAGATAATGACAGCCTCCCAAGAAGTTTAATTCCAGGGTTTGAAAAGAAAGTAAGTCTCAGCCAAATTCCACTACACACACACTACACACACACACACACACACACACACACACACACAGCAGGAGCGAGCATGTGTGAACACTAGCTATTAAACCTTTATTAGTTAGCTGGTACATGCAGTTTATAAGTCTGTTTTGCAGTCTTCACAGTGTCCCAGTTTTCTGTTCTCTGTTCTTTGGTGTGTTCTTACCACCACCTTGTACGAAAGGTGCCCTAAAGCAAATGTGATAATCTTCCAGAGGCATGATTCCATGACCTTTTCTATTGTTAGCAAGTATCAAGAATTGTGAAGGATCTGAAATTTATCCTACTTGTCATCTCTCATGTTAATCTACCATAGTTTTGTGAATACTGACAGAAGACACGAGATTCTTGGAACAACGACAAACGATAGTTATGACTGACAACAATAGCAATAGCCAGAACATTTACACTGATTCTCTGAGCCCCAGTTCCCACAGGGCTATGTGAAGAGGACCAGACTATACCTGCATACTCATACATTCTAGCAGAGTCAACCTGAGTTGGGAGAAATCTGAATCTCTTATACTGAATAGTAAGCCTGAGTACTTTTGGTTCTGGAGAAAGATACTCTCTTTCTTTACCTTTAAAGCTGTCAGTAAAAGTTTGGCAAGTGTTTTTTTATAAAGGGCCAGATCGTAAGTATTTTAGGCTTTGTTGGTTAAATAGTTTCTTTGTTTGTTTATGATTTTAACAATTTAAAAACTACTTTTAACTCACAGTACAATGCAAAAATAAGCTACAGGCTGAATGAGGCCCACTGGAATGAGGCCCATTGTTAGGTGACTCCTGTTTTAAAAAACAAACAAGCAAAACAAACAGAAAACAAAACTACTGCCAAATGTCCAAGGGAGAAACCCTTCTTTACCATCCTAGGCTGTTCCCGATACAGTAACCCTTGAAAACGTGGTTTAGAACAAGGACAGCCAGTGCCTCTATTCAGAGACATGCAGAAATCTGAAAGACCCATAGAAAATTATCTCTAAATAATATCCATCCCTCATTTCTACACTGTCTTGGTTTCTGGTGAAGTTTCCCAAGAGTTTGCCACTTCATCAGTAACTCTGATTAATCTAACCTGCAGAGGCCGAGACAAAATTTGTTCAGATGTCCTGCATAGCATTTAAATCAGTCTGTTACCAAAATGACCCCAGGCAAGCAAGGATAAGAGTACATCTAAAATATTTTATTCAATTCACATTCTGTAATAGATTTACTATTGCTAAAGAAAGTATATTTCTAATATTATTCATGTTATTAATAAACCACTAATTTCATTTCACAAATGAAAACCCATTTTTGACAGCCTACTAATTAGCTCAACATCTAGTGTGATCAGAAATAATGATAGCTGGAGTGTTTATAATAATCACCTCTAGAGAGTGGCTTCTTTGATGTAATGTTAGCTGACCACTCCTGGGGTGAAGATTCTTAATTAGAATGCTGGCTGCATATGAAATATCAAAATGTCCATACTTAACTATTGTAATGAAAATTACAGCTATCCTGACACTAGGTTCAGAGGTGACACCTGGCTTTTGTCATTATTTTTTGTCTATGCAGGCATTCACTGAATTATCTGATGCTGAGCAATCATCAGTCATTAGTCTCTACAGGTGCATCCATTCCCCCAACCGCAAAACCTCTTGAGGTCTAAACTCTCTCAATTATTTTGATGTCTTTTGGAATGGTAGGAAACTCTTAACCATACCTGTTCTGCTTTTGGGCCTAGAAGAAAACTTTTGACTATTGCCTGGGCCATACCAATATAGATGGGAAATCTATGACATCATTTCAAGCCCATCTGCTAAGGGAACACCCTCAGTCATTGCTATTCTAGTGCTTCTGTGCTATGCAAAGGCATGGAAAATTCTGGAATTTTGCTGTTTCTTAGACACTAACTGTGAGTGAAGCATAGAACACTTTAGTTTTCAATTTAATTGTCTACTCCCATGGTGTGTGGGTTGACAGGGCTCAAACATTTTTCAGGCCACACACTAAAGCCTCACTCTGTTGTTAAATCTGTAATCCCCTTTCCTCTTCTTCAACCTCATCTCAGCCTCTAGAGAATTGCTTTCCAGTAGAATTATCTGTGATGATGAAAATCTACATCTGTGTTATCCAGTATGGTAGCCAGTGCAACATTTGTCTATTCAGCATTTGTCTAATCTTACTAAGTAACTGGATGTGAATTTTAGTAATTAATTTAAATTTAAATAACTACAAGTGACTAGTGGCTACTATATTGTGTAGTGCAGCTCTAGAATTTTTACATAATTTAATAGAAATTAATTAATAGGAATTGACTAATTAATAGAAAGGGAAACATATTTTCCAACACACATTTTCTATCTTTCAAAAATCTTTTTTATTCCTAAGTTATTTTGACATTTTATTTTTATTTATTTACTTTTTTAAAAGTTTATTTATTTGAGAGAGACAGAGATAGCGTGATTGGGTGGAGGGGGGGGGAGAGAGAGAGAGAGAGAGAGAGAGAGAGAATCCCAAGCAGGCTCTACAATACCAACACAGAGCCTGATGTGGGGCTTGAACCCACAAACCCATAAGATGATGACCTGAGCTGAAACCAAAAAAGCCCGATGCTTAACTGACTGAGCCACCCAGGCATCCCTGTTTTGACATTTTAAAGTCAAGAATTGGCTTTGTTCCAAAACAGAAAGTACCAGGCCCAGATGGGTACACTAGCAAATTCTACCAAACATTAAGGAAGAAATCATATCAATTCTTTACAATCTCCTGCAAAGGATAGAAGCAAACTCATTCAGTGAGGCCAGCATCACCTAATACTAAACCAAACAAAGAAAAGAATGCTACTGACCAATATCTCTCATAAATATAGATGAAAATAAAATATTAACAAATACAGTTGAAAAAATGTATAAAAAGAATTATACCCCAAAACCTGGGATTTATCTCAGATATGCAAGTCTGGTTCAACATTCATAAATCAATTCATGTAATCCATCACATCTACAGACTGAAAAAGAAAACCACATGATCATTATTAATAGATACAGAAAAAGATTTGACAAAGTTCAACACTCATTCATGATAAAAACTCCTAGTAGACTAGGAATAAAGTGGAATTTTCTCAACTTTACAAAGACCATCTACAAAAATCCTAAAGCTAACATTATACCTAAAGGTGATAAATTCAACCCTTTCCCACTAAGATTGAGCACAAGGCAAGGATTTCTCTCTTACCACTCATTTCAACATCATACTGGAAGTCTTGGTAATGCAATTAGACAAGAAAAAGAAAAAAGAAGGCATATAAAGGAAGATATAAAACTATCTTTGTTTGCAAATGATATGATTGTCTGGGTAGAAAATCTAAAAGAATTGACCAAAAAACACCAACCCTCCTGGAACTAATCAGAAATCACAACAAAGTTGCAGATTACAAGGTTAATATACAAAAGTCAATTGCTTTCCTACACACTAACAATGAACAAATGGAATTTGAAATTAAAAACACAATATCCCCCACCCCCAATTAAATACTTAGGTATAGATCTAATAAAGTATATATGAGATCTGTATGAAGAACACTACAAAATTATAATGAATGAAATCAAAGAACTTAATAAGTGAAGAGACATTCCATTTTGTGCATAGAAAACTACAGTACTGTCAAGATATCAGTTCTTCCCAACTTTATGCATATACGTATTTAATATATTCCAAATCAAAATCCCAACAAAGTATTTTATAGATATCAACAAACTGATTTCTAAAGTTTACGTGGAGGAAGCAAAAGATCCAGAATAGCCTACACGATAGTGAAGAAGAATAAAATTGGAAGACTGATACCACCCAATTTCATTACTTACTATGAAAAAGCTACAGTAGTCTAAGACTGTGTGTATTGGTGAAATAATAGACCTATCAGCGGAACAGAATAGGGAGCCTAGAAATAGACTCTCATAAATACAGTCAACAAAGGAGCAAAGACAATACAATGGAGCGAAAATAGTGTCTTCAACAAATGGCACTGAAACAACTAATTGTCCACATGCAAGTAAATGAATCTAAACACAGACCTTACATTCTTCACCAAAATGAACTCAAAATGGATTGTAGACTTGGATGTAAAATAGAAAACTATAAAACTCCTAGAAGACAACATAGAAGAAAATCTAGATGGCAGTGATATTTTTTTTAGATATAACCCCAAAGACATGATCCATGAAAGAAATATTTGGTAAGCTGGACTTCATTTCAATTAATAACTTGGGTGTGGTGCCTGGGTGGCTCAGTTGGTTGAGTGTCTGACTCGCTCTGCACTTAAGGTGACATGGAGCCTGCTTGTGATTCTGTCTCACTCTCTCTCTGACCCTCTCCTGCTTGCTCTTTATCTCTTTATGTCTCTCAAAATTAATAAATAGAGATTTAAAAAATTAAAAATAAAATTAAGAATTTCTGCTCTATCACAAAATACAGCATCAAGAGAATTAGAAGAAAAGCCACAGACCAAGAGAAAATATTTTCAAAAGACACATCTGAATAAGGACTTATACAAAATACACAAATAATTCTTAAACGTCAATAATAAAAAAAATAAGCAACATGATTGAACACTGGGCCAAAGACCTTAATGGACACCTCGCCAAAGAAGATATGCAGATGGAAAATAACAATATGAAAAGATAGTCCACATCATATGTCATCAGGGAAATACAAATTAAAACAACGAGATGCTATTTCACACCTATTAGAATGACCACAATCTGGATCACTGACTATAATAAATGTTGGTGAGGATGTGGAACTATAAGAACACTTTTATATTGGTGGTGGTACAGCCACTTTGTAAGACAATTTGATGGTTTCTTGTAAAACTAAACATACTCTTAGCATACGATTCAGCAATCACATTCCTTGTTATTTACCTAGAGGAGCTGAAAACTTAAGTCCATACAAAACCCTGCACAAGGATATTTATAAAAGCTTAATTCATAATTACCAAAACTTGTAAGCAACCAAGATGTCCTTCAGTAGGGGAGTGAATAGATAAACTCTGGTACGTCCGGACAATGGAGAATTATTTAATGCTAACAAGAAATGAGCTATCAACCCCTGAAATGACATGGAGAAAACTTGAGTGCATATTAGTAAGTGAAAGAAGCCAATCTGAAAAGGCTACTTGCTGTACGATTCCAACTATATGACAAGAAAAGGCAAAACTATGGAGATAATAAGATCAGTGTTTGCCAGGGCTGGCAAGGGGAGATGAATAGGCAGAGCACAGAGAAGTTTTAGAGGAGTAAAAGTACTGTGTTTTTAAATACAGATTTATGTCATACATCTTTTTTTCAGTTCCATAAAACATACAACACCAAAATAAGGTAAACTATAGACTTAGGGTAAATATGATGTGTCACTGTAGTTTCATCCTTGGTAAAAAATGTACCAGTCTTATGAATGATGTTGATAGTAGGGAAGGCTATGCGTGAGTTGGGACAGGGAGTATGTTGGAAATCTACACACCTCTCTTTCAATTTTGTTGTAAATCCAAAACTGCTCTAAGATAAATAAATAAATAAATAAATAAATAAATAAATAAAATATTTGAAAAAAAACACTCAATAATAATCACTACTAAAAAACTCAGAAAAACTGGCCTTTGTATTCAGCTACATCAACCTTCCTTTACATAATGAATGCTGCTACCTGAATGTGGGAAGGATATATGTGAATCAGGCAGGGGCAATCTTGATTACAAAATTGAAATGTAGTTCTTTCAAATTGTTGTAACAACTGTACATTTATTGGGTCTCAGTTCAGCAAAAAATTTGTATGAAAGATTGGAAGATTCACTTCTGAGACAGATCATAGAAGAAATGGAATAAGGTACGTACAGTTTAATCTATCTTTTGCTACTACTTGCTGTGTTACTTTAGGAAAATCACTTAATTTTTCAGAACCATTAAGTTACCAACTTACAAAATAAGAGATAATAATATTTTTCTTTTCTTTCTTTATTAAATTTTTTTCAATATATGAAATTTATTGTCAAATTGGTTTCCAAACAACACCCAGTGCTCATCCCAAAAGGTGCCCTCCTCAATACCCATCACCCACCCTCCCCTCCCTTCCACCTCCCATCAAGCCTCAGTTTGTTCTCAGTTTTTTTTTTTTCAATATATGAAGTTTATTGTCAACTTGGTTTCCATACAACACCCAGTGCTCATCCCAAAAGGCATGGATGGAACTGGAGAGTGTTATGCTAAGTAAAATAAGCTATACAGAGAAAGACAGATACCATATGGTTTCACTCTTATGTGGATCCTGAGAAACTAACAGAAACAAAAAGAGGTTAGAGTGGAAGAGAGCCAAAGCATAAGAGACTCTTAAATTTTTTTTAATGTTTATTTTTTGTAAGAGAGAGATAGCGTGTGAGTGGGGGAGGGGCAGAGAGAGAGGGAGACACAGAATGTGAATAGGTTCCAGGCTTTGAGATGTCAGCACAGAGCCCAATGCAGGGCCTGAACCCACAAACCCTGAGACCATGACCTGAGCCAAAGTCAGATGCTTAACCGACTGAGCCACCCAGGTGCCCCAGGGGTAATAATATTTTTCTAAGATTGTTGTGGTATTTCAAACTGAATGTCATTCACATAAAGTACTGTGACATGCCAAAAAATACATATAAATTTTAAATATCATTAGCCATTCTTCTGTTTTTGAAACATGATGTGTTCAGTAACTGCCTGGTTTGCATTGGACTATTTGTTCAAATTTAGCTTCTAAGAAACACATAATTATATATATTTATGCACATGTAAAATATACATAAAACATAGATTTATATATAATATGTAATTATATATATTTATGTATATATATAAAATAAAGATATCAATGATTTATAAAATATATATAATATTATATATAAATACAGATATACACATAAATATATGTCTATACATACATATGTATATACACAGAAATACATATATAATATTTTATTAAATCATTGAAAATTTTATTTTCCACATATTATATATCGGAATTATAATATTATCAATGTACCACTTTGTGATTGCTACTTACTTTTAACATTATATATTTCTATAGGTGATATCAGCCCATATCTAACCTAGAGATTATATAAATAAATATTTACAAGAGCCTAGGAATATATTACATATATTCATATACATAGACAAACTGCTCAATCACTTTCTTTTTCAAAAATGTTAATTTATTTGGAAGTTCTAAAAAAGAAAAAAAAGGAAGTGAATTCCATATTTGAATTTTCAATATATATATATATATATATATATATATATATATTTTATATATATGTAAAGGTGAAACTGGTTGTTTTTGAAGGGTGATTCAAGCTCTAATAAACCTTATTATAACCATAAGCTGATATGGTTGAAAGCCTTTATGCTCTTGATAACAAGGATACTAAATGGAATATATCCATAAAAAATTATATGAACTAACTCAACTCAGTGTGACAGATAAAGGTTGTTTTACCTTTGGTTAATACTACTGAAAGGGTGTATTAGGAGTAGGTGTAAACTCATGGGTGTATATAGGAGTAGGAGATGGCTCTAGTGAATGAACTGCTGGCCTTATGAAACACTGCCAGGAGACACTAAAAGGCAGAATTACAGGGAGCAAGGGCTAAGGTTATTCATTAATTTATATGCTTAGTTAACTCATATTTATTGCCTATATTGTACTAGATCAATGTTTGTCAACAGTTTTTCATTACCAACATTTCCCTCCCAATTGTATTCCTATCTTAGGAAATGTTACTAAAGAAATGTTACCATAGAAATGGTACTAAAACTTTTGGAAGGTGATAAGTCATTATATTGTCTAAGATTTTTTCCTCCCCCTGGAAGTGGTATCACCCCCAGTTAGAATGCATGTGCTATTTGCTATAAATAATGGTGAACAATGCAGGTGAAGTGTCTGTCCTCATGATGTTGACAGTATAGTAAGACAGATAGGCACAGAAATAGACAATTATACATCATGATGAATTCTCCATGAGGAGTGGCAAAGAATCAACTAACTTACTCCAAATGGCAAAGTCGTCTCCCACACACCACACCTAGGACAGGAACCTTTCTTCAACTGAATGTCCAGTGGGATGTTATGAACTACTGAGGCTTCAGTTTGAGCCGGTTTAGAATTAAATAGTTTCAAAATTAAAATGCCAATATTGTTTTTAACAATAAAACAATGAAATTCAGTTTCAGATTTCCCCATGAAACATGGGGGGATAGAGTAGACTTATGTTTAATGACTGAGAAATGCTAAGAGGCTGCCTGAAAGGGCCAATAAGAAGAGAGGGTTGCTTGGAGGAACCGACTCTACTCCCACTGAGAGCTGATCAAAGGCTCTTGATTCTTTAAAACCAGATGTGGAACTTGCAGTAAAAATGTTGGTCTGGGGCTATTTTATTATTAATTAATTAATTAAAAAATTAAAACTAAAATTAAATTAAAATTAAAATTAAAAAATTTTAATTAATTAATTACAATTTAAACCCATTAGTTAACATATAGTGTAGTAATAATTTCAAGGCTAGAATTTAGTGATTCATCACTTATATGTAACACCCAGTGCTCATCCCAACAAGTGTCCTCCTTAATGGCCCTCACCACTTTAGCCCTTCTCCCACACCCAACACCCTGCCAGCAATCCTCAGTTTCTTCTCTGTATATAAGAGTCTCTTATGGTTTGCCCCCCTCTCTGTTTTTATATTATTTTTGCTTCCCTTCCCTTATGTTCATCTGTTTTGTAACTTAAATTCCACATGAGTGAAATCATATGATATATGTCTTTCTCTGGCTAATTTCGCTTAGCATAATACATTCTAGTTCCATCCACATTGTTGATAACGGCAAGATTTCATTCTTTCCATTGTGTGTGTGTGTGTGTGTGTGTGTGTGTGTGTGTGTGTGTGTGTACATATATATATATTGCATATTTAAAAAATTTTTTTAATGTTTACTTATTTTTGAGAGACAGAGCATGAGTGGGGGAGGGGCAGAGAGAGAGGGAGACGCAGAATCCGAAGCAGGCTCTAGGTTCTGAGCTGTCAGCAGAGTCTGAGCCTTGGCTTGAACCCATCAACTGGGATATCATGACCTGCACCGAAGTTGGAGACTTAACCAACTGAGCCACCCAGGTGCCCCATATATACCACATCTTCTTTATCTATTCGTCAGTCAATGGATTTTTTGGCTCTTTCCATACTTTGGCTATTGTTGATAGTGCTGCTATAAACATTGGGATGCATATGCCCCTTCGAATCAGCATACCTGTATTCCTTGGATAAATACCTAGTAGTGCAGTTGCTGGGTCATAGGGTAGTTCTATTTTTAATTTTTTGAGGAACCTCCATACTGTTTTCCAGAGTGGCTGCAACAGTTTGAGTTCCCACTAGCAGTGCAGAAGAGTTCCTCTTTGCACCCTCACCAACTCCTGTTGTTGCCTGCGGTGTTAATTTAGCCATTCTTACAGGTGTGAGGTAGTATTTCATTGTGGTTTTGATTTTTTTTCCCTGATGATGAGTGATGTTGAACATTTTTTCATGTGTCTGTTACCCATCTGGATGTATTCTTTGGATAACTGTCTATTCATGTCTTTTGCCTATTTCTTCACTATATTATTTGTTTTTTTGGGTGTTGAGTTTGGTAAATTCTTTATAGATTTTGGATACTAACCCTTTATCTGATATTTCATTTGCAAATATCTTCTCCCATTCCATTGGTTGCCTTTTAGTTTTGCTGATTGTTTCCATCACGATGCAGAAGCTTTTATCTAAATGAGGTCCCAATAGTTCATTTTTCCTTTTGTTTCTCTTGCCTCTGGAGACATGTCAAGAAGTTGTTGCATCGGAGGTTAAAGGGTTGTTGCCTGATTTCTCCTCTAGGATTTTGATGGTTTCCTGTCTTACATTTAGGTCTTTCATCCATTTCGAGTTTGTTTTTGTGTATGGTGTAAGAAAGTGGTCCAGGCTCATTCTTCTGCATGTTACTGTCCAGTTTTCCCAACACCATTTGTCGAAGAGACTGTCTTTTTCCATTGGATATTCTTTCCTGCTTTGTCAAAGATTAGTTGGCCATACATTTGTGGGTCCATTTCTGGGTTCTCTATTCTGTTCCATTGATCTATGTGTGTTTGTCCTTGTGCCAGTACCGTACTGTCTTGATGGTTACAGCTTTGTAATACATCTTGAAGTCCTGGAATGTGGTGTCTCCAGCTTCTTTTTTCTTTTTCAGGATTGCTTTGGCTATTTGGGGTCTTTTCTGGTTCTATACAAATTTTACAATTGTTTGTTCTAGCTCTGTGAAGAACGCTAGTGCTATTTTGATAAGGATTGTATTGAATAGGTAGTTTGCTTTGGGTAGTATTGACATTTTAACAATATTTGGAATTGGAAGCAATCCATGAGCATAGGAAGTCTTTCCATTTTTTGTGTCTTCTTCAATTTCTTTCATAAGCTTTATATGGTTTTCAGTGTATACATTTTTCACCTCTTTGGCTAGGTTTATTCCTAGGTATTTTATGGTTTTTGGTGCAGTTGTAAATGGGACTGATTCCTTGATTTCTCTTTCTGCTGCTTCATTATTGGCATATAGAAATGCAACCAATTTCTGTGCATTGATTTTATATCCTGAGACTTTGCTGAATTCATGGATAGTTCTAGCAGTTTTTTTGGTGGAGTCTTTTTGGTTTTCCACATGGAGTATTATGTCCTCTGTGAAGAGTGAAAGTTTGACTTCCTCCTTGCCAGTATGGATGCCTTTTATTACTTTGTGTTATCTGATTGCTGAGGCTAAGACCAACAAACAGTATGTTGAATAACAGTGGTGAGAGTGGATGTCCTTGCTGTGTTCCTGACCTTAGGGAGAAAGCTCCCAGTTTTTCTCCATGGAGGATGATATTAGCAGTGGGTCTTTTGTATATGGCCTTTACGATCTTGAGGTACAATCCTTTTATCCCTATTTTCATGAGGGTTTTTATCAAAAATGGATGCTGTATTTTGTCAAATGCTTCTTCAGCATCATGTGGTTCTTATCCTTTCTTTTAATAATGCTATGTATCACATCTATTGATTTACAGATATTGAGCCAGCCCTACATCCCAGGAATAAATCCTACTTGATCATAGTGAATGATTCTTTTAATGTACTGTTGGAATTGGTTAGCTAGTATGTTGTTGAGAATTTTTGCATCCATGTTCATCAGGGAAATTGGTCTGTAGTTCTCCTTTTTAGTAGGGTCTTTGTTTTATTAATGAAGGTAATGCTGGCCTCATAGAATGAGTTTGGAAGTTTTCCTTCCATTTCTATTTTTTGGAACAGCTTCAAAAGAATAGGTGTTAACTCTTCTTTAAATGTTTGGTAGAATTCCCCTGGAAAGCCATTTGGCCCTGGACTCTTGTTTGTTGGGAAATTTTGATTACTGATTCAGTTTCCTTACTGGTTATGGGTATGTTCAAATTTTCTGTTTCTTCTTGTTTCAGTTTTGGTGGTTTATTTGTCCGTTTCTTCCAGATTGTCCCATTTGTTGGCAAATAATTGCTCATAATATTCTTGTATTATTGTTTGTATTTCTGTGATGTTTGTTGTGATCTCTACTCTTTCATTCATGATTTTATTTATTTAGGTCCTTTTCCTTTTTGATCAATCTGGCTAAGGGTTTTTCAATTTTGTTAATTCTTTCAAAGAATCATCTCCTGGTTTCATTGATCTGTTCTACGGTTTTGTTTTGTTTTGTTTTGTTTTGATAGCATTGATTTCTGCTCTAATTTTTATTATCTCCTGTCTTCTGCTGGTTTTGGGTTTTATTTGCTGTTCTTTTTTTCCAGATCTTTAAGGTGTAAGGTTAAGTTGTGTATCTGAGACCTTTGTTCCTTCTTTAGGAAGGCCATGATTGCTATACACTTCCCTCTTATGACTGCCTTTGCTGCATCCCAGAGGTTTTAGGTTGTTGTGTTTTCATTTTCATCGGCCTTCATGTACTTTTTGTTTCCTTTTTTGATTTCTTGGTTAACTCATTCATTCTTTAGTAAGATGTTCTTTAATCTCCAAGTATTCATGGTCTTTCCAAATTTTTTTCTTGTGGTTGATTTCAAGTTTCACAGCATTGTGGTTGGAAAATCTGCAAGGTATGATCTTGATCTTTTTGAACTTGTTGAGGGCTGATTTGTGACCCAGTATGTGATCAAATCTGGAGAATGTCCCATGTGCACTCAAAAAGAATGTGTATTCTGCTACTTTAGGATGAAATGTTTTGAATACCTGTTAAATCCTTCTGGTCCACTGTGTCATTCACAGCCATTGTTTCCTTGTTGATTTTCTGCTTAGATGATCTGTCCGTTGTTGTATGTAGGGTGTTGAAGTCCTCTACTATTATGGTATTAATATCCATGAATTTCTTTATGTTTGTGATTAATTGATTTATATATTTGGGTGCTTTCACGTTGGGGACATAAGTATTTACAATGTTTAGATCTTCTTGATGGATAGACCCCTTAGTTATGATATAATGCCCTTCTTCATCACTTGTTACAGTTCTTATTTTAAAATCTAGTTTGTCTGATATAAGTATGGCTACACCAGCTTTCTTTAGACAATCATTAGCATGGTAGATGGTTCCCCATCCCCTTACTTTCAATATGCAGGTGTCTTTAGGTCTAAAATGAGTCTCTTGTAAATATTGTATAGATGGGTCTTGTTTTCTGATCCATTCTGTTTCCCTGTGTCTTTTGATTGGAGCATTTAGTCAGTTGACATTTACAGTGGGTACTGAAAGATATGAACTTAGCCCCATTATGTTGCCTGTTTAGTTGCTGTTTCTGGTGATGTTTTCTGGTCCTTTCTAGTCTTTTTTTGCTTTTGGTCTCTTTTGTTTTGTCTTTTCTCCACTCAAAGGGTCCCCTTACTTAAAATTTCTTGCAGGGCTGGTTTTGTGGTCACAAACTCTTTTAGTTTTCATTTGTTTGGGAAACTATTTCTCCTACTAAAAATTATTTTTTTAGTGTTTATTCATTTTTTGAGAGAGAGAGACAGAGAGAGCACAAGTGGGGGGAGGGGCATAGAGAGAGGGAGACAGAATCTGAAGCAAGATCCAGGCTCCGAGCTGTCAGCACAGAGCCCAATGAGGGGTTCAAACTCATGAACTGCAAGATCATGACCTGAACCAATGTCGGACGCTTAACTGATTTAGCCACCCAGGTGTCCCTCTCTCCTTCTATTTTGAATGACAGCATTGCTGGATACAGAATTCTTGGCTGAATACTTTTCTAATTCATTATGTTGAATTATCCTGCCGCTCCTTTCTGGCCTGCCAAGTTTCAGTGGATAGGTCTGCTGTGAACCTGATCTGTCTTCTTTTACACGTTAAGGCCTTTTTTCCCGTGCTGCTTTTATAATTCTTTATTTTTCTGTGTACTTTGTGAATTTGACTATGATATGTCTTGCTGTAGGTCAGTTTTTGTTGAATCTACTGGGAGTTGTCTGTGCTTCTTGGATTTTGATGTCTGTGTCCTTCCCCAGATTAGGAAAGTTTCCTGCTATAATTTGCTCACATAAACCTTCTGCCCCTTTTTCTCTCTTCATCTTCTGGGACTTCTATGATTTGGATGTTACTCCTTTTTAATAAGTCACTGAGTTCTCTAAGTCTTGTATTGTGATCTTTTGCCTTTGTTTCCCTCTTTTTCCTGCTTCATTATTCTCCATGATTTTATCTTCTAAATCACTGATTCACTGCTCTGCCTCATCCATCCTTGCCATCATGGCATCTGTTGGAGATGGCATCTTGGTTTTTAATTTTTAAATTTTTTATTTTGTCCTGACTAGATTTTATTTATTTTTTATCTCTGCAGAAAAGGAGTCTATTTTTTTTCTACCCCAGATAGTATTCTTATTATTGTGGTTCTAAATTCTAGTTCATACATCGTGCTTGATTTATACATCGTGATATCTGTGTTGATTAAGCCCCTGGCAGTCATTTCTTACTTTTCTTTTTCTTCCTGTTGGGGTGAATTCCTTCATTCAAGTAAAGTAAGTAAAAAATAAAAATTAAAAAATTAATAACAAAAAGAAAAAATCAAATAAAGAAGCTAGACCCTAGCTGTGTTTTGGTCTGCTTGTTGAAAGAAGCTTGATAGAATAGACAAAAAAAGGGGAAAGAAAGGGAAAAAAGGTAAGAACATTTTTAAAATTAAAAAAAATTATATAAGGAATTAGAATAAAATGAAATAAATAAAATGAAATAGAATAAAATATTTAAAAAATAAAAAATAAAGTAAAAAAATAAAATAATATAAAAATAAATTTTTCTCTTTCTGTATCCAAGAATGAGGAAGAAAAGAAAAAAAAAAACAATTTAAGCAAAAACAAAAGCAAAGAAAATGAACAAATAAATGAATCAGCAAACAGAATGAAACCCAAATGAAGTAACATCTAATTTCCCCTAAAACTGAAACTATGAAGGCTCTTATAGTCAGTACTCTAAGAAGGTGGAGTGACTTGTGCTGGTCTTCTCGAGAATGTGCCTGGAGGGAGCAGTTGGGCGGGCCTTAGTGTAACAGTTCCATTCTCCACTAGGTGGCACTTCTTAGCTTATGGGGGTGGATCAGTGTGGCATGCAGGAGAGGTGGTAATGGCTTCACCCAGCTCCCTAGTCTCTGGCACGGGAACTTCGCACACTCACTGACCTGTGATCAAGCGACCCTCCTTTGTCTCAGGACTCCATCTACTACCTGCCTCTACCCTGTCTGTATCCAAGCTGTTCTCCTGCCAGGTGGCACCTCCCTCCAGAGTTTTATCTCAGATGAGGTTTTGTTTCAAAACCCCATGCTTCAGAGACCCCTGCAGCTTGGACCTGTGAGGGCTCTTTGGGGGAGGGTCTCGCAGAGCAATGGCAGGTGCTAGCTTTCCCCAGAAAATGTTCGTACAGTCGCACAGTGGCAAAGGTTCAGAGATTATGGCAAATTATAACACATAGCTGGTGCCAGGTTTCACTGCACTCTGGAGTCTTTGCCCCAATACCAACAAATGTGGCTGATCTCCAGGGTACGCTGGGACCTTTGCCTGTGGGGAGGCCTTATGGCCTCTACCAAATGCACTCCAAGCAGGAGAACTGCTTCTCCCCATGTGGCACATGGACCCCTCAGACCATGCTGTCTGCTCCTGGGGATTCACCCTATTTCCTCACCAGAATACTGCCAGGCACTGAGCTCCAAAACTTCAGACACTGCGTGCCACTTTACAGAATCCTGGTGGTATTTGAAACCCTCTCCTTTCTTCCAGTCAGTGGTTTTGGGAAACAGAGTTCTTGTTCAGTCTCCTGTGAGTGTTTTCACTCTTTCTTTCTCTTTCTCTCCAGCTACTTTTGGGGGAGTGCTTTATGAGAGACGGGAAAACTAGCTCCATACGGGGAGGTTAGCTATGGATGGTTGTGTGGGGAGAGCATAAGGTTGTCTTCTGGTTCCCTTCAGGAGGCCTGTGTATTCAGTTTACCCATTACTCTCAGGCATTATGTCAAGAGCCAAAAAACCTCCCACTGGCCCTGCTGGGGCAAGAACAAGGTGACTTCCTACTTCAAAAGGTGGAGTGAGACCAACCAGTCCTGCTAGGGCATGTGGTGGAGACACAGCAGGAGCTTAAGGAGACTGAAACCACTGAGTAAGGCCACTGAGCTGAGGAAGAGTAGATACTGGGGAGAGGAAGCAGCCATCAACAGCAGAGTTGGAATGGCAACTCAGGGATGTGACTAGGCCAGTCACACTTCAGTAATGCAGACCCAACTTCTCTCCCCAAACCATCAAGAACCTAGGTAATGCTGCATGGATCAACAGACTCTTCCCTCTACCTACAAGGTCACACTAACCCTCTCCCCACATACTCTGCATCCTGAGCAGTGGTCCCTAAACTGATCATTACCTAAAAGGACTGCTTATTTTATCAGACTAATTTATAAGCCAGATCAGACATTGTTATTTTTTTCTGACCACCTAAACAGTGAGAATGCTTGAGGGAATGTCTGAGGGAATGCCTGAGGAAAATCAGAGCAGTTTTAGATGAAATTAACATTTATCTTGCCCTTAGGGCAAGGTACATTCTACAATGTACATTGTACAATTAAGTACATTCTACAATGCCTCCCCTACACATTTAGCCTGGGAACTTAAATAACATAATTAAAATGTGGGACATATAGTGTAATTCTTATTTATTTGCTTCCCCTTTTATGAGACCAGTACATTTTTCCATAATCAATGGTGAGAAGTAGGGACAGTCCTAGCCCCAGTTTTCATTTTTTTAAGTTTATCTATTTATTTTGATAGAAATAGAGACAGAGAGAGAGAGAGAGAGGAAGGGAGGGAGAGAATCTCAAGCAGGGCTCACACTGTCAGTGCAGAGCCTGACTCGGGGCTCCATCTCATGACCTTGAGTTCATAAACTTAGCCAAAATCAAGAGGCAGACGCTTAACTGGCTGAGCCACCCAGCCGCCTCCCCTGGTTTCATTTTTAATGTGGTCTTTTCCATGAGGAACATGCTTTTCTTCACAAAGCTTGGTATGCAGCAGTACTCAATGCAGGTGGAATGAACAAACAAGACATCTTTTATTACAATAATGTGTTTAAAACATGATGGCTGCAGGCCTCTGCAGATACCCTTGCACTTCCTCAAGTCTAGTTTCCAGTGTATTAAGCTGAACATCTTAAGTACAGCATCTGCTTTTACTCTTTCTGAAGTTCTTTTTTATTTCATCTGTCTTTGTCTCTGCATATTTGCACTTTTGTGTTTTGCATTTGGCTTCCGAATGGGAGATATTTCTGTCTCTTCACAACAGTCTTTTTTGCATTTACCTAGAGCTCTGCATTAATCTTTGCTAGGGTTGGTTTCCTTAAGGATCACTATTTCTGGGCTTTCATTTTTGTGCTGCTGTTTGCATTCTCCTTCTCTTGGAAGTCTTTTATAGACAGCCCGTATGACCACAGGTCCATAATGTCAGAGGTCTTAACCTTCTTTCTGGTTTTGCTGATGTTGACCGCATGACCATTTGCTGTACCTACATGTGGGGGCCCTATGATGGTCACAACTTTGTGGTCTGTTAGTACACTTGGACCTCAGTAATTCCCACTATTTCTCTTTGGTTTCAGCCCTCTGGAAAGTACTGTAATCTTCTTACCATAATTTTGGGAATGAATAATTTTGGGGCAGCGGGTGACTATGAAAACTGTCTCTCTGGGAATTACTTTTCTTTTCCTTATTCTTAGTACTCATGCCTTTGTTTAGTTCTCTCCTCTACTGAGAAGGGCTGACCCTTCTCAGTAGAGATAACCAGTAAGATATTGGAGAAATGGATATGTATGGCTTCCAAGCTAGGTTTAAAGGATCTGTAGCTTTTACGTTGCTCAGTCTTCTGTTGCTTGCTCTAGGTGAAGCCAGCCACTGTGTCATAAAGACACCCAGGTAACACAGTACAGAGGATTATGTGGTGAGGAATTGAGTCTCCTGCCAATAGCCAGTACCAACCTGCCAAACATGTGGATTCCAGCCATCTTGGAAGATGGTCCCCGGCAAGTCTACAAATGGCACAGGCCCAGCTGTGACATCTTGACGACAACATCAGGAGAGACTGAGCCAGAACCACTTAGATAAGTCCTGCTCAGATTCCTGACCCGCAGAAATTATGTGAGATAAAAGATGTATATTGTTTTAAGTCTCTATGTTTCAGAATAATTTGCCAGGCAGCAATAGATAATTCTCACCATAGAAAGATCGGTACTGAATATGATGTGAAAAGCATGATAGAACATAGTATTGACTTGAGGAAAAATAATTCGGGAAGTAATAGCAAGGTTATGCTTTAAAAAAATCCCCAAAGAGACAGTGATTTATGATCTTGGAATAAACAGGACAATGGTGGTGACACCAAGGCCATACGATGAGTCAAAAGAAGCAGGCACAGATTAAGGCTGCAAGGCAGAGAAGAAAATATGATTAAATTAAATAAGCTGGTTCCCTTGGTCTTCAAAGAGAAGGGGTAAAGTCCCATTACTATGCTGATGGAAAGCAAAAGATTTTGAAGGGCATCATTAAATAAAATGGTCTTTACCACTGCAGGATTTATAAATGACTTTTTTATGATTCTATTTATTTTACTTTATTTAAAAAATCATTTATTTAAATTCATATTTGTCAACATACAGTGTAGTATTGGTTTCAAGAGTAGAACCCAGTGATTCGTCACTTACATAGAACACCCAGTGCTCATCCCAACAAGTGCCCTCCTTAATGCCCATCACCCATTTAGCCCATCCCCCAGCCCCCTCCTTGAATGATTTTTGATTTTAATTCCCTTACAATTACTCAGATTGCAGTCATAAACCACAGTAAATACGATATAAATAGACATGTTACTTTTTGTCCAGAAGAATAAGCAACACATATGTCACGTGGAAGATATTTATCAGGTGATAAAACATTTAATTACAAATAATGCATACATTTTGGCAGAGATTGCAATGTGATGATTTGGCTTCCTCAGAGATGATAAAGCCCTGTTTTCTTCACAGGCAGACTGTAAAATAAATGACATTTTATCAAGTTGGCTAAGCAGTGCTGGAGTACATCATACTTGAAAGCAGCTGTTACAACATAGTTTTAATCCCCTAGAAATCTCTTCCCACTCAAAAGGCCACATGTCATTTAGGAACTATTCTGTTTCACTGAAGGTATTCTCACCAAAACACCCAGCAAATGTGTTTCATCAACAGGGTTAACAACTGGTTGAATCAAAACAAGAACTTTATACCAGTCAGTGTAGGACAATTTTAAATGTAAAATCAAAAGATACAGTTAAGTATCTTGATGTATCTTTGATATAGTTAAAAGCAACAACTTATTTAGAGCCATTTAGTATCAACAAGTTTGGTCACATGTGAGACCCCTCAGAGTAACAAAAACGGAAGGAATGGAGTTTTTTTCCCTTACCTGCACCAATGCTGAAGTAGTCTTACCTGTTATTTCTGTAGTCCAGGGCACAATACCAAGACAGTCTCAATAAATGACGTTTCTGTTGGTTTTGGCTAAAGGCTTGAGGGGTGTGGCCAATGTAATTCAATATTTACGTTGGGTTTTCTGAGTTCTGTTTAGTACTTCGCTCCATTCTGTGTTCTTGCAGTTGTTTGCTGCTGCATGATTGAGGACATGGTTTACCTGGTGTGCAGTTTGTATCTAACAAACAGCTTTGTTTGGAGACCTGTTCATTTCCAATCAGTTTCTCACTTTTATTCCAAGAAAACATCTGTTAATAGGGATACTGTCTAGGGTGCCCACTCAAGGGGATCTGAGGAAGTGGAGCTAGGTTTACCTTTGGTGTGCATTATCTGTGTGAAGTTACCATCACTATCTGTGAGCCTGTTAAAATACAGGTTCTCAAGATCTCCTCTGGCTTATTCAGTCAGACTTCTTTCTGGAATGTGCCCTGTCACTTACGTATCTTTTTTTTCCAGTGAACCTCCATACAATGCTGAAATATATTATCATCTGAGAGCTAGTAGCCAGTGTAGAGAGAAGGGCAAACAGGGATGAGAGTCATTGCTTAGCGTCCCTCACTTCCCACATTCACTTCCTGAAGAAGGTCTCTCTGCTTTATGGGCACCAGGTATTGGATGTCGCAGGGGGCCTGGATATTTTCCCAGTTCAGTCCCAATTCCCCAAGCTGGTCCTCTCCCAGAAAGGAATGAGAGTGAAGCCCCAGAGAGTAGTAACTTAAAAAAAAAATCTGTTGACTTACTTTTAGCATCAACTTTCATTTAAAAGGGATTTCCACTTTGCATCTTTAAAAGAAGGAATGAACTTTTAATGATGGTCATTAAATTTTATAAAATTTGAAATGGAGCTATCTGGCAGTAAGTCTCCTACCTTCCAAAATTACAGTTAAATCTTTCTGGTAGCAAATTTCTTTTAACAGATTCTATAGCGGAACAGGTGGTAATAGACATTCTTACAACATGAAAGGAACAGATTTCCTCATCCAGTCCTGCAGATTTCTCATCCTTATAAATAATCATTTTTTGTGATTTCATTCAGATGAGGTACCATCTTTCAGATTACTGTATGAAGGCAGTTTAAGATATACCATTTTGCAAAACATGAGAAACCTATTAATTCTTCCTTCTCTCTGACTCTAACTTTGCTTTCTCGTGGTTGATTAACAATGAAAAGAGAATAACTCCAGTCTCTCACATCTGGAAACACATTGAATTTGGTTGAAGGAAACAACTGAAACCCACTCACTAGGGCCTGCACCGTCTCCTGACAATGTTGGCAGGGTAGCATCAGGATGCTTCTGATGACTTACAAGCCACAGTCAGGAGAGTGACTGCAGACCTAAGATCTGACATTAATTTAGCCCTCTGCAAATGTAGCACTGTAAATGGGTTCTGCTCTAGTGTTTCCTTCACCTCATTCCATGAAAAGTACATCTCCAACCCAGCTGCTTCATTAATATCCTGGATCGCAGATGAAATAACAAAGCTCTGCAGGAAATGCGCATAGGGGCTTCTATAGGATTGAGCCTTTGAGTGTGTGCATTTTTGTTTCTGAGCAAATATTGCCACTAGAGATTTACCAGGTATGAAGACCATGTCAAGAAAGGCATCTCTAGATATCTTTGCAAGTGCTTAAGCATACAGATTAGGTTTAGTTCTTTGTCTCAGGAGTTCTGCAGAGGTTGCCTGTCGTCTCAAATAAATGAATGAGAGGCATATTTGCATTTTTCAAATTAAAACTCAGTCAGTAGCTTTTGCCAGATACTGGCACAACAGGGCTGGTCAGACATCAAATCCAAGGGGTAGGCACGCCAGGTTAGTAATAGGAACATGGATGAGGTTAAGAGTTAAGCCGCTTCCAAGAACTTGGAGGCAACAGTGAAGGGAAGCCTAAAGAATAACCAGGTTCAGTAATAATAATCCACAGAGAGTAGCAAAAGTCATTTCAAAAGGCTACAGGAATACAAAGTCCAGATTGTACTTCTGGGTCAGATGCCAGAGGAGGTAGCTGGGTATCAAAGATAAGGGAAAGGGTCAGGTGGGGAAGATAAGACAAATTTCTCCAAATGATTTCCTTGTTGCCTCTCCTAGATTTCCTTTGTCCATCTGTGAATGATGAGGCTCTTGCTGTAGATGGCATATTAAAGGCACCATATAATTCTCTGACACTGCTAAATGTGACATGCCGAATGTCACCAAGAGACATAGAGATTAAAACATGGAGTGTGGATTCAGTTGTCATTTTTAATATTTTATTTTCTAAACTGGTTATTATTTTGTATATGGCAGGTAGATAATTTAAGTTATGCAAAGCTCTGGGGAGGATAGACTCTACATAGAATTCAACTTTGCCTTAGCCATTATTGAAACTAGTTTTATATAAAAATGCCATCATTTGGATAAAAGGTTTTATTATTACTATTTTATTCAAATGTGCAAAGTCAGGGCAATAAGGTGGGAAGATCACTAGAGGAGGAGTTAGAAGACTGGAAT
The DNA here is from genome assembly GCF_028018385.1 of Neofelis nebulosa. Taxonomy (NCBI): domain Eukaryota; kingdom Metazoa; phylum Chordata; class Mammalia; order Carnivora; family Felidae; genus Neofelis; species Neofelis nebulosa. The sequence continues at coordinate 105,699,325 of NC_080787.1, read as the reverse complement.
TCTAATCCTGGCTAAACAGAGGTGTAAATTTAGGTAAACATTTAACATTTTAGCTCTAGTTTCTTCATTTACCAGCAGAGGCTAATAAGTCATTGCCTAGTAGACTTTTAGAGGGAAGCAAATGTGATAATACACATAGATAACTTTACATTTTTCCTTTAAAAATTTTTTTTAATGCTTATTTTTGAGAGACAGAGACAGAGGGTGAGTGGGGGAGGGGCAGTGAGAGAGAGAGGGAGACACAGAATCTGAAGTAGCCTCCAGATTCTGAGCTGATGCACAGAGCTCAATGTGGGTTTCGAACCCACCAGATGTGAGATCATGACCTGAGCCAAAGTCGGATGCTTAACCAACTGAGCCATCCACTTTTCAAAATCTTTATAATAGATCCAAATTTTAAGTTGTTATGACCATAAAGAAATTATTGGCTGATCCTTATATTGATACTTTATACATAAAGAGCCTGGGGTCACCACTTGGATGGCTGAGCAGAAATCCCTGCCTTCTGGTAACTTACTTTCTAGTAGGGAAAATAATCTGGTGTAGTGATATCTTCTGACTGCCTCCCCAGCATCCATTTTTCCCTTTCAAATATGGTTCTAAATTTCTCAGCTGAATAGGCTTGAGCGAGATTCATGTTTCCAGTAGGTATTATAATTGGCTTAGGTCTATCACTGACCGAAGGATTGGTTTAAGGGAAAGGAATTTGGTGACCAAATCAAAGCTGGTCTACTCAGAGTTAATGTCAGACATTTTGCTCAGAATGTTGGCATGTAGCCTTTTCTCTGCGAGGTTTGATGCTATGAAAAGTTAGAGGTGTGGGCTGTAGCCACACCCACAAAGAGGGAGCTAGGAGCTACCTACAGCCACCTGAATGGAAACAGATCCTAGACCTGGATCTAAGTGACATAATTTAGGTCCATGATAAGATATTCTCCCCCCATTCTCTCCCATCTTCCTGGAGATTCTGATGCAGTACATCTGTGATCTGAGACCCCAAGATATTTTTAAAAGGTCCTCAGATGATCCTCACTTGCACCTCACTATCCTGTAGATTATTAAGGGATAGAACCAAGTACACCAGGGTAGTGTTAACTATAGAGTAGAGGGTTTCTTCTGAGCTAGTAGTTCTACAAACCACATTTATTCATGTCTTTATTTGCAATTAATTTGTCCTTTTGATAAAGTGTACTTGCACATTATCCACAACCCATTCATTCACTTATTCTATTATTTATCTAGTATTGATTGAGTGTCTATTTAGTACTAAGTGTGGTCATGGGTAGTGGCAAGGTGTGGGAGGATGCATGGGGAAGGGCTGTGTTCCCCCACTGAATTCGGATAGAGTGGGGAACTTACCACGCGGTGCTGTAGGACTGCTGTCAGGAACATGTGGGACTGGTCATGAATCACATTTACATGCAAAAGGTGATTGGTTTAAATCGGTCAACTTCTTTTTATATCTTTATGAGGTCAAAGAGGCTTTCTAAATAGATAGAGGAAGTGGTCCCTTCCATTTGGGGGAGAAGAAGAATTTCCGCTGACCTAGAAAAACAGAATTTGGATAGGGAAGGAAGGTCATAAAGAGGCAAAGGGATGGAGAAAAGCATGTTTTGGGGACAGTCAGTAGACTGGCTAGACTGTTTCAGCTGAAGATGTAAATTTAGGAACAGAAATGTTTGTCTTTCCAGCACAGAATGCTGATACACAATTGTACACTTGTTCTTTTATGAAAACGAAGGCTGTAAAAAGATTTTTATATGCTGTTGACACTTCATCTGTTCACGTGGTCATTGGGCTTATATCTGAAAGTAGTGTGCTTATAATGTAGCAGTGTTGGTTCCCTATTAAGTTTGTTGAGAAGGGGTTCTACCTGTCAGGTATAGTCAGCCTGTTTTGGGCAGCTCTTAAATCAACATTTAAATAAGGAAACTAGGAAACCCAAGGGACAGAAAGTCCTTGCCGCGATGTGTATCTAAGGGTTTTCTTAAAAGAAGTGAAAAAAAAAAAAATAAATAAATAAGTGTTGAAATGGTAGGAGGCTTTAAGGAGTGCAAAGTGCTTGCTTTTTTGCATGCTGTTCTTGGACTCAGGCCATTTCACAGCACGTAGTGGTGTTTTATGTTTTCCCTAATTTATTGGTGATTTTATTTCATGACCCTTAATCCAGGAAATGCCACATAAGAAACACACTGAGGAAACTTTCCTATCATAAATTTTAAATATACAAAAAATGGTCATCTTTGGGCACTTTAAGTACCTTGAAAAACTTGTTCCAGAACTGACCACAAAAATCATTAAACTTTAAGAAGGCATAGAAGAGAACTTATTTCCTTCATCTGATCTGATTACATCTATTATAATGACCCTTGATTAGAACATATTATAATGCACTGGTCATTAACATAGTGTGGCTTTGCAAATCCTTAGCTACACCAGGAGCAAATGCTAGTTCCACAGGATCAGCTGGGATGCCCCAGGTTTCTTTCTCAAATGGAATTTTTTTGGTTAGCAAAAATGCAAAAATTTGGTTAGAATGCAATGTGCTTCTGGTATCTTTGATACGTGGTGCTGCTTTGACCTGTTCTGTTCCTGTCCCTTGGGTAGACCAACTCAGTACCCCAACAGAAATTTGTTCTCATAGGGAGCTTCCTCTTGATTCTGGCTCCTGGTGTAGTGCCTCTTTGTTTCTCATCTAATCCAGCCCTAGATTCCAAGTTACATGCTTTGGACCCAGTGCAGCTCCTGTTGAGCTGGGGCTCTTGGCTGTCCCTTCACATGGAATTCTCTGCTTCTGCCACCTTTTCCAGGTGACATAAATGGTCTTCTTCTCCCCCCTGAACTTCAACTCTCATAAACTCTTTCAGATAGAGGAAGATTTAATGCCTCTTCCCATCTGATAAATATTTCTTTTTCCCCCTTTCATCTAGAATCTGTTATCCTTAGAATTCATGAATGGCATTCCTTTTAAAACAAAACAAAATTTCTTGGGGTACCTTGGTGGCTTAGTCAGTTAAGTGACCGACTCTGGCTCTCAGCTCAGGCCATGATCTCATGGTTTGTTAGACTGAGCTGGGAGTCTACCCACGCTGATAGCATGGAGCCTGCTTGGGATTCTTTCTCCCTCTCTCTCTCCTCCTTCCCCTGTACTTGCGTACACTCTCTCTCCCTCTCTCTCAAAAATAAAAATAAATAAATAAACATTAAAAAATAATCTTGATAAAATCTTCCCAGAATATATCAACAGAGAGGGCCAAAAGCAAGCAACCTCATACAAGGTTAGTATCTTTGTTTCTTTATTATGACAGGTTATGGTTTGGAGTTATAGTCGCCTATCATTAAAATATATTCTGCAACAAAGTTAAATGGTACTTCTACAAAAATTCATCTATGTAGTCTAAAAGGATTTTTGAATTATTCGAGAATTATTTAGTTGGTTAAGATGTTCAGTATCAATGATTTTCCATTTAGATTACAAGTATCTATACTTCTATAAACATCAGTGATTCTTATGTTCAGCCCAGTGCTCCTTTTGAATATGTTAGTGAACAAACTAGGGACCTTGTTTAAACGTAGGCTCTGGCAGGGCCTAGGTGGCTCAGTCAGTTAAGCAACTGACTTCAGCTCAGGTCATGATCTCACGGTTCATGAGTTCGAGCTCCACATTGGGCTTTCTGCTGTCACTACAGAGCCCACTTCAGATACTCTGTACTCCTCTCTCTCTCTGCCTGCCCCCGTCTTGTGTGCATGCTCTCTCAAAAATAAGTAAACATTAAAAATGTAGCTTCTGGGGCACCTGGGCATCGCAGTGAGTTAAGAGTCTGACTTCGGCTCAGGTCATAATCTCGCAGTTCTGTGAGTTTGAGCTTCGCGTCAGGCTCTGTGCTGACAGCTCAGAGCCTGGAACCTGATTCAGATTCTGTGTCTCCTTCTCTCTCTGCCCTTCCCCTGCTTGCATTCTGTGTCTCTCTCTAAAAAATAAATAAACATTAAATTTTTTTTTTTTTTTAATATAAGCTCTTATTCAGCAGGCTTGAGTTAGAGCCTGGTTAGGGCCTGAGAGTCTGAACTTTTCACAAGCTTCCAGGTGTTGCTAATGTTGCTTAAATTTTGGGTAGCAAGGCTATAGACAGTGACTTCATATATATTTTTAGAATCATAAGGAAACAACATCTGTCTATGCTTAATATGTACTACTTGAAGGATGGAACAATAAAAACTAATGTTGATAATTTTGGGTAGGTTAATGGTTTATTACATTATATGACTCAGAGCACTAGAAAATTAATATAAATATAGTTCATTGTGCAAAATATTTTCAGTGTTATGACTTTTTAAATGATGCTGTGTCATGATTCTGACATGTTTAGCTACAGTTAGCACTTATGTGTTGAGACCACCTACGTACCGGAGACTAGATAATAGTCTAGATACACTAGACAAATAAGTTGGACAGCCATGTCTGCAAAAAAATTATTTTGCAATATAGTTTATGGAAATTAAAATTTTTGGGAAATAATGCCTAAAGATCACCTCACTGTCACATCTGTTGCTAGGGTTGAGCCAGCTGTTGTAACTACTCAGGCATATCCACTTATTTAACATTGCATGCATTCTATCCTGAAGTTGCATGCTTTAAGAAGAAAAGGAAAGGTTCTTAGACAGGGTAGGACCATTAGATGACATAAAATAAGTCATTTTATTTTCAACAATGGTGATGGTGATGATGATAATAGTGAATCTAATAAGGATAATAAAGGCTAACAGCTATTGTGTATGTAGAATGTACTAAGTACTTTACAATAATTATTTTCTTTAGCCTTCCCAATGTTCCTATGAAGTAGATACTATAGTTATCCCATTTTATGTATGAGAATCCAAGACTCAAAAAGATAAATTAACTTGCTCACTGTCACATGGTTTAGGGACACGAGGTAGGTGGTAGAGCCAGAAAGTGAATCCAAAATGAATCCAAACAGTCTGGCCACTCTAGAGTTCATTCTCTTAACTCTCTCTTTTTTAATGTTTATTTATTTTGAGAGAGAAAGAGAGCATGCAAGTGAGCAGGAATGGAGCACAGAGAAAGGGAGAGAGAATCCTAACCAGGCTGTATGAACAGCACAGAGCCTGACTTGGGGTTCCATTTCAAGGACCATGAGATCATGAGCCAAAATCAAGAGTCAAACGCTCAACACACTGAGCCACCCATTGTCTTAACCCTTAACGTTTGCTGCTTTAAGTGATAGATAAACAAATATGGTAGAGATTCCAAGGAAAAAGAGGCCACATGTGACTGAAGGTCTTAAGCCTGCAAAGTTAGTGGGATTTCAGCAGGTGCAATGAGGTGGGATGACAGTCTGTCAGGATGTAATAGCCTGGGCAAATGCTCTGAGACTGAAAAAAAAACCACGGCTTTGAAGTTTTAATCCTGGGAAACAAGAAAATGATGGTACAGTGTTAACACTAATAGGAAATCAGGGGGGAAATGAGGTTTCTTGAGTTTATTTATCAATAGATCACACCAATCATTAGAACATTGAAAACCATGTTCTTGAATTCCAGGGAAAAACAATCCAGGTTGAAAACACTGAGTTGAGGATTAACCATGTATTTAATAAGAAATTTCTTGAATGTACACTTTGCCTTGAGAGTGAAAGTAGACGGGAGATGACAAAGTTGCAGCTGCTTGCGCGTCTCCTAAGACAAAACGCTTCCTTTTGAAGGGATTTTCACCGTTGAATAGTCTTAGTTTTACCCCCAATAAAATGGAGTTCCACATTGAGGAGATTATATGTAAGTATTAAAATTGAGCAAAAATCATCTTTGGGGAAAATTAATTTAATCACACCTAATTGGAATCATTTGTTAATAGAAGGACATGTAATTATCAGATAAAATAAACAAACACTTTCTTTTTTTCTGTCTCAAACAGTGACCCTTAAGTACGTGATGTATTGATAAACCTAACCAGAATGGTAACCAAAAAGAATGATGTGTCTTGTTGAACATCACCGATTTAAACCTGAAGCCAGAATGGCAGGGTGGTGAAGAGCCTTGGTCCAGATCCAAATCTTGATAACACATGAGGGTATTAGTGTCCTCATTTAATGATAATGATAATAATAATAATAATAATAATAATAACAACACCTATCTCTTAGAGCTTTAGGGGGGAATAGTTGAATCAATACATATACATTTCTTGGAACAGTATCTGATATATTATAATGGTAGCTAATATCTATTGAACACTTGTTACCTACTGAGAACTGTTTTCAATAAGAAGTTAAGAAATGTTAAATATTATTACTGTCAGTAGCTTTTGCAGAAGTATTTTTTTTATAACAGGAACAGCCCTTGTTAAAATAATTATAAATTATCTGAAAGAGATGGCTATGTCCATTGAATATGCTTGTTTTGTTTTCTTGTCTCTCTTGAGATGTTAATCTATTTAAATTTGGAATACTGCAACAGAATCAGAGTTGGTATTTAAAGATGAATTTATTCCCGCCTAAAGGTCACAGCAGAGCAGACATTTCCCCCATAGAGGCACTGTGCATGTTCAGAGTTTTGAAGTAATAAAACCTTCTTGGTATTTTAGTGACACAAGATGACATGAGAACTTGTGAATCATAAATTCAGTTCTGATGTAAAAATTGTGAGTTAAAAAAAATTCTGAACAAATTGAGTTCTGCTCAAAATCTATCATTTTCCAATGATTGGAGAAAAATTTAGAGAAGTTTTGACACTCTTTGCACATTTCCTATTATTATTGTCAGTGACTAGCCTGTGCCTCAAACTCCTGAGGCAAGACACAGAGAAAGCTTTAATCATCCAAATACTATGCTATTGGTGACATTTTTGTTATTTATATTCTTGTATTTTGCATAGAAATAAAATTTGTTTCCTGGAATCTGAAGTCTTCTTTTTCCCACTCTCTATTTTTATTTCTGTTCCTGCAGTTATTTCAGAGTGCCTTTAATTCCACAAAGGATTATTATTACTTCATGTAGGGGGAACAGATCAGAGGCCATTTTCCCCCAGAAAAATCCATGGTGCTTAAAGAATTAGAGAGACACTTAAATAAGAAAAAAATTATGTCCATGATATTCAGTCTAATCAAAACTTGAAGCTTTTCCTATAGATGTAACCTAAATAGTCATACTTTAACATATGTACAGAAGCGAATGCACTATATTTGTTATAAACACAAGTTCTTATATTCTATTCCATCAATGTGGGCATAGGAATGCAACTTACATTTATAAAAGTTTATTTACATTAGCTGAAACTGAAAGAAATAAATTTGATAAAATACTTGAGGGAAAAAGCAGATTGATCTTGTTTATAATTCCTCTCTATAGAGAAGAATTAAATGACCTAGAGTAAATCGGTATGGATGGGTACAGCTTGAAGATGGGAGCTTGCATGCCACACCTAAAAGCATTATAGAAACATTATTAAGCCAAGCAAATACCAGTGGTTTGGCTATATTTTTATTCGCCGACTTACAATTTGCTGCCACTTATTTTAGGGGATTTGATTTATGCTAGTTTTAAATACCATCTCTTAGCTTCACTGATACACATCTGTTTGCCAATTTCTACTCCAGAACTAGAATAATAATTTATATCATTAAATTTTATTAGATGTTTAGAAGACAATGATAATTTGACTTAATGCAAGGAGCATATGTTGACTATAAACTATATGACATATATAGCCTGCTGAGCATCACATATAGGTAAACAATTTATGATAATTCAATGTAATGTGTTATATTAGCTGTAGGAATAAGCTTCAGGTAAGCAGGCAGGAGGAGGAGGGGTTAATCCATCATTTCCTCTTCTCACTCACCTAAATTGTTTAACCAGGTTACATATATATCATTGTCATCTGTATGCTTTTCATTTTAATGATTCATGAGTGTGAATTATGTTCTTAGCTTTGAGGGTTGTAGGGAGGGGTCAATGAAGAGAAGCAGTGGCAAAAAGGAAATAAAACACCACTCGTTTGTTTATGAGAAATTCTGGCTATACGAAAGACACAATGAGACAAGGGCTGTGATAGAGCCACTTATGCCACGGGGAGAAAGTGAACCTTTATGGAGGAGATGGCTCTGGTTGTGAATTGAATTAGCTCTCTTCATGGAGTGAAGTCAGAGGAAATTCTAGGTAGAGGCAACAGAAGTCAACAAAGTCTGAAGATGGCCAAAGCAGAATTTAAGCCTTTAGAATTTAAAGCCTACATCCTCCTTCCAACAATCATGGTCAACAGTAAGATTTTGCTGCAAAAAAATCTGGCATTATCCTCAACAGTTCAAACAACACAGTTGTTGAATGTTAACTTATTAAAGAGACTTAAGTAAATCAGTCCCTGAACAGTGTGTAGTAAAAGAACAGGTTGATGAACACTTTTCTTTTTCAATCATTTTCACTAAATGCTTGCATTGCCTTCAGCCTCGTGCCCCCAGCTCCTGTTTATCTTTTATTTCTGAGGACCTTACCCAGTGCTTCTGATGCCTGTGACCAAGAGATATTTTTTGAATATTTTTGATGATGATGATGATAATTTATTGTAAAGCAGCTTGAGCAAAAATAAATTGTTAAATAAAAGTGATATTTGAGATTCAGTGTTCATTGATACCCAAGTTGCTGTGGTGGCTTATATAGGACTGAGCTATAACACAGCATAGAGAGCATATTAAGTCATCAAGTAACCTTCCCTTCAGCCTGTTGCTTTACTACCTGTAACATATTAATCCCCTTATTCTCACTGTCCTTTCAAATGCCTCTTCTACCTTTTCCATTCCCACTGCTCCACACCTTATCTGTAATATAAGGAGAGGAATAGTGTGCACTCTATAGAGTCTTAAAAACCTTAGGAGTTACAACTTACATAAAGCACTTAGCACCATGAGCTCTTTGGTAGGATTAATGATGGGTGGTATGATGGGCTCCATCCCCTAACCTTGGACTTTATCAGTGGCCTCTTGGCTGATCTTCCTATACTCAGAATCTGCCATCACCTCCTACTTCTTGTTTTTTAAATGTCTGCAATCAGAATGTCTTTCAGAACATCTGTTTTATGTGTGATTTTTTTTTCCACAACAGGAACAATAAATACATGACCCTTTGAATTAACAATGGGGAATTTGCACCTTTAAAGTCACTCCATGATGTGTTCAGTTAAATCAGATTGTTATATATCTCTTCTGTTTAACAAAGTTCCTCCTTCTCTAATTTCCACTCATTAGTTCTAGATCTATCCTCTAACCACAAAAATAAATCTAATTTCTTTTCCATGTTTGTTATTAAATGTATTCAGGCTACTCTCTTTAAAAAAAATCGTATCTGATCAAAATCTTTAGGTGGTTTGCATTTGCCCAAAAAGTAAATTCCAAATATCCTTACCAACCGTTGAGAGACCTTTATGACAGCTCAACTGACTGACTTTGACTTGTCTCCTGTTTATTTATTTTTTTTTAATTTTTTTTTTCAACGTTTTTTATTTATTTTTGGGACAGAGAGAGACATAGCATGAACGGGGGAGGGGCAGAGAGAGAGGGAGACACAGAATCGGAAACAGGCTCCAGGCTCCGAGCCATCAGCCCAGAGCCTGACGCGGGGCTCGAACTCACGGACCGCGAGATCGTGACCTGGCTGAAGTCGGACGCTTAACCGACTGCGCCACCCAGGCGCCCCATGACTCGTCTCCTATTTAAACATTTGTAATATAGACCCAAGGTTAGTTAACCCTGTATTCTTGCAGTTCTACTATTGCACTTCATTATTTACAGCTTTCACATTGCTTCTGCTCTTTCTTCAGCTGGCCAAACTCATCTCTTCCTCTCTATATCCTAAGGGTCTTTGGGCTCCTTAGAGGTTGTTTCTCCATGAAAAGCTTCTTCAGTTACAGTTGACCTTTCCCTCTCTAGTATTATGTAGCAAACTTTTTAGGCTGACAAACTATCTAATTCCAGTCTTTTCATGCTCTCTGGCTAGCTTTGAGGCTCATGGTTTTCATGGAATGCCTGGGTAGCTCAGTCAGTAAAGTGTCCAACTTCGGCTCAGGTCATGATCTCACAGTTCATGGGTTCGAGCCCTGCATCACACTCTGTGCTGACAGCTCAGAGCCTGGAGCCTGCTTCAGATTCTGTGTCTCCCTCACAGAATTTGTTTTTTTTTTTAATTTTTAAAAATTTAAATTTTTAAATTTAAATTTAAATCTGGAGCCTGCTTCAGATTCTGTGTCTCCCTCACAGAATTTAATTTTTTTTTTTAATTTTTTTAACATTTATTTATTTTTGCTCTGTCTCTCTGTCCCTTAAAAACAAATAAACATTAAAAAAATTTTTTTTTTAAATTTTTTTAACATTTATTTATTTTTGAGACAGAGAGAGAGCATGACCAGGGGAGGGACAGAGAGAGAGAGGGAAACACAGAATCTGAAGCAGGCTCCAGGCTCTGAGCTGTCAGCACAGAGCCCGACGCGGGGCTCGAACCCACAGACCGCAAGATCATGACTTGAGCCGAAGTCAGACGCTTAACCAACTGAGCCACCCAGGAGCCCCTAAATTTTTTTTTTAAAAAGACTCATGTTTTTCTTCTCCTTCTGTTACAGTTATATGTCTAATTATATACCATCTGATATTTTTATGACTTAATTTTATAATTATTAGACAATAACTTCTATAGCTTATTTTTCGATATCATACTTTAACTTGTCACCATTAACAATTTCATATTTGTGAGCATGATTTCCCAAATAAGATAATCAGCTCTATAATGATAACGCTTCTGTCTTTTATTCCCTTTGGGGTTTGACAACATCAGTATATATACATTCTTATATATTACAAACTTAACAACGGTTCGATTAAAATCATCAGATTCTCAGTAATTGTCTCCTGTAAACCTTGTTTTATACTGTTTGTTGTGAAGAATACATTGATAAGGCATGAACCTTTCCCTCAAGCAACTTGGTGTTGGGAATAGATTATTCTTCCAAAGATGTTATCTTATCGGAAAACCTGATTATTCTCCAATGTATTTAAACAGAGAAGAATTTGTTTGGTTCATTTTTATTACTTGTATGTCTCTATCTGATTATGAAGTAAAATCAAAGGTAGTCCTGAAAGAAAATTTTATTTGCAATTTCTAGAAGGTCAGATGTCAATGTTCTAGTAGATCTTGGCAGCACCTCATAGAATTCTTTTTGTCGGAAATGTTTTCTTCTTGATTCTAACCTTCTGTACAATTTTAAGAACTGACTTATCTTGCAAAAGCCCAGTGTAAGTTCAGAAATCTTATCTTGAATATTTAGGCCGAAATAATATTTATTTCAAGCTAGCAGCTAACTGTAATTTCTGCAAACCATCTGGAAGGATAACTTATCTGATTACATCCTCTCTCCTCCCAGATAACTTGTCCCAGATAACAGACAGTCTGCTGAATGGAAGATTATCCCTGTACTTCCCTGAGGAACCATTTTGGACACACACTCCTAAATTAGTTGATAAATCTTGACAGTTTTACCAAAGATTAATAATATTTACATGTGTAACTACTGAAACAGAAGAATATTTAGACCTTTTTTTTCCATTTCTTATTGGTCTTTTGCTGACTTTGCAGCAAGTCAGAAGTATTAAGTCAGAGATTTTTGTAGTCTGTTTTCCCTCGGTCAGTGTTTTTGAGCTTTGTTACTGAAGAGCAAACAGTGTTTGCAATGTAGAATGCCCATGAAAGTGTAGTATTCAGACAGCAATATTGAGTCATAATATCTGTGTATACAGTTTATTTCTCTCAAACTGTGTATACAGTTTATTTCTCATAAAGTAGCATGATATAAAGGTTTTTCTCAACTGCAGTGGCATTCATATTTTGGAAAAACTAGAAAATGCACTTATAAAAGATTTTCTTTTGAGGAAGATTTACTTCCATTAACACAGGCTCAACTATTTCTGGTACAGAAATTTTAAAAGAATTATACCAGAAATTAAAAAGGGTTCACCGGAAAAAGGGATTTATTCTTCTGTGTGTTGGACTAAATTATGTTGGCATTTAAGAAAATTAAGTCTCAAGGACTGCATTTTAAAAGCACATTTTAAAAAGTGACTAGAGATGGTTTCAATGACTCTTCAAACTGAACCTGTCTCCTGCTGGATAATCATCTGATCCCTGCTTAACAATTTCCACTAAAGCCTCTGATGGTTTGGATCTGCTTTGCATCTTATGGACTGTAACAACTGTGATAGATTACCATCCTGGCCCATGATTAGATTCATGTCTGTCCTAAAATACTTTCTGTGCCACTGTAGATTACTCAAAAATAGAGGTGCTGGAAAGAAAAAATAGAGTAAGAACACATTTTATTAATTTCCTCAGAAGGTAAAGTAAAATTGACGTGTGTGTGTATGTGTGTGTGTGTGTGTGTGTTTCCTATGAAGCCTTCCTTTTAATTCCAATTTTGTTTAGAATAGTGGAGTTTGGTCAGATTTTGTATTCAGATCATAGAAATTCAGTTTACTTGAAATTTCAAGAAGTCATTTTTCTTAAAATCAGTGTTTGTTTTGTGTGGCAGGGATAAGTTTAGACATAGAGTTTAAATCCTACTTTTATTCTCATTACTTCTATGACTTTTGGATGACTCTAGTTGTAAATATATAAGAGGTTAGGTATAGAATGCTGATACTTAGCTATCTATTGACATCTTCATTCATTATTTATCATTTATTCACATATTCAGCAATGCATTTTGGATACATACCATATAACAGGTCTATAATAGGTAGCAGTAAATAGAAATAAAAAATGTGGCCTCTGCATTCAAGGAGCTCTCAACCTAGTGTACAAGACCTACGTCTTTCACAGCAGACTGATTTGCAAAATAAGAAATAAACAATATGTTCTTAGAGCACAGAGAAGGAAATGAGTACTTTCTCCAGGTTGGGTATATGTGGGAGGAAGGATATTTCAACATAGCAGACATTTGTCCTGGAAGATGTCAGTGGTTCAGAAGAAAGGATAGATTGAAATGCATTTAATCTTATCATATGGCAGCTCTGTACTCTAATGAAAATAACAAAAGCCCTTTACATTTTGTAACTCTTTACAGGTCCAAAGTATTTCATAAATACCTTCTGTCATATAGTGATTTATAAGAAACACATATTTGGTCATTCAGGTGACCGAATACATATTTCTCAGATATATTTGGTTTTCATCCACAGTTCCTGAAAATGCTTCAAAGCCATAAAGGTGAAATAGATGTCTTGTTATAAATGAAAGTGACTTAGACCCCACCCAAGAACAAGGCTGGTTGCCAGGAGATGCCAATCATGTGGTTAGAGGGTTGGAACTTTCATTCCCACCCCAGACCTCTGGAGAGGGAAGAAGGCCTGGAGGTTGAATCATCCAATTGACTTAGTCAGTTATGACTATGTAATCAAGTTTCCATAAAAACCTAAGAATTTTTTGGTTCTTTTTTTGGGAAAGCCTCCATGCTTGGGGAATCAGAACACTCCCACATGCCACCAGGTTAGTTCCCAAGCTTCACAAAGACAAAGCTTTCTTTATTCAGGACCTCACCCTATGTATCTCTTTATCTGGCTATCGATTCATATCCTTGAATAAACTGGTAAACGTAGGTACATGTTTCCCTGAGATCTGTGAGCCACTCTAGCAAATTAATTGAACCTAAGGAGGAGGTCACGGAAACCTCCAATCTCTGGCTGGTCGAGGAGGGGGCAATCTTGTAGGAGAGGACCACTAACCTGTGGAATCTGATGCTATCCCTGGGTGGATGGTGTCAGAGTTGAGTTAAAATCTTGTCACCCCTCTGGTGTCTGAGAATTTCTTAGTGTTGTGTGGAGGGGAACCTCCCTCAATATTGGAATTGGGTCCGGGAACTTACAATACCTCCTTATTTGATTCTCAACAAACGATGAGGTGGACATTATCATCGAATGAATGTAAACTGCTAAATTTTTGTGCAAGAGGAGTGGAGCATCCTTCCCGGAAAGTGGAACTCCAGGATGGAAGGGTGTTGCAGCTATGACCTTCATTGCTGCCACTTTGTGTCGATGTTCTTCCACATGGGAAGTAGGCAGTCTTTGAGTGAGTCCTCCACAAAGAAACTAAGGTCCGTTGTTAATAGCAAATGATTCTCTCTCTTCACCACACTGAACCATATGATGTGCAATATGATTAAAAACAATATGTTTTTAATTTTTAAGTCTCAACTTTATGTTAAATCCTGGAATCAAAAGAGAAAAGTGGGTACAATTCTGCTGAAACTGTGATACTACATCCTGACAATACTATTCTTTCCAATTTCTACTCTGTGCCACATTCTTGTGAGAAAGAAAACTGAGACTAAGATTGATCTCTTCCACCTTTTTGGAGAGTGTGGGTTTACCTAACCTTGCACTAAATAATCAGTGTGGAACAACTGCTATTTGCTTTCCTTCAAAAATACCTAACTGGGAAGAAGAGAATACTATATAATTTTGCTAATCACATCTTCTAGTAAGTAAACAAAAAATACTTTAGTATAGATTTTATTTAAAGTCTTCACCTTTCATAATTATTTCATTCTGAATCATAACTTCCTAATTAGGCAATGCAATTACAGATTGAAAATCCTATAATCATATGTATTTAGGTTAATTATGTTAACCATTAATTACTGTTGAACTACTGAAATGGTCACCTGTGCAAATGAAATACTTGTAGAGAAGCAACTCAGGTTTTAAAAAATTATACCTTCTAATAAAAACAAAGAAAAGTTTAACATTGTACAGATTAAGATCCGAAATCAAAGAAAGTGACAGTTAACTTTTTAATAGTTAAACAAATTCAATTAACATTTCTTTAATGTTTATTTACATATTCTGGTAGAATTATGTGTAGAAGAATTTGTGATTTATAATTTGTCTATCCACAAAACAGCAATAAATGCCTCAGGAAAGAATTAACCAGCATATATGTCATAGCTAAACAGTGAATGTTTCCTAGTGGAAAACACAATGAAGAAAAACTAACATTCATAAATTATATTTTCTTTCCATAAATATACCTGGAAACATTTGCTCAGTTAAAAATATCTTCGCCATTAGTAAGTTAAAAGATGTTTGCATTTACATAGGAACATATGAATTTCATGTATACTAGTCCTTTTATTAGAGCCAGCAAATAGAATCATGTCCTTCTGTATTCTGAGAGCATAACTTTTATTATTTATATTCTAGGACTGTCACTGAAAGAAATTTAAGCTGTTAGTCAATTGGTAAGGGTGAAATTGGAAGGACTAAATACTAATTAGGACAAAAATAAACTAATTGGGGCCACATTTCTTCCAGCATTCAGATAGGTATCACTAAATCCACTTTACAATTTAACTTATTTCATTTTGGTGGTGGGGTACATTTTATTTCTAATATACCATGGTGGGAAAAAAAAATAAAAATAATTACAGAAAGATTTTTTTTAAAGTAGGCTCCACACTGAGCCTGAGGTTTGAACTCACGACCCTGAGATCAAGACTTGAGCTGAGATCATGAGTCAGATGCTTAACTGATTGAGCCACCCGGGCAACCCCAGGGAGATTTTATAACACAGATGAATATGTGCTTGATAATTATATCTCTCAAAAATTGTATAAGTTTGGGTACCATTTCTAGCTTCATGCTACAGAATTTCAGGGAATTGGTTGAGTATTTGTTCATGTACTTAAATAACTACAAATGTGGTTTTGAGAAATTCATCATGTCATTTGAGACCTTTACTACTCAAAATGTGCTCCATTGGCCACCAGTGTTGGTGCCACTCAGAATTTGTTAGAAACGCAGAATCTCAAACTATGCCTCAAAACTACTAGATCAGAATTTGAATTTTAAAAAGATTCCCCATTGATTCATGTGCATGTTAAAGTTTATAAAAGGCTGTTCAGGACCACGTTTGGCTTTCAGTTAACAGAAAAGAACACTAAAGTCGTCATCTACCTAGTGATCTTGCTTTTGTGAGCTCCAGAACCACAAATTCAAGCCCAACTAAAGAGCTGATTTTGTTGAGTAGGATAGTTTATAGGATAAGTGAGCCGCTTCATTATATATAATCTAGAATATACTTATTCAGGGATAGTAGTGACCAGTTGTTCATGAGGTAATGAAAATATACAGATGAAATTGGCATTTATTAAAAAAATACATACATAATTTTAAAATGTCACTTACACTTATTTGCCAAACTTTAGATGTAGGGTTAGGTGATGTCTTTGAGTATGAGCCCTTTGAATGGAATCTGAAGTAATCTTTCCTGTTAAAACTGAGCCTATAGCACATTCATTATCTGATATCCAATTTCAGCCTTTTAAGAATGAAAATAAAACAAACAATCGAAACTAAGGACACTCGCAAAATAATCTAGGTGTGATATCTTAGACTTTGCCAACTTTAAATTATTTTTAGTGTAGCAAGTTGAGTAAATCATGCTATTTATTTATAGTCCACGGTTATCATTGTTTTACTTAAGGTCACGTTACTGTTTGCATGATTAGCATGAATATCCATCCCCTAATTTTGTGTTTCTCTCCATTCTAATATGTTTAGTGTAATGGCAGCCATTCTAATATATTTAATTGTTGTATGCATTCTTGTAAAAATGGAAGTTATTTTGTATGCTGTATTATAAATTGCAGTCTATCTCATTTTGTTTCCTCTTTCATTCAGCACTATATTTTTGACATGCGTCCATGTTGGTTTGTATGCTATTTGTCTGCCATTTCTAATGCTACTTGAACTCCTTGGTGTGAGCCCATTGCACTTCGTATGTTCAATACTCCAATAATGGGCACTTGCTACTACAAACAACGTTGATATATTAAGATGTACATAAATATCACATACGTCTCCTTTTGTTGGTGTGAGGTTTTTTTCGAATAGAAGAGAGAAATTGTTGGCCCGTAGGACATGCCATATTTCTCTCCAGAGTACCTTCACCAGTCTATAATTCTAAGAGTGGTATACAAGACCTCATTATCTCCAATACTTTGCATGTCCTGGTGTTTTAATTTTTGTCAGTCGAATAGATATAAAGGGGTATTTCATTTTTCCTTTTTAAAATCTTAAATTTTGGGATATTTTTAGATTTACATAAAATCTTCAAAGATTATACAGATAGTTCTTAGGTACGCTTCATCCACCTTCCCCTAATGTTAGCATAATAATGACACGTTTGTCAAAACTAAGGGGCCAACACTGGCACAAACCTATTAACTTAGCAAGAGACTTTCTTGACATCTCACATTTTCCCACTGAGGTCGATTTCCTGTTTCAGGATTCTAGAATACGTTTAGTAATGATGATGCCCCCTAGTCCTGTCCTCTGCCTTACTGTTTCTCAGTCTTTCCTTGTTTCTCAGGGCCTTGAGAATTTTGAAGAGCACTGGCCATATATTTTGTAGAATGCCCTAACATGTGGGCTTACCTGGTGTGTTCACTTATTAGACTTGAGTTTGAGGTTTGGAAAGCATACCACAGAAATGACGTTCCTTTCTCATTATGTCATATCAGGGCATGCATGGTATCAACATGGCTTATCACTGGTCATGAAGTCTAGTGGATCCTATTGTTTTAAATTGAATTTCTCCTTTTAAGTTTGGGTATGTCTTCATAAACGTGATAGCTCTTCATGTTTCCTCTTCTGTAATTTACCTTTTCACATCTTTTGCTTATTTTCTTTGGAGATCCTGTAGTTTTCTGGCTGATTCACAGACATTTTTGTTTTACTACAGAGATTAGTCCTTTGTCACTTTTAGGGATTGCCAGTACCTTTCATCTGTTTGTTTATTCACAGAGTTTTTCATGGGCCAGACATCTTGTATTTTATGTGATCACATTCTTTTATTTTTTCTTTTGGTACGTGATTTTGAAGTTTTAAGAAGTCCATCTTTGTCCTTAAAGCACAGAGCTATTCTCTAACCTTTTAATGTTAAATATATAGTTTTACCTATCACTTTAAGCATCTAATCCCTCTCTAGTCCACATTACTTGTTGTGTTGAGTAGAAATATAGTGGGGTTTTTTTCAGATAATGAATCAGTTTTCCTTTTTTAAACAATATGCCCAATCCAATTAATTTGTTGTGCCAACCTTATTGTAAATTTAGAGTGTTCCCTGAGTTATCTATTCTGTACCATTGATCTTTTGGTCATCTGGCAATATCACAATAGTTTTGCTTTGTTTTGTTTTTACTGTGATCTATGCCTTTGTAGTATGGCTTAATATGTGGGAGGGCAAGTTTCAATTTGTATTGGAGTTGCTTTGACCTTACAGATTAATTGTAAACATCTCTATTCAGATGATCTTTTTGTCTTTTTTTTTTTCAGTTTGAAGTTTTTTTTTAAAGTTTATTTATATTTATTTTGAGAAAGGGAGAGAAGAAGAGGGTAAGGAGTGAGAGAGAGGCAGAGAGAGAGAATCGCAGGCAGGCTTTGCACTGTAGCACGATGATGAAGGGCTCTAACTCTTGAACTGTGAGATCATGACCTGAGCCAAAACCAAGAGTTGGACGTTTAACTGACTGAGCCACCTAGGTGCTCCTTCAGTTTAAAGTTTTATTCATGGAAGTCTTTCAGACTCTTGGCTAAACAGATTCCTCAGAATTATATGGCTATTGTGAAAAGTACTATTATTTATTTTTTTTCATTTTTTTAAAATTTTATTTTAGGGAGAGAGAGTGTGTTCATGAGAGGGGGAGAGGGGCAAAGGGAGAGAGAAAGAGAATCTTAAGCAGGCCCCAGCTTAGCATGGAGCCTGACATGGGGCTCAATCCCATGACCCTGGGATCATGACTTGAGCCAAAATCAAGAGTAGGATGTTCAACTGACTAAGCTACCCAGACACCCCATATAAAACATTTTTAAAAATTATTTTTCTAGTTTGTTATTGCTGGTAGCGAGAAACACTTGGTTTTCCTAAGTTGATTTATTATTCATCAGCTCATTGACTCTCTACATCTTACAGGTGACTTTTCTATATGTAGTATATTAATTCAGCTAATATTTATTGAGAGTCTGTTTTGTGCCAGGTACTCTTCTAGGCGCTTGGGATAGATCAGATAGCAGAATGCTCCATGGAAACTACATTCTGTCCACCTTATGGCAACAGACAGACAAGCAATAAACATAGTAAGTAAATTAAATACTATAATAGAAGTGGAACATGCCGTAGTAGAAAGAAAATCAGGGCAAAGGGGATCGGGCACATGGAGAATTGTTTGCAATCTTACTAGTAAGGTCACGGTAGGCTTGACAAGATGGTATTGAAAGGAAGTGAGTGAATCAGTTTTGTAACTATGTGGGGAAGACGCTTCCAGCAGGAGGATCAGCCAGTGCAATGGCCGTTGGAGCCATGCTGGTAATAAGTTCAAAGGCAAAAGAGAAGGAACAGGACTACCAGTGAGGAAGCTACAAAAAATACTGGCTTTGACAAGTCTGGTACTAGTGGACGTGGAGAGAAAGAACTCGCTTTTAGACATGATTTTGAAAATTTGATAGTTTTTTTAAGCTGCATGTTTCAAGTCTTTCAGAAACTTTAAACTTACTTACTTTTAGATATAATCTGTTTTCGCATTCTCGTTTCATAACCATAAACACAATTTAATTACCTAGATTATGAAAATAAGAAAGTCACAAGACAAAACCAGCTTCAGAACAAACACAAATGATATGAATTCACGTATGACTCAAGACAAATACTTACTAGTGTAATGCAGTTACCAGCATAATGTGGTAGCAGTGTTAGTGTGGTATGGGCAGCAGCCAGATATTTTACTGAAGAAATGGAGAACACCAGTTAATTTAGCAAGTAAGCAATGTGGGGATTAATTCAGAGTGTTTCCCATTTTCTGCTGGTCTGTATATGCATATATGCACTTGTATATGCATACACATTCCGTGTAGTTCCAGGAAGAAAGTATAACAGGGTAGGGGCACCTGGGTAGCCCAATTGGTTGAGTATCTTACTTGATTTCGGCTCAGGTCATGATCTAGCAGTTGTGAGATTGAGCCCCTGTGTCAGGATCCGTACTGGGCATGGAGCCTGCTTGTGATTCTCTCTCTCTCTCTCTCTCTCTCTCTCTCTCTCACTTTCTCTTCCCTTCTCCCAATGGCACTCTCTCCTTCTCTCTCAAAATAAATAAATACACATTAAAAAAAGAAAGTAAACAAAATAAATATAATTTGAAGTAAGTAGAGGAAGAAAGCCAACAAAAAGGAGAAGTAAAATAACATAAAAATAGGCAAGAAGACTATTTACTAGAGGTGAATTATGAATTTTGTTCTAAAGCTGGTTAAACTGTCACTCTTCAAAACTACTTAGGCTGGTCCCTTATATAAGTAATAAACTACACTTTTGAGTGTTTGACTCTGGCATTGTTTTTCCTTTTTTTTTCTTTTAGACATGCATTTTAACTATATACTACAGGATTTAGTCAAATGTCAATGCAAAATATGGAAATATCCATCTGTATGTGCTATGAATAATAGCATACTTTATATCACATAGTGCTATATAGTGCTATATGTAAAAATACCCACACACTTTCCTTCAAAGTATGCATTTTTGTTTTTCCGTGCTGAATTAGTGTTTACTTTCAATGAACGGTGGGTATTCTGCAACTTGTTTTCCTCTTTTCTTTGACTTCCAGGAAGCCTAAGGGTGATTGCTAGGGATTTTCTTAATTTGGCATGATAATTTCCTTCATTCTCCCGCCTTCATATTATTTGGTTCTTCTGTTTTTGATGTTTTAAGTAATTTTGTATTTTATTTTATTTGTGATATAGTCACTTTAAATCCTTTTTGGAAACGTGTGTGTGTGTGTGTGTGTGTGCGCGCGCGCAAGCCTGCATGTCGGCGTGAATTGACTAATTTATAATTCCTTACCTAACAATTAGTAGAAATTTATCTTCAGCAAAATATGTTAGATACTCATTTAAGGTTGCATGATATAGGGCTGAAACACAGATCTTAGAAAGAGAGCCTAGAAAAGGGATCAGACTTTGTTACCCATGTGCCTCTTAGCGGACCTGTTTCCTTCGTCCTTCTCACTGTGACTGGTTTCCTTTACTTCCTCAGTTCCCACGGTGGGTAGAAGAATCTCACCTCGGTTCCTTAGGCCTATGGCTTATAGGTCAAATCACCTGAAAGAACTGACCTTGGCCTGCCCCCATCTCTCTTTTTCCCTCTTTCTGAAAGATGGCAGATAAGCCCAGCTTTGATCAGGAGCCCACTTGTGGGCACATCTACTGCGTTTAGGGAGATGGAATTGTCTGACTATTGGTCCTTTCACTGTCCCACAAGACAGGGCTTCACACTTTCAGATTTTCTCTAGAGATGAAAGAAAACACCATGGCTTAAGTCTGAATACAAAACCAAAGTGAAATCTAATAACACAAACAAACGTAAAACAACAACAACAACACCAAACCACTAATGTTTTTGCTTGTAGTATAGCTGCTTGGCTCTGCAAATAGAAAAACTTGCTTATTTAACATGCCCATATAGTCACATGGTTTGAAGACCTTAATGTATATATTATACGTATTTATTGAACATGAATTTGAACTGTATGGTTCGACTTTATGTGAATTAATTTTGAAAAATACAGTACAGCAAATGTATTTCCTCATCCTTATGGTTTTTGTAATGTTTTATTTTCTCTAGATTATTTTATTGTAAGAATACAGTATATAATATGTGTAACATACAAAATATGTTTTAATCTATTGTTTATGGTATTGGTAAAGCTTCCTGTCAACAGCAGGCCCATGGTAATTAAGATTTGGCAGAGGGAGTCAAAAGCTATATAATTTTTGAATGCACAGGGGTCAGCACCCCCAATCCAGTCATTATTCAAGGTCAACTGTATACATATGTACACACATAGGGGAATTTATGTTGTTTTTAGGAAATTACATAAAATAAAAATTTAATGAATAAAATATTTATTAAGTGCTTACTGTGCTTCAGACTTCTAAGCTTCTAAATTCTGGGGATATGGCAGTGAATAAAACAGACAATGTTGTTTATGACTCTTGAGAAGTAGTTAAGTTTTTATTTATCTATTTATTTAAAAATGTAGAAAGATAGCTTAATATCTCTTTATAGGATGAATTTAAGGTGCCATATGTGTTTGTGCACGCTATACTTTTATACATTATCTACATACAAACACATCCTGTTTGCTTTGATGTCCTTCATGAAAGCAGGTCAAGCAACAGTATTGAAATAATGGGACCTCCTTTTAGTTTCCAAATTTCAGAAGCTTATAGAATGCAAGATTATTCCTCAGTTGCATTGTTACAAAGATATATGCATTGATATACATTAATTAACACAGTGGAAAAGATGTTAGAGCTGGATTTATGTTCGTTAGTGGAAAAGTGATGTTGTCCCAGTCCTTAGGCCTGCTGGGCTCCTGAGACAGCCCAGATGCTCGGTCATCCTTCAAAGGCTACAGTTCCTCTGAGGTCAAGGCTTTGGCCTCCTCAGGCGCCAGAGCCACAACAGAGACAATCCAGATGCAGTCTGCTTTGGGAAGCAAGAGCCTAGAATTCCTCCATAGGAGGAACCAGCAGGGATTTCTTAAAAAGGAGGGGCAAGTAAGTACATAAACTTACAAAGATTCACTCAGGGACAAATCAGGGAGTGACACTATCATCTTTAATTTAGGTGCTGGCCTTCACTGAATAAGAAAGATTTCTGTTTGCTCAGTGATACTTTGATATATTTTTCTAGGAGACAATATGGTACTGCATTAATAAAATAAGTAATTATATGTATATACACGTATTTGATTTCTCATTTTATGTCAAAAATATTACTACAATGTTGACTATACATTTGATTTTTTTTAATACCACCAAAATTTTTGCAAATTAAATTTATATATTTAATATATACTGTAAGTGAAGGGAGATTTTCTTGGGGAACTATGGACCTAAGTAGGTGTTCCCCCACAACATTAGACACAATAGCTTCATTTTAATATGATTGATTTATTGAGACACAATCTGAAGTTCCTATTTAAAAGTGATTTTTAGCCTTTTCCATGAAAATTGAAAATTGTGCTGTTTTACAAATGTCATTTTTTTCTTTTGAAAGTTGCTCCCAAGCATTCCAAGCATTCCACATATGAAATAAGGATTAAGGGACTCTCTCTTTCCTCTCTCACAAAGGAACGAAGATAGATATATCAGTTTGATTCAGCTGGTGACCAACTGGTGATCAAAATCAGATTCACTAGACTTGTTATTTACTTTCAGTTTTGACGTCTTGTATGGTTTAATTGAATAAAATTCCTGCTTGGGTGGGTTAATCATGCTAGTTTAGGCAGTCACTTTATTTAGGCCCCTTTATTCACACTCCCTTGCTTGTGAGCATGTGAGGTCTTGATACATGGGTAGGCCTTGAATCCCATCCTTCACAATACCCTCTGTCACCGGAAAACTCCCTCTGTCTCCCATCTGTTGTTGTTGAATTATTCCTGATCACTGGTCAACATGAATTTTTGGACATTACAGGAGCACTTTTGAAGAGAAGAAAAACATTACAAAACCACCCTGGATATGCTTGGAAAGTAATCTGTCTTCTGACAGTAAAAGTCTTATATCAGATAGGGCCTGTTATTAGTTGGCAATAGAATAAAATTCAGATCATTTGCTTCCCATGTGGTAGTGAACATGAAACTGAGCAATGGAAAATTTTCCTAACAGGATGTGGTGTGATACCTTGGATAATTGGCACACTTGCAAAGTTAATGAAGTAAGAACTTCCAGGCAAGGAGAGTTTAGAAGGTAAGAGGGCTTCTGAAAGCAATGCTGAGGCTGTAACTCAACACTACCAGCTCTAATGGGTGAACCAAATACCTAAGTCAATCAGATCTAGTCCCAAGAGAAGCAGTGAAAGGAACAGGTAGGAATGCAAGGGTTTCTTTAAGCCAAAAATGGCATTTGCTGTCAAAGTCAGTTTAATTCAAACAGGGAAATAGTCCATCTGGAATTCTGCTTTATTTTGAAATTATGGGACGAACCCCTTCTCCTGTTACTCCCCATATAGTAAGTTAGTCCTTAATTATTATTTTTAAAATCTTAGTAAATGCACATTATGAGATTGAAGAGATTCATAGTTTGTTTCAATAGCTCTCTATTTTTTTTCCTTGTGAGTGAAACAATATTATTTCTGGAAGCATGGGAAAAATTGCAATGAACTTTATCAGTGATGGATTTAGAAGGAAATTTCCAACAGCAGAGCTTTTATAATCTCTAGCACAATGGTAAGCTATGAATTGTTTCTCCCAGCCACATATCCCATTTTTGTCCACTTCTGAGTAGACTGGAGCTCCTTCCTCCAGAAAGAAGCCACTGAGTATAGACATTTTATTGGGCTCCTAGTGCAGGCAAAATCTCCAGGCCAGGTTGTAATACGGACTACCACACAACTCTTGTAATGTCCGTAGTTTGCTGCTGCATTTCTTCACAATCCATGTCGAATGAGGTGTAGGGATATTTTGATGTGATCTAATTCCATCAAGAAGATGAACTACAACAAAGTTGCTATGTTGCAATGATATAGTGAATAACGAAAGATACAGGTCAAATGAAACTGCTTGTGTAGCATTTCAAATGAAGAAATAAGAAATGAAGATGGATGGTAGACTTGCAAGTACTGCCAGAGTGTCTGCTAGCACAGTGAAATAAATTCAGTCTATTCATAAGTCTTCAGTACATCAGAAGTATCAATTCTCAGGCTTGTTCATTACTTTCTATTTGCCCTTCCCCCTTCTCTCCGTCCCCCCCCCCCCACCCAAGATATACATGGAGCTGTGTATTTCTACTTGAGTTCCTTTTCTATATTCCAGTAATACCTGGGAAAGGGAAAAATACACTTGAAAGGTAAGAGCTTCTCTATAAGAATGTAACAGATTTGCTTTTTTGAGCTTCATTCTCCTGTCAGTCTTCTGCCCTGTTTTTACCTAAAACTAAAGAAGGGACTCTTCAGAACTTCCCATTTTCAGTCTTGAGCACTTACACTGTCACAGACAATGCTTCAGATTCAAAACCATTTTACATCCACCCTTGGTTTGGGATCAGAAGTGAATAATTTAGGGAATGGAAGATTTCAAAAAGAGACTCTTTGTTGCAACATTATCTACAATAGCCAAGATATGGAAGCCACCCAAGGGTCCATTGATAAATGAATGGATAAAGAATATGTGTGGTGTGTGTGTGTTTGTGTGTGTGTGTGTAAACATATATATATTATACATATATATATATATATATATATATATATATAAGAATATTACTCAGCCATGAAAAAGGATGAGATCTTGCCATTTGTGACAATATGGATGGACCTAGAGGGTATTATGCTAAGTGAAATAAGTCAGACAGAGAAATACAAGTATGATATAATTTCACTGATAGGTCAAGTCTGAAAAACAAAAAGAACAAAAACAGAATAAACAAACAAAAGTAGAATCAGATCTATAAATATAGAGAACTGATGGTTGTCAGAGAAGAAGGGAGTGGGGGATGGGCAAAGTGGTGAAGGGAAGTGAGGCTTCCAGTTATGGAATGAATAAGTCATAGGAATAAAAGGCACAGTATAGGTAAAATAGTCAGTGGTATTGTAATAGCTCTGTATTACAGGACCGATGGTAGCTACACTTGTGGTGAGCATAGAATAACGTATAGGGTTTTGAGTCACTATGCTGTACACCTGAAACTGATGTAATATTGTGTGTCAACTATACTCACATAAAAAAAGTAATGACAGTGGTTATCATCATAATCATACAATTAGCATACAATTGGTAATAAAATGATAGTTAAAATGATAATAAAAAAGAGACTCCCTAGCCCTTACTTCTAAGTTTGGGAGCTGGCCAAGGACCTGAGCTAGAGGAGATCAAGGCATAGATGAGATTTACCAAGAAGGGCAAGCCTAAGTGGGAAAAGATAACTAGTCAGAGAAGGCAATCAGGTGTTCTGAATCCAAGAGATAAGGTGGGGAAAGAATGAAAGCCACGGATGGATCTATTTGTCTATGTATCATGTTGATGAAGAAATCTGTTTCTCAGTGATAGGACATTCAACAATAAGACATGCAAGAAAATGATAACTTACTAACGTTTTCTGAGAAAACACCATGACACTATTCAATTATACATCACCTCTACCTACTCATATGAAGCCCTTCTGACATCTGTTAGTGAACCCCTGCCTTCACTGGGGCCCTGGTCTCCTCTTCCCTTCCTGAGCATCTTGATAGTTATTTCCTGCTAACTATAAGGCAGAGTGTGATGAAGGACTTAGTCGAATATCATTATATATAAAAAAGGAAAGAGATCCTATGATTTTTATGTCTTAAAGAACTGGGATGTGGTGATTACCAGTTTCTTGTGGGAGAGCTCTCACTTTCTCCCTTCACTGTAGAGATTCAAATGGGAATCTTAGTTCCAATTTTGATTCTGTTGTCTCTTGCTTTCCTCAATATCACCTATATTCATGCTCACTACACTAAAAAAGATACTTGAGGAAAATCAACTGTCAAAATGCCTTAGACCTAACTTATCTCCACAGAGTGAAAACAAACAAACAAACAATAAAAAGGATGGGAGGCAGGAGGAAAGGAAGAAAGAAAGAAGGAGTGTGGGAGGGAAGGGGGTAGACAGAACAATTGTGGAAGAGCAGGTCCTTTGTCCTGGCTACTGAGTTGACAACCTTTAAGTACATTATCCTCTTTGAACCTTTGTAAGATTTCTACGCTAGATGTGATTATTCTCTTTTATAGACAGCGAAGCAAAGAGCTAGAGGAATTAAGAAGTTTTCTTCAGATTACAGGCACTGAGACCAAAAGGGATTGGAGGAGAAAGAGGACTGGGAAGTAAGTAGTTGTACATTTGAACAGACTGTCCAAAATTGATCTTTCCCAACCATTTTCAAAGATTATATGATTATTGAAACGCTTATGGATAGACACTAGGCGAAGCGGAATGAACTCAAGGGTCCCCCCAGTAGTCATAAGGCATAGAGTGAAGGTGTGAGGAAGAGGCTGCAGCATAGCCAGGGTGTAAGGGTAAGACAAGTGACTCCGGAAGCCAACACAACCCACCCCAGTACCCCCTTCTCCCTAGTCTACCAGGCCCTTAGCACACATGTCAGCTTTGACGTATGTGAGAACACAGCCTTTATACATCTAATGAAAGTGTGAGGAACAGTGACTGCAACTCGGCCCAGCCACATAATTTGTGGGGCTCCATGTTCAAAAGTTAATGAGAATTTCAAGACAGTGACAGTAGAGCTTTAACCCAAGTGTAGGCTTCATGAACACAGAGTCTATTCAACTTCACATGCATGCCCATGATCCTGGCCTGGATGCACATGTTTTGATGGCTAGCAGCTGCTCAAGAACTGAGAATGACTGTCCAGGTTCCTCCACATACAGATAGAAAATCACTTGACAATTTGCGGTTCCATCATTTGTCAAGCATTGTCTGATTCCTCTTTTCTAGTCTAGGGGTTGACATGAGCATCTGGCCTTTGGGCCTTGACCTGCACTCTTTCATCTGCCCCAGTTTGGTCAATTTACTGTTGGTCGCTTATCTCAAATTCTATTCTCTTTATACGTTTTCCTGGTAAAACGAGAGTTTGATCAATTTGTCTCCTATCTCATGCTATTTTCCGTATTATGTATGCTAGTCCCTGATGGTGTTCCCTTTAACAGTTTGTTTAAGATAATTTATGTCTAATTATTTAGTGTATGAGACTTGTATATCCCCAAAATGTCTGTATATTTTCTTGAGGCTCGTTTCCACCAAATATTCACTAGCAAGGGAATGAAGCCACAAGAGGAAAGAGTCATGGGGGGTTGGGTTTCCCCACATCTTCAACAGGCTTTGGGGAGTTGGAAAATGCCATTGTGTGGAAGTCCCTGTGGCAGGGCTCTGACCTGTATAGCACTAACATAATTTCTGAGTGGTGTCATACAGGAGTGAAACGCAGAAGAGGCTAATTGTTTTCTGACAGATTTATAATTCCACTTAATCAAATGTCACTGTTCAGACCAGATGGAAAGCTGTGGGCTAGCCCAGCAAGAGAAAAGGGGCCTCAGCTCTTCTTTTCTCATCGTGGAGGAGGGGCAAGCTGTAGAGGGAGGCACAGGGAGAGGGGGAATTGGGTGAGCTGCTGCTGCCATTTCCTCATCTGTAGGGTGATGGGGGATGGTGGTGATACCACGGGCGCGTGTGAATATATGTTTAATATGTTAAGGAAAAATACCGTGCTGCATATTGCTCCGTATTCTCTTCCAGACACCACACACTGTGGGCATTACAATAACTGTTCAGCTGTAGAGCTACTTATAATTATACACAGTTGAAACCTTTCTGAGCCGCCCTCTTCCCTGCTGCAGTCTATGGGAGGCAAACATATAATACATTTGGTTCTTCCCATGCATTTTGACAGCTTTTTAAAAGGCACCAGGATAATGTTTGCATGCATTATGTAGCTAAAAGAATGAAAACTCCATTACAAGATCTGAAATTATGAGGCCTCTTAAATGGACATAAATTGGGCCCCTTTGGCATTACCCCTTCAAGCACTCATGTTGCAGGCACTGGGCAGAGTATGCAAATGTTAATTGTTGCTTCTTAGTGACTGAGAGGGTGAATCCTCAAACAGAAAGATTTAGAATGCAGCCACATCTAATGCCCAAAGATATTATAATACACTTCCTCTCTTTGTGGACACAAGTGAGGGTTTTGGGCTATTTGAACTGCCAATGATCATAATGGCTTCATGGTGTCTTATTGATCTGAGGGTTTAATATCCTTATCTAATGGAGTGCAGACCATATGAGATACTCATTACCCCTGCACCTCCTTCCAACAGATAGTAATGTACACTTGGCTGTATGTAATAGGGCTAGAATTCCCTCATGGGCTCCCAGCACATCCTAACTTACAAGTGAAGCTCCCATGATTTAGTAACACCATCAGCAATCTGGGATGGAATTAGCTTTATATATGCAGTTGTACACGTGATTATTTATAATCTGCTTTGTTAAAATTTTAATGATTATGCAGCATCACTTTTCTCTTTCAATCGTAGTTTTTTATTTGCTCTTATCTGTTTAATTCTTTAAAACATCTTCTACTGGTAGCTTTACTGCCTTAAATGTTCAAATAGTACAATATTCTAGAAGCTTATAATTTCTTCATGAACATAAAATCCCAAAGCCAAATAGTTTGGATAAAAGTATTGACATAAAGCCGCTAGCTTTTTCAAGATGATGTTGGTCTGAATTTTCTTAATATTTCTGTTCTTTACCAAAAATATACAAGTGAACATTATTCTAAGGGAATGAGTGTGTGTGTGTGTGAGAGAGAGAGAGAGAGAGAGAGAGAGAGAGAGAGAGGTATCAGTATCAAATACTAAGATCATCTTTATTTTGAAATACATTTTTACAACAAAAATTAGAAAAATAAAGTAATAAAAATAGTCCCTTAGGTATTCAGTTTCTTTTCAAAGTTAAACATACGTATTACTTTCATTGTTTTAAAAGACAAAATCAGGAAGGCTAAGTTAATTTCCGTGAAGACCTTTTAAACTCATTCTTCCCTCAATATTTCATTTGTCTAGTTATAAACAAACAAACAAAAAAAACCTAAATCAAGCTTTGTGTGTGCACATTTGCATGTGTGTGTAAACATATTTGTGACCATGCCTGTGTGCATATGTGTGCATATCTGTGCTTATGCAAGTGCAAAAACTGTTGTGAGTGTTTGTGTGTATGCCTGTGTGATTTTGTGTACATAATTGTATGGTTATGTGCATGTGTAGGCACATGTGTTTGTGTTCATGTGAGCCTCCGCATTTGTGCGTATGCATTTGTATAAATGCATATGTGTGTGTGTATTTATAAATAGAAACAGCTTGTGCAGATCACATATTAAGTCGATTTTCACGTCAACATAAATTCACTGAGCATATGCATATGTTCCTAGTGTTGTGTAAAAAACATAAGATACAAAAATGAGTATGACCCTGTTCTGGACCTTGAAAATGTCAGAACAGAACAAGAGAGATAGTTCTGCATACAAATAGCAATAAAAGAACAGAATTCATGTTTTCCTGATTTAATGAACAGAGTGCTAGTTAGCTGATAGGATGGGATTATACCTTCAGAAGAGGGATAGACAATAAAGGAAGATAATGATAAGTGAGATAGCCTTAAAGCGCAAATAGAATTTGCCCTGTGGAGACAAGAGAGGCAAGGTAGTTTAGATGAAGGAGGTTAACAGAGTGAACAGGATAATGGAGTTGTGAAAGCTCATGTGTGTTGGAGGAATGACCCCTTAAAGTTTTTTTAATGTTTATTTCTTTTTAAGAGAGAGGGAGGGAGGGAGCATGAGTGGGGAAGGGGCAGAGAGAGAGGGTGACACAGAATCCGAAACAGGCTCCAGTCTCTGAGCTGTCAGCACAGACCCTGCCATAGGACTCAAACCCATGAACCGCGAGATCATGACCTGAGTTGAAGTCAGATCCTTAACTGACTGAGCCACCCAGGTGCCCCAAGAATGACCATTTAAATGACAGGAGCATGGGGTACATGGAAACAAAAGGAAATCAAGATTGCCTGAGTGCCTACTGCCAGGCAGGGAGACACCATGGTGAAAAGGTGGGCTTAGGAATCAAGTTGGCTAGCTGTGTGAATCCTGTCTCTTTCGTTACTAGCTGTGTGGTTTTGTACAAGTGACTTAACCTCTCTAAGCCTCAGTTCCTTTTTCTGATGGTAACTTCAGTGAAGAGTTGTTGAAATAATGCACTTACTATAATGACTGGTATATAGTAAATATTTAATAAGAGTGGTTATTAGTATCTTGTGCTTGGCCTTTAATAGCTAAAGGTTATTGAGCATACTACATGACAGATACTATGCCAAATATACATCATGTAATCTTTGCAGTAGCTCTTTGACATGGTTACTATTACTGTCCCTCTAACAAACAGGTAAGAAGCATCTTAGGGAGGTCACAGAGGGGAGCAGGACCACAACCTGGGTTTGCCTGACTCCAGAAGCTTATCATCATGTCTCCTCAGGAGGAAGACATGGATAGGAAGTAAACTAGAATGAAAGCCTGGGACTCAAATGGTATAACACTCCAACGAGAAGGCAGAGAGTTTGTATTTTCTTCCCTTGACAGCAGAAAATTGTGAAATGATTTTCTTGGAGAAGTGACATTATGATTCATTTATTATTTCATTCATTTAACAGCTACATATTGAACTGAATTAATAAAATATGCATAGCATTGTTTTATTACTTTCAAATACAAAGTTCTCCTGTTTGCTATAGTCTGACATTCTCCCGTTTGCTATAGATCCTGACTTGTGTTTTATTGATCTTTGCAACCCAAGCCTGACACTGTGCTAAAAATATTGAGGAAAAAATGGTGAGCAAAAGCAGATGTGGTATCTGTTCTCATGGAACTGACAGTTTGATTGGGAGGTGGATAGCTAATAAGTACACAATGGTAGAATTGCTCCTGTGACAAATGCTACAAAAGTGAGGTTCATAGTGGTGTGAAAGCAGATAATAGGAGAATTGAACCAAGACAAGGGCATCAGAAACGTTTTCATTGAGGAAATGAGGCTTTAACAGACAGTTGAAAGATGAGTGTGAGTTAAGTGGGAAAAGGTTAGAAAGGAATAGACGCAGCACATGCAAAGGTCCTGTGGGAGAGGAAGTACCATGAGTATAAGGGCAAAGAGGGAGCTGGGTGCCTAGAGGAAACAGATCTAAAGCACCACTGTCCAATAAAAATATAATGAAAACCAGCTATGTAATGTAAATTTTCTGGTAGTCACATTAAAAAAATAAAATGGAGCAGATGAAATTAATTTTATTAAAAATATTTTATTTAATTCCATATATCCAAAATATTATCATTACAACATATAGAAACATAAAAATTATTAATTTAATATATTACTTTCTTTTTCTAGTACTGTTTGAGATCCAATGTGCATTTTAAATTTAGCATGTCCCAATTTAGATGCTAAATTTTCATTGGGAATACTTTATCTGTATTTAGATTTCATAAAGTTTATGGTTGAAAAAATAACTGCACATCCCAAGTTGTTCCAAACATACTTAAATGTTTGCAATAACTAGATCAAGTATCTATTTTTAAACTTAAACTGATTGAAATTGAATAAAACTAAAAACTCAGTCACATTAGTTATATTTCAAATGCTTAGTAATCACAAATGAAACTGATGACTACTATGGTGGACAGTGTGGGACAGGGGAGTGAGATCATGCAGATCATATAAACCTTCTAAGTCTCATTAGGAATTTTATCTTTCTTCCAACATCAGTGGAGTACCTCTGGGAACGCTAAGCATTTCTCTCTCATTAAGAGATTTGAGTTTCGAAAAGATCACTTAGCTAACAATGTGGAGAATGGTTTGGGGTCGAGATGGAGGCAACAAGAAGAGGGTTGACCAATAAGAATGTCCTTGGTGTAATTTATACAAGGTATATACCCAAAGAATACAAAAATAGTAATTCATAGGGATACATGGATCCCAATATTTATAGTAGCATTATCTATAATAACCAAATTATGGAAACAGCCCAAGTGTCTGTCAACTGATGAATGGATAAAGAAGAAGTGGTGTGTGTGTGTGTGTGTGTGTGCATGTGCAAGTGTGTGTGTGTGTATGTGTTTCTGTATAATGGAATTCTTGCCATTTGCAATGACATGGATGGGGCTAAAGAGTATGCTAAGTGAAATAAGTCAGTCAGAGAAAGACAAATACCAAATGATTTCACTCATATGTGGAATTTAAGAAACAAAACAATGAGCAAAGGGGAAATAGAGAGAGAGACAAATCAAGAAATGGACTCTAAACTATAGAGAACAAACTGAGGATTATCAGAAGGGAGGAGAGTGGGGTGATGGATTAAATAAGTGATAGGGATTAAGGAGTGCATTTGTTGTGAGGAGCACCGGGCTCGTGTACACGAGGAGCACGTGTACAAGTATTGAATTACTATATAGTACACCTGAAACTAGTATATTACACTGTATGTTAACTGGAATTTAGATATAAAAAACTGAATTTACAGGTGTTGATGATGGAGTTGAGACAGAGGGAAACATTAAAAGAAGACCAGGGTTGCTATCTACTGTGGTATTAACCATGGATCAAGAATTTTAATAAGTCTCAGTAGGGATGGCTTTTCATTGTTCCATGGTATCTGGAGTTTCAGCTGGGAAAAATCAAATGGCCAGAACTGGTTTGAACGGCTGATGGATGGAACCATCTTCAGGTTTCCTCTTTTTCCTCTCTGGAGCTGGGCTGGGGACGACTCAGTAATTTAGGCTCAGCCAGGTCTACCTACAAGAATGACTACACATGTTCACTACATACTTTGGACTTTATCATATGGCAACCTGGGGGTTGTTGAAATTCTTACACAGTAGCTTTCTATAAGCATTTCATCAAATAAGGTGAAGACTTTGAGATCTTTTATATTCTAATCTCAGAGGTCACACCTTCACCCCCACTAAACTGTATTAGTTGGAACAGTCACAAGCATACACAGATTCAGAGAGAGGGGACAGAAGCCACACCTCTCAATGGTAAGAATTTGCAACCTGTTACAAAACTACCTAAGTGCAGTTTGGGACATTGTCGTGTTAAGGTACCTTGGAATCAGGTAAGAGAGATAGTTGGATATTCTTGTCTGGAGTTCAGAGGATAAGTCTACGGTGGAAATATAAATCATCTGATGTGGTAACTGAAGTATAGATGCAAACCCCCTAAAAAGAGAATCTAGGTTGAGTAGAGTGACTTGAGGAATTTCAGCCAGTTACTGTTCTGCAAGAGGTGCAAAGATAAGAGGACCCAGAGCAGTAGGAGGAAGACAGGAGCGTGTCCTGCCCAGGGAAGCCAGGAGAAGCATGTGTTTCAAAAAAAGAATGAGTAATAACAGTTTTATATCTTCTGAAATGTCAAGAAAGATAAAGGCAGATTAATGTCTATTGTGTTTATTGACCGAGCAGCTATTGCTTACCTTTTAAGAATGATTTTAGTGTTTTGGGGGAAAAAAATCTGGATGCAGTACAAAAGATGAGTTGTTATAGAGAGAGCCTAGAAGCTGGAAGAGATTGGGGGGTACTGGTTGATTCTTGCTGAAGAGTGGTAGCTGCATTTCATCAAAATGACAGTGATTAATTGGATCATAGAAAGGTACAAATAGATGGATAAAATGCATATTTCCCCTTGTCTTGTATCTTAAATTAAATACATTTTTATCCATAATACTTAGAGTAAATAAAATTCTATACTGAGTTTCTTTCATGCAATATTATAGACTTGAGACCTATAAATATTCTTACAAATCTGACTAAATTTTGTCATCAGATTTGGAAAAAATATCTAGATACTATGGGTTTGATTCTGGATGTCACCAGCATAAAACTGCTAAAACAGATGAGAATTTTTAGATATGAGTGAAATATGCTTTACATATCTAGATTCTGTTCATCTAAAAATGTTGTATGCAGTAAAAGTTTCCCACAGTTTTAAAAGCAGACTCAAATCTTAGTTACTTAAAATATACATGCACAACATGTACACACACAAATCTAATATTGTGAGATAAGAATATTTTATCTCAACATAAAGGTAAATATACTTTTAATGTATATTTGATTTGACATTTTATATGCATATAATTATTTATCCAATAAATTTTAAGTATCTGCCATTAATTCTTAGAAACCTAAATTGATATAGTCTTCTATTGGAATAACAAGAATTTAAAGAAGATTCTAGAAATATAACTGCTTCTAGACTCTTATGAAAACTTGTTATGCCAATATGAAATGATGTTTAATGAACCGAAACTAAAGTGTTTTCTGTTTTATTATTGAGATAAATCCTTCAAATCCCTGTTGCCTTTGTGACTGCTGAGCTAGGTGGCACTGTATCTGATCCAGTTACATAATTTGTTTTCATGACCTATTCTTTGAACTGTTGTGGAATCAATAACAGTCCCAAAGAATGATCATGGTGGTCACAATGACTAGGTCATGTATCTTATGCTACATTCACTTTAAATTCACATCCCTGCCAAAACCTGGAAGGGAAGTCATAGAAGTAGAAAATGACACTTTAATTCTTTGGATAGACTGGCTCCTGTCACCACAAAAAGCATAGCTCAGTGAAAAAAAAATTAATTATATACTGAACAAAGAGTCTTCAAATATGTTGGTTTGTGCCATAAAGATCAATCAACCATTTGATTGATTTTCAGCCTGTTTTCCTTGATATGCAATTTCGGTTTTCCTTTATTTTTCAATCCCTGTGAAAAGAGAACATTTTTGTCTGGGGAGACATCCCTAATGAAGAGCCAGAAAAACACAGATTAACGAAGCTACATTGGACAACACTTCTATCTCTATTCTCTCTTTCCATTTCCTAAATCACTTTTCTTCTGCTGTTTTCTTTTACAATTTGGCTTCTTACTTTCACCCATTTTTTTTCTAGTAGCCTGTTTCTTTTCTCTCTTCACTCTGTCTCCATATCCATTAAATTTGACAGTTCATTAAATCTCCCCATTGATAATAAATTTGCCTGTAGCTGATGACTTTTCTCTTGGAGGTGTTGACTCCTGAATAGTACAAGATCATTGCCTTTTAGCATTACTGGTCAAAGCAAGGGGAGAACAGGTGAAATATGGTATTGATTTGCTTTAAAACAATTATTTGGCATTCTTCATTGTTAGCTTGATATTTGGGGATTTAATGAGCCCTGTATGCAGTTTTTCTAAAATTTGAGTAATATATTGACTTGTGTCAAAAACAAAAACAAAAACATTCTTCCAGACCTGTAATGTTGTCTTTAGTCATTATTACATTATATTTAGTTATTTTTTATTATAATGTAATCTACATATATGCCATGTAGAATTTGACATAAACTTACAACCAAAAACTAACATACAAATTAAATACAAAATAAGAAATAGACACAATAAACTTCAGATTTTAATGTAAACATCTGGTTCTTTGGATCCACATTTGTCCTTATTACTATCCACTGACTTTAGTCAAATTCAGAATATGTCTGGTAGCAATACAGTAGTACACAAAAGGTAGTAACAAATTCAAGTTTAGGATAATTGGGCATTCCTCAGCAAACAATATTTTAATGTTGTTTTAATGAAGGTGCTGCCTGTTAAGTCTATAATACAGTCTTCTCATTTGAAGAAAAATTAGCATATGTGTTATTGAACTTTATATTGATTAGGTATTATAATCCAATTATTTCTGGAGTCAGGAAGTAGAAAATATTGTCTGAAGTTGGTTTCAGTTCTTCAGGTGATAAGAAAAAATTATACTTTTGACAAAGCACATCATTGGACTGTTGAAGGAAATCACCAACTATTAGAAATAGATCCTCTATTGTTTTGAACTAGGAATATTCAAACCTCATGAAGCTATTATTTGACATTTGGCCTCCACTTGACTTGAACATTTTATTTTAGGATTAAGTCACTGTTCTGTTTAGACTAAAAAGATAAAGGTTGTATAGTGAACTATGACACAGTATCATTTTGCCATGTGTAACCAAAGTTTTCGTTTATTAAAAAAATTAATTCAATTCTTTTACTATGGAAATATCCATAACATGTGAATTACTCATGTAGAAGAGACATTTTATATTTATTTCTAGTAAAGTGATTCAGTGTGAGCACAATAACTTAGATCAAATCTGCTATTGGCTCCCAGACACGTTCACCAAAAATTATGTATCCCCATGATTACGTGTCACAAACATGATTGTAAAATAAATACAGAAATGTGTACACCAAAATCTTGTGGGAAAATTTTATGATAAAATGGTGGTCCATGTAAATTCAGACAAAAATTTTTTTAATAAATTTTTAATTTATAATTGTCTTAGGTTTATAGAAACATTGAGAAGACAGGACAGACTGTTCCCAATATACCTCACACTCAGTTCCCCTACTGCTATTTCATATATTGGTATGGTACATTTGTCTAATTAATGAACCAATTCTGATGTTATTGTTTACCAAAGCCCTCAGTTTATTCAGATTTTCTTAGTTTTTCCTAATTTTTGCTGCTGTTGTTGTTGTCGTTGTTACAGCATGTTGTATCCAGGATACTACATTACTTTTTGTTGTCATGTCTCCTTAGGCTTCTTGTGGCTGTGCCAGTTTAAAACACTTTTCTTGTTTTTGATGACCTTGACATTTTTGAAGGTATTAGTCATGTATAGGATGTCACTATACTGAAATTCGTCTGATAATTTTCTCATGAACAGACTGGGATTAAGAGTTTTTGTGAGGAAGGCCACAAAGGTAATGTGCCATTCCTATCACATCATATCAAGTGTCCATACTATGAAGAGGACTTCTCACTGTTGATGTTAACCTTGATCATCTCGTGAATGTAATATTTGTTAGACATCTCTACTTTAAAATTACTTTTATCTTCATTTTTATATGATACTTTTTGGAAGGTAGCCACTATGTGCAACTCATACTTAAGGAGTGGAGAAGTATGTTCTACCTCCTTGCACATAAGTTATTTAGAATTCTTCTGTACAAGAGATTTGTTTCTTCTCCTAATGTATTTATTTAATCATATATTTACCTTAGTATGGACTCATGAATATTTATTTTATGCTTTGGGTTATAATCTAATGGTATGTTATTTAGTTTGTTGCTCAAATTATTTCAGCTTTGGCCCTATGAGCTTTTAGCTGTTACTTGTTTGACATGTTACCTTTGACATGTTACCACCATTTTGGTTTTCTTGTTTGTTTTAGCATTTCCTTACTCCTGGCACTGTAAGATGCTCTAGGCTAGTTTTGTGTATTTCTTTCCCCAGTCCTAGAAACAGCCATTTCTCCAAGGAATCTGGAGTTCCTTCCATTAGATAATGGTATTAAAAATCACTATCTGTGGGGCGCCTAGGTGACTCAGTCAGTTAAGCATCTGATTTCGGCTCAGGTCGTGATCTCGCGGTTCATGAGTTTGAGTCCCGCGTCAGCCTCTCACGGTTCTGTGCTGACAGCTCAGAGCCTGGAGCCTGCTTCAGATTCTGTGTCTCCCTCTCTCTCTGCCCCTCCCCTGCTCACGTTCTATCTCTCTCTGTCTCAAAAATAAAGAAAACATTAAAAAAAAATGTTTTTTTAAATAAATGAAAAAATAATTCATTTTTGAATTATCAAAAATGGGCCACTATCTGGGCCCAGTTTTACTAAGCGAATGTCTTTGCTACGTGGGTGTCATTGCCTCTGGGCCCTCTAAGATGATAGAACAAGAAAATATATGTATGTATGTATGCTATTCTGTGCACATACATATTTAAAGGCATGGAATGGATTCCTTCCTAGAGCCTGCAGAAGGAATGCAGCTCTGATGACACCTTGATTTTCACCCCAAGAAGATCCATTTTGGACTTCTAACCTCCAGAAGTTTAAAAGAAAAATTCGTGTTGGTTTAAGTCATTATGTTTGTGACAATTTATTATAGCAATAATAGAAAATTAAGGGTAATGTTGAACGTCTTTTCATATGCTTATTCACCTTTGTATCTTCTTCGGTGAGAGGTATGTTCAGATCATTTGCACATTTATTAAATTGTGTTG
Organism: Neofelis nebulosa; assembly: GCF_028018385.1. NCBI lineage: Eukaryota > Metazoa > Chordata > Mammalia > Carnivora > Felidae > Neofelis > Neofelis nebulosa. Next base: position 105,660,562 of record NC_080787.1, on the reverse strand, counting down.
TTTGTTCTCTTGTTGTTGAGTTTTAAGAGTTCTTTGTATTTTTTACAAATGCCATTATAAAGTTCTTTTTACAAACCCTTTTTATCTTTTTATACTAATCCTTTATCAGATATGTATTTTGCAAATATTTTCCCCCAGTCTGTGGTTTGTCTATTTATCCCACAAATACTATCTTTTGTAGAGCAGACAATTTTCATTTTATTAAAGTCTAATTTTTCTTTCATGGATTATGCTTTTGGTATTTTATCTAAAACTTATAAACAGATTTAAGATCATGTAGATTTTCTTCTAGAAATTTTATAGTTTTGCATTTTATGTTTAGATCTGTGATCCATTTTGAGTAAATTTTTGTGAAATGTTTCTGCCTAGGTTCATTTTCTTGCATATTGATGGACTCCCTCCTTGACCAAATTTAGTCAGACACCTCTGAGCTTCCTTCTTGACTAGGCCTTGACTTTTCTTACATCATAGTTTTTAATACCATCCTCCAATAAAGACAATTTTATTTTTTTATTTATAATTTGCATAGTTTTTATTTCTTTTTATTTTCTCACTGCACTAACTAGAACTTCTAATATAATTTGAATAGGAGTAGTTTCATGTTTTTGATCCTAGGGCGAAAAATGTCTAGTCTATCAGCATTAAGTATGTTGTTACTTATATGATTTTTATGTAGCTGTTCTTTATCAAGTTGGATAAAGTTTCCTCTATTCTTAATTTGTTGAAAGTTCTTATTATGAATTGATATTAGCTTTTGCCATTTTCTTTCTGTACATCAATTTATATGAGCACATAATTTTTCTTCTTTAGCTGGTTGATATGGAGATTATATTGAATGAATTTGGAATGCTGAACCAGCCTTGCATACCTGGAATAAATACTACTTGGTCATGGTGTATAATTCTTCTTATACATTGTTGGGTTTAATTTGTAACATTTTCTGGAGGATATTTCTCTTTATGTTCATGAGAGATATCCATCTATAGCTTCCCTTTCTTGTAATGACTTTATCAGGCTTTGGTATTAGAATACTGGTCACATAAAATGCATTGTAAGTTAAAAAGTGGTCTCTCTACTTCTGTTTTTTGGAAGGGATTGTCGAGAATTGAAATTCTCCACAGTGCAGGGGTAGAGGACTGCTCTGATGTAGTCCTTCCCTGTGAGAATAAGTATCTTCCTCATGTTTCATGATACTTATAGCTGAAAATAATCCCTCAATATGTTTTCAGTTGCGTTTGATTGTATGCAATTAACCTATAAGATTATTCATTATTAATTCCATTTTTTCATATAGATACAGCCTGTATTATCTATTTCTCCTTGTGTGAGCTTTGGTAGTTTGTTCTCACAAGGAATTGACCCGTTTCATCTAAGTTATCAGATTTGTGGGCAAAGAATATAGTATTCTTTTCTTATCCTTTTCACATCCATGGGTGATAATACCACTCTTATTTCTAATATTTGTAATTTGTTTCTTCTCTCATTTTGATTAACCAGAGTTTTCTTTAGGGAGTTCTTATATTATAAATTCAATTTCCTTAAGAGCCATAGAGCTATTCATGCTGTTTCTCTGTGTGCGTTGTAGAAGTTGTTTGAGATTTTTCTGTTTTTGTTACTGTTTTTGCTTTGAGGAATTGCTTCTGTTTGTCTAAATATCAAATTTATGTACATAGAACTGTTTGCAGGATTTTCTTATTATTCTTTTGATGTCTACACAGTCTGATTGAATATCTTTCTGTTTTATTCTATATGCTAGTAATCTGTGCCTCCTCCCTTTTCTTTGTTAGTCTTGCTAGTCTTGCTTGCTTTATCATTTTTTTGATCATTTTTTTAAAAAAAGTGTCCATTTTTGTTTGTATATACTATTTTCCAGTTTTCAATCTTACTAGTTTCTGGTCTATTTTTTATTTTTTTCTGCTTGCTTTCGACTGAAATTACTCTTCTTTCTTTAATTGCCTATGGTAGAATACAAATTATGGATTTTCTATTTTTCTTGTTTTTTAAAGTATGAATTTAGTGCTATAAATTTCCCTCTAAGTGCTGCTTTCACTGCACCCACAAATTTTTATAAACTGTATTTTGATTTTTATTAAATTTAAAATATTTTTAAAGTTAAAAAAGGGATTTTTAAAAATAATAAAATTGCAATAAAGAAACAAAATTCTTATAGAGATAACTTTTGGATTGTGAGAATCCCCAAGAGTTTGCACTCTCATATTTGAGATACTCTAGAGTAATCAGTAATGACATTTTCTTATGATGCATCCTACAGTCTGTTTGACTAACAAATTGGAAGCTGGACAGCTATGTTTAAGAAGAACAAAGCATCATGATTTCTGTAAGGAGATCAGAGAATTAAGACTGTGTGCTGATAGTGGCAGAAAAATTTATTCTGCTAAAAGAAATCTTTGGTCAGAAGTTACTGAGATGAAATCAGTCATTTTGTGCCAAAGAACTTCAAGAGGAGTATACTCCATTAAATATCATGATAGACAGACTTGGGGCTCTTTCTGAGGTCCCATAATTACTAATTGGTGATTTGGGTACCCTCTAGTACAGCAAGAAAAGGGAGGAACTGAAATGCTTCTTCTCTCTGATAATGAACAATAAAGAATTGATTGTCTCCCATATTGCTGTAGCCATCTTTGAAGTTCTACTCTGATAACCTGTAAGGTTTTCTTTTGAAGCTGATCTGTGTGCACCCTTTACTTGACTTTTTTTCTCTATATGTGTTCTATATTTTAGGGGTCATTATTCTGTACTTTTATTCAGTTTAAAAATACTTATTATATATGTGCTGGTAAGCCTCTAAAACTAATTTTTAACAAAGTAAGTAGAGATGAAGGAAAAATTAGATGAAATATAAAATAATTTCTTTTAAATTCCTTGCCAATCTTAGTTTCCTATGTGTAAAATGGGGAAAAGTAACACCCATCTCCCTACTTTGTTGTGAGGCTTAATTGTGTTAACATTTAAAACTTAGCATAGTTTCTGGCACACAGTAACTGTTAAGGGATCCTTACCTTCTCTATCTTCTCTTTGCAGCTAGGTACAGTTTATGCCCAAGAATAACTTGCTTTGCTTAATTCAGATTTTGTAAGTTTTCCCATCATCCCCATAATTTTCCCTATCTATCTGCTATATTCCCTCCATTCTCTAATAAGAATTACAGACTGTGTTATATCATGGATGGACACATGTTTATCTAGCACTTGCTGTATGCCTAGCTCTGTGCAAGAGGCTCTGAGAAATACATGAATGAAGTAAATGATTCTCTCCTTCCAGAAACTACCTTTTGTTATATGGACAAGACTATCACTAATAAAATAATTGGCGAGCAATATAAATCAATATGTTATTAAGCCTTGAGTGGTTAAATGATAACTGTAAATACCATCAAAACTTCATGTGAAATTGCCCACATGTCCTTTCTACTCTCAGAGTTTAGAATTAAGGTCTATTCAGTAGATTAGTCAAGAGCATCTCATCAGTTGCTTTTATTGGAAGGGACAGAAAGTGAGTTAAGACTAAAATACCCACATGATTGATAACTCGACCAGATAACTCAGGTCCTTGATCCTGCAAATTATTTGTATGCACAGACATATCAGTTCCTCTGATTTTGTCTCCTTGGATGGTTTCTGGAATGTGATCTCTATTGGAGCAGAAAAGAATCATATTTGACTAAATTCCAGAAGGAGACGTCCCTGCCTTGTTTTGTGTATGTGTGTGTGCATGAGTGTATGCATGTAGTGTGTGTACATACACATATGTATGTGCATACACACATACACATACACATGAACAAAAGGGAAGTAAGCTAACTCAATTTTGTGCTCAACTTAAATGCTTGGCTGTCTTCATTGAAATGGATAAGGGTAACATTCACCAAAATCCCTCAAATCTCCCTTTCTTTCTTTTTCTTTTTCTTTTTCTTTTTCTTTTTCTTTTTCTATTTCTTTTTCTTTTTCCCTTCCTTTCTTCTTCTTCTTCTTCTTCTTCTTCTTCTTCTTCTTCTTCTTCTTTATTTTTTTACATCATGATGTTGATGAGCTAACATCTAGTGTTTGCATGCACTTGAAAGTAGCCTGAGGAAAGTGGGCTGGGGTTAGGAACTCAGAATGGGGCTGATAGCATATTGGTGGTAAGTATGCAATGACTTGCATGGCATCTTCTATGGTGGCTTTCCTCCGGGGTGGATTATCACAACAGCCTCCTATTACTTGCTTTAATTGTCCTCCAACTGAGGCTATTGGTCTGTGTATCACATGCAGCATTATTTATTTAACGTATCTTTTTATTTATGTCATAAAATACTTAATACATTTACTAGCAGCAGTAATATTCCTACCGGGCATTTTGTGTTACTTCTGCCAATGTAAAACCAGTATCTCATGGCCTTCAAAGAAGAATTTCATTTTAAGATTTTTTCCCAAATAACCAAAACATCAAAATACACCTAAAATTAGCTCATGTTCTACTAACAGCACACATGTCATACTTTGGGAAGTATGGACATACAGAATAAAGTCCACACTAGCAAAACACACAAAGCCTCAGTGATCTGGCCTTGATTTCTCTCCAGCTTCATTTCTTTTTGAGCCATGCTTCACTTCCCTTTATTTAGCTTGCTTAAATAATTCGTATTTTCCCAGTTAATCCTGTTTTAGATATCTGGCTCACAACAATTCTTAGGTACCTTTGACTCCTTTGTTTACTTAGAAAATATATGTTTGCCTTTTAGACTTAGAGCATCATCTCTTCCCTGGAGCTTTTATTGCCGCCCTAAGGTGAATTTACTTATTTTTCTGTGTCTCCCCCTATAATATTTAAATGAGTTCCTTGCTTGGGGTCTCTCCTTCTCTGCTAGATTACGAATGCCTTCCAATATCTTGTAGGCACTCAGTGTGTATAGAATGAGAAAATGAAGGCCGAGTGGGTGATTGACTGCATGGTGTAATCTCTGTGATACCTCCCAAATTAGTGTTTCTGCAACTAAGCCTAAAATTCTGCAATTGGAAATACAATTCTTTACTTTAAGAATTTGTGTTTGCTGTTAAAGTTCAATTATCCCTAGGATCAGAATCACTCAATCACGTCAAAACGTTTGCAGATCCACGTTTGCTCTGCACACCTTCTCCTGAGAGTAAATTTTGAGAGAAGGGAATTGAGAGAAAAGTAGGAATGAAGAAGACACTTTGAAAAGACATGAAAAATGTGGAAAGAGATTATCCATTCTGACAGTTTACCCATTGACCATCATATTGGTAATTTCAATCAGAACAGACTAGGGCAACACAGAGAAGCTTAGGTCATGGAGAAAGTGTCAGCCCCCGCCCCCACCAACTTCTGCCTGAACCACACGCTCAATCCCGGCTTCAGGGTACAAATGGCTGTGGGATGGAGGAAGTTCCATGCAGGGAACACACTGTCTGGGGCAGTAGGAAGTAGAGTAATACGTACCTTGAGGAGAGTCAGTTCCTGATATTTTGAGAAATAGCAGAAACTGTCTTCACTGAAATTGACCAGAAAGGCAAAGGTGTGGTGTCATGAGAAGGCCAAGATGTTCGCTGTTTTTTTAGATTATGCTTAGTTATACTGTCCTATGTAGGAAGAAGGGAATAGGAAGAAAGGAAAATATTGTATTGGAAAATCTAAACATAATTTCATGGTATCATGGGATTGAATACCTTGGAATTGAAATACTACTACAGCAAATAGCCTGTGCACCTCTTCAATATGATTTCCTTAGACCTCAGGCAGAAGGAAATAATTCTGGCCTTTAACTGAGAATTGGAAGGTATAATGCTTCCAATTTAGAACAAACTCGTATGTCTGTTTGCCACGTGTTTTTGTTTTTGTTTTTAAATAGCCATTTAATTTTGGTGGAATAGCTTTGTGGAGCTATTTGAGACCATTAATTTTCACAAATAAAATAAGATCCTGATATGTCATAGAACATGTTTAAAGCATATAACATCTGAATTGTTTCTATAGTGAAAAGACATAGAGCCATGAATGAGCTGAGGCAAAACTTTTCCTAAATCTAAGGATATTATGGCTATTTTATCTCTTTAGGTAAATTTACTCCTTTTCTACAAAACATACAGTGTTTCCTTCTGTAGTCCTAAGGGGGATATAAGGTATCTGATGGTGAAGTCTGTAAGGGAGGATGTGGTATTAATTAATTAGAAGACCATGTGAGGCTGTGATAGATATTTTTAGCTTTTATATGCATTATGTTTCTCCCCTTTTTCTCTTTCAAGAATTCTGTGTAGAGTGAAAAGAATTGTAGAATTTATAGCTTTATATATACATATGTATTTCAATGACCTGAAACTATAAATGCACTAGATTATAGAAACAAATATCTAAATTAATGAAAGACACTGGAAATAGCAGTTTGGTTACCATCACTGCAAGGGGGCCAGCTGTCATAATTTTGGCTCAGTTGGGTCTTTAACTTGGGGGGTCCTATTCATTATCTTTGGAATGCCACATAATAAGTGATTCTCTGAGGATACCATCTAATAAAAATACCAACCAGACATGTTCTGTTATTTTTGCCTCTTCCTTCCTTACCAGTTCAAATCTCTAATTACTAACAGCAACTAAATTCAAGAATGTTTTTACCCTTTCAGCAGCTGGGAGCTTCTAATCTTTCCTGTTTGCAATCACAACCTAAACAATGGAAGAAGAGCTTATATTTTTAAGTAAGGTTATATTTTACAGTTGTTCAGAAAATTTAATGCTTGCCACAACTGAAAGTTTCAGAAGAGCATATTGTGCTCTGACATGTCTAAGAATTATCTTAGAGTGATACTTTGCTTGGACGATATTTTATAGTATCCAGCTTCTTTTCACTGGCAAATCCCTTGTCATTATTATTATTTCACACCAAGAGCCCATATCCTGCTACAAAGCACAGTAAGTAGTAGCGTATGTAAAAACAATTTATGTTGTGGAATTTATATCCTAAAATTCCTTCCCTTTGAGATATGTGAAATCTGAGCTCTGGAGCTTGATACTGTGACAGGTATGTGTGTGTGTGTGTGTGTGTGTGTGTGTGTGTGTGTGTGTGTTGGCAGCGGGGTGGCAGAAAGGCAGTGGAATAATTTGGAATGAAAAATACTCATGACAGTTAGGCTGAAGGAAGTGAAGCTTTACATTCTTGGGCATTTCGAGGTACCTTCCCTCTGCATTCAAACTTCTAGAGGTTACCAAAAGTTTTTAGAGGAGAGATGATTTTTTATTTTCAGTTTCCAAGACAGTCTGAATGAGGCAGAAGCCCAATGGAACATTAGCAGATAGAATGTGAAGAAGGTATCTAAGCAGAAGCTGTATATCACATCTTGTGTTTTATTAAATGCTACATGGCATGAACATAATACTTGTTTCATTAAATGCTAAGCATGTTTCCCATGCAGAGAAATGTGCAGTCAAGCAGATATTTTAAATAGCTGTAGCATAAAAATATAAAAAGATTCAGTGTATCTATCTAGTCCAGAAACGTGGAGCTGTGGCTTACAGTGTGTGCTTCGAGATGAACAAGGAGACGGTTCCCTGAGCTACACCACAAAATAAAATGCTTCCAAGGTTTTCATTTCAGAAAGCATGGTAAGCAAACACCTACTATCCCATCCCCTTTTGCTAAATGATTACTTCATATTCCAAGCACCTGGAAAATTCCCAGGAGTTTAGTTGGAAGGGCTGTTTGCCCTTGTTTCCAGCAATCCCTTGGAGCAAACTCTCTGGGCTTGAGAAACACCAATCCTGGAAGAAGCCAACTCTGCACCTCCACATCTGTGCCCACAGTCAAGCACAGATAGAAAAGAAACAACAATAAAACCGGGGGAGATTTGTGCCATTTGAAATCCATGGTCACCCATCTTAATGGGGGCTTTTAACACTTCATAGAAATTCTAATGAGATTTTTTGTTAGCTTGCTTCCCCACTCCCTGGAATGGCAATTTAAAACATTTTCCACTCAACTCACATCTGCAATTTGCTTTCTTCTTGTTCTTAGCAGATGTCTTACTTCACAGAAAATTTAAATAGCAACCATGAAAGCAAACCACCTCAACTTCCTGCCATCTTATCCACTAATCTACCTCAATTGCCCCCTTTGCTCTTCTCCTCCCCTCTAGTCACAAAGTAGGAAGCCTCCCTTCTCCACGTTACCTCTCCTGGATTTACTCACCACAGCCACAGTCCTCAGAAGGGAAATCTGGGCTCTAGCCAGCAAACCTCTCCAACAGATTTCAGCAGAAGCCTCCTCCATGGCACCCAGTCTTTTCTTGCCCTTCTAATGCATCCAAACTGCAACCACCATGAACATGTAAAGCATAACTGGGGCTGTGTCACTGGCCCTTGTTAAACCTTCTCTTGAGGGCTGAATTGTGTCCCTCTAGCAAAATTCACGTGTTGAAGCCCTCAACCCTAGTACCTCAGAATGTGACTGTATTTGGAGATGAGTTTTAAAAGTGGCACTTCAGTTCAAATGAGGTCATTGGGGTGGCCTCTAAGTCAATATGACTAGTGTCCTTATAAGAAGAGGAGAAGAAGACGAACAACAGGAGGACACAGACTCACATAGAGGAAAGACCATGTGAGGAAAGCCAAGGATAGAGGTCTCAGCAAAAAGACAACCCTGCTAACACCTTATCTTGGGCTTCTAGCCTGCAGAAGTGTAAGAAAGTAAATGTCTTGGTTAAGATGCCCAGTCTGTGGCACTTTCTTACGGCAGTTCTGGCAAACTAATACACTTTCTGATGACTCCGTCATCTCTGAGGCAAAGTCCATAAAATTTAATGTGGTTTCTAAACCTGAAGGTGATCTGGTTCACACTTGCCTCTCCCACTTCATCCTTGGCCACTCTCTGCCCCTCGCTCCACTCCAGCCACACTGGCTTTTGTGCAGTTCATTGAAGATGCTATTATCTTCCTCATTCTTAAAACTTCCTTATTCTTAAAACATTCCTCCTGGAATGTTCCTGCCTGCTCATGATACTTACCTCGTCAGTATGCTCATCTTTCAAGTCTCAACTTAAATTCATGTCTGAGAGTAGCAACCCTAATTCCCGAAGACTAGGTTAGGTCCCCTGTAGTAATCTTCCATAGAATTCTATGCTTCTACTCTGTGGCCCTTATCACTCCCCAGTCACTTGGTCAAAATACGTCTTCTCACAAGATTGTAACTTCCGTGGATCAAGAACCATTTCTTTCTTGCACACTGCCCATTCTCAATGTGAGTGCGTGTATCTACTGTATATTTGATATTCTGTATATGTCTGAATGAAGCATCAGAACGAACAGGCTAACAACTGACAGGATCATGACTTCTAGAAAAAAATAGGCAACTATAGAACTTTGGACCTGGTGTTAGTAAGATTTCCAATGATTAGCAAAATCCAATTAGGTGCATATTTGTTGCTGAAGTTAAAGTAGTGAAATAAGTACCTGTAGAAAAAAGTAGTGTTACTAATTCAACTCAGCTTATCAGAGACAAAAGTTACTTTTTATTCTGTCAGTCAAATATTTTAAATGTCCAGAATTTGTTGAGCTAGATATATATACTATGTCTAATTTATTTGGGGATATCGATGAAACAATTCTATGAAGAACTGATTTTGCTTTTTCACCTGGAATTTCATATCTTTACAGAAACAGCCAGAATGTGTACAAAATTTGGGCACCATCATTAGAAAATATAGTGACACATATCTTCCTGTCACTGGAGATTGGGTATGCTGCTGCTCTTTATTTCTGGTTTATACCAGAGAGGGGAAACGCTTCAAAAGAAGCCCTTTGAGGTACAGAATGTTTTCTTGAGGAGTACTATGGGGGGTGCTGATCTTATAGGAATCACTGGTATGCAAGCTGGCGGGGAGCACTGTTAGGGGCCATTTATTTCAGGGTGGCCCACAGTTGCTAGAAGAGGAACTTGTAGTATATGTATCTTGCTCTTGTGGTCAAGAGGAGGGAGGATGTGACACTAACACCATGCTAATAGAAACCTTTTATGGCACTTGTGTAGTAATAATGGTGCCATCTATTTGTGACTGGTATTTTTGATGGGGTTGACTGTTCCTGAGTGGGTTGGGGACAAAAAGAGTAATGTAGCTGGCCATCATTCGCACATTTATTTACATGTCAGGGCTTTTGTTCAGATTGTGACTGAAGCCTATTTGTAGAGTCAGGCATAATGAAGTAAACCTCATTGAGATTCACTTCAGGACATATCCAAACAAACAAGATCTTCATTCTGAGCCCATCCAAATGTCCGTAATTTGGTAAATTACTCATTCTATTTGAATGCATTAGTCATCATTTATGAATGTCACTGAAACTGAATGGACTTCCCTCAAAGCACTGTAGAACATTTCCATCATGCTACACATGGCTGTTTTTTTCCAAGACACATTTTTCTCCCACGTTTATAATTTCTAACCCGTAAACCAAATAGGCATTTCGAAAAATAAAGAATCACGTCCAAGTGGCTAATGAGTTTTTATAAAATATGTTTTTTTAGATTTAAGCAGATTGAGGTCACATCACATATTAAAATGTTGATAATCTTCAGATTTAGTCAATGTTTATTAAGTACTTTTGGAATCTTAGTAACCTTCAACATAAACAGCTGTCAGTGAGAAGTAAAACAGGAAGCATCTTAAGAAAGACAATGTCTCAGGCGCCTGGGTGGCGCAGTCGGTTAAGCGTCCGACTTCAGCCAGGTCACGATCTCGCGGTCCGTGAGTTCGAGCCCCGCGTCAGGCTCTGGGCTGATGGCTCGGAGCCTGGAGCCTGTTTCCGATTCTGTGTCTCCCTCTCTCTCTGCCCCTCCCCCGTTCATGCTCTGTCTCTCTCTGTCCCAAAAATAAATAAAAAACGTTGAAAAAAAATTTTTTTAAATAAAAAAAAAAATAAATAAAAAAAAGAAAGACAATGTCTCAGTGGTTCATCTCTTTGAAAAAAAAATTAAAAAAAATATTTGGAGAGATGAAAGCTTTTTATTGAGTATATTGACTAATGGAAAAAGATTAAATTTTTTTTAAAATAAAAAAAGACCTTGTAAAGAAAACGTTTCTGATGCCTTGACATTTCATGTTCTCCTCAAAGAGTTTTTTAGTGAAACAGCAAAGAGAAATCTGACATTTTGCCATTCATCAAGTATTTACAGTATTTCAAAGTCATACCAATTAAAAGGTACCATGCTAACACATATTACTTGCTGTATGTCAGCTCTGAGTCTTTACAACGTGTTGCAGATGCCTGATGAAGACAGCAGATTGCCAAGCTTACCATTGAATTTCTGGGTGCATTTATGTGATTCCCCAAATCCTGGATGATACAGACCAAAGGGGTGTCCCGAGTTCTCTTTTCCATTATTTAAGAAGTGATAGAGGCAGTGGTGTCTATAAATTATTATTGCTCAAATGACTGGAATTCTTATGAATTTAGGAAGGGAACATTCTTCTCAGGAAGTGATCTTTTTAACTGTTCTCTTGGAAAATTTCATAAACCAAGAGCTGAATTTTTTAAAGTTTATTTACGTATTTTGAGAGAGAGAGAGTGTGTGTGCGTGTGTGTGCGTGCGCACACTCACGTGGGGGAGGGGCAGAGAGAGAGGGAGAGAGAGAATCCCAAGCAGGCTCTATGCTATCATCGCAGAACCTGACGCAGACCCCATCCCACAAACCCCGAGATCATGACCTGAGTCCAGATCAAGAGTCAGGTGGTTAACTGATTGAGCCATCCAGGTGCCCCAAGAGCTGAATTCTTAAATGAAGTGTCAATAAGTTGTCACCGGTATACTAACCCGAAGATGGGCTTTTGTCCTTATTCTGTATCTCAGAACCTTCCCTATTGCTTTACATGGGCACTCGTTTTTCTAAGGGGAATGAATGCAGGCTATTCTTTTAGAATCTCTTTGTGAAATGTTTTCTTTGATTCACTTATTATATTCCAGGCGCACATATGCTGTCCCCTCTTCCTATGCATTCCATATATTTCAAATCTTTGAGGTTTTCAATATAGAAAATATGTCTCCCTTGTAATAATTCAGACTTGAGGATGATTTGATTCATGATTATATGTATAGTTTGCATTTTTATTTAAGCATGTGTGTGTGTGTGTGTGTGTGTGTGTGTAGCAAGTATTTATTAATGTGCCATATTTCATCTTGAAATTGAAGGGCTAGATAATTCTTGGAAGGGATATTAAACTTCCTCATGCAAGCATTCTTAAACTCAAATGCTTCAAGGCTCCAGAGAGGAAAGGAAATGAATAAAATGATTGTGGGCAGAGTGGCTGAAGAACACTTGCCTTGTCTTAATGCACCAGGATCTACTCAGCTGCAGTTAAGTGCTGCCATGCGAGAATGGCCCCAAAGTTGTAAGATCATCTAGGTTTACACAAATACTCCAAAATCTGGGTTTTCATTTGAAATCTTAACTATGTAAGTTTTGGTAACTAATTCTGTTTAAAACACTGGGTGAGCTAAACAAATAGGTTTCTGGGTGCCCAGTATGCCATTTCTCCTGGTAAACAGAATATCATATCTAGAAAGAAAATACTATACCATAATAGCTATGTAAAATGTCTATAAAGGAAAAATCAAGGGGTATGTGGGTGGCTCAGTCTGTTAAGTGTCCGTCTCTTGATTTGGGCTCAGGTCATGATCTCACATTTCATGAGATGGAGTCCCATGTTGGGAGCACACATTCAGGGAAGTGATAGCAGAGAAGAGAGCTCTGCCATATAGCAGCAGGCAGTTGGAGAGAATGGTCCTCAGCCTTGTTGACCTCGGTGCATATGGGGCAAATGAGGGCTGGGCATATGACCATTCAGCACTCTGTTAGTCCCAAAGCACTGGGGATCAGAGACACTGAATATCTGCTGATGCAGATTCAGCTCCCACAGTGCTGAAAAGCTGAGAATGAGGCCCTCTGCAGCACTATTCCTCATCTCTGTGTCCTTATCTCACTCCAGACCTCTCCCTCCACACCACCTGTTAATAGCTCTGCTCTCACGAGATGCCCTTCTGGAGAGAAGAGACTTCATTTTTTCACACCAGAGGTTTCTTCCTCAAATTTGTCTGTGTCCTAAGTTTTCTCCATCTCCCTAAGACCTTGGGATTTTGGAAATAAACTCCAGAAGGTTCTCCTTTTCTCACCTGTTCGTCCTGTCACATTCATCTCCGAGAAAATGAGCACACTGAATAGGCTGCTAGAATGGAAAGGAGGAAAAACAAAACACCAAGCCTTAAGAAAAAAGAAAATAAAAACACCTATGTTAGCATCTTAAAATATTTATCTTGCCACACAAAAATGTTTAAAGTTAGTTTTAATTTTACTTGTATTAATTTACAAATCGGATGGAGTGATCTTTTTTGCCAATGAAAGAAAATCACATATTCAAAATAAAATTCTACCTGAATGGATGCACTTTCTCTGCCTTTCTTCCTCTTAACCCCTTTCTTTACAAAGGATATGAAGGTTTGCAGACAGTCTTCAGTTTTGTGTTCTTTCTTCTGCTTCTAAGGCAGAAGCACAGGAGAAATACATTTGAAAATAACTAACTTTAAGCATCAATTTCTATTTAATGTATTACAAAGCATCAAGTGCTCTTAAACCAATGATCAATGAAGTCTGGTGATTTTAGTATCATACCAGGACTGATCATCTGATCGAGAAGAAGACACATTTTTTTTTTTCCAAAAGAGGACACATTTGGACCTATTACTTTTCTGGCAGGTAACTAGAAAGCTCCCTTTATGATGAAGAAGAAAAAGAAACGTAGAGCTATTTGACTCCACTGTTTGTAAATTTGTGTCAGTTTTAAAAGAAGAATTCAATAAAATTCTCAGCTTGGTTACTGTATCATCAAAGTCATCATACACATTTCTTTTACCTGCCAAAAAAAAACCCTCTTAGGAGTTGTTGCCTTAATACACAAGGAGTTTTAAAAAATGAATAAATATCACTTGAGGAAAGTGCTTACTGATGCCTTTCAGAACACTATTGCATGACAGTGGGGAAACTAAAAGAACTTTTTTTTTTTTTTTTTAAGTTGATTTATTTATTTTGAGAGAGATAGAGCAAGAGAAAGAGAGAATCTCAACCAGGCGCTGCACTCTCAGCGTGGAGCCCGATGCAGGGTTTGAACCCATGAACCGGGGGATCATGACCTCAGCTGAATCCAAGATCAGATGCTTAACTGACTGAGCCACCCAGGCGCCCCAGAAGAGCTTTGTTTTCAATGCTCGTACGTTTGGTTATTCTCACCTCTTTCAGACTCCCTGTTAGCATCCAATGCCGTCATGATCTGTTTAGCTTCCTCATCTACCATCTACTACCTCATACTACTACTACTTATTTCACATAATAAATTATTTGTGTAGCTCATAGATATCAAGAACTTTTACATGCTATATTGCATTGCATTATTTCAATTAACTATTACTTTATTCATGATAGTCAGCATCTATTATGACAGGTAATTATATACTGTACTTTTTTGACATAAGAAACAGATGACTAAGCGATCACAATAGACTTGAAGAAGCAGGATGTGTAAATATGGTTATAATAGGCTGTTATGTGTATTTTAGTAGATGTAAGCAGGTTTCTCTGACACATCCTAAGAAAGAGTTAAAGAAGTGTCCCCAGGAGAGATGGCCCTTTTGTTCAGCCTTCAAGATGGTGGTCATTATCCAGAACAAGTGAAGGTGTGGGACCAGCACGTGCTAAATTAGAAGAGTGATGGACCTACAAGTTTATCAGTATAACGAGAACACAGAGTGCAATGTGGAGAATGCTGCAAGAAAAGGTTTATAGGGAGTCAACTATGAAAAGCCTCATATTCAGGGTAATGGTTTTAGATTTGATTGCACTGTGAAATTAGAGGAGGAGCTTAACCAGTAGAATTACTTACTCAGATTATCACAGTGGAAAACAAGGTCTGGCTGCAGTGTAGAGATTGCATTGCAAATGGGTAAGAGTGTTGGGAGGCTGGCTGTGAGGGTTTGTTGCAATCCAGAATGAGGCCCGAGTGAGGCAGTGGCAACAGGGATGGAGAAATGGGTCAGAGTCAAGGACTATTTTAAGAGGTAGAATGGTTTACATGACTCAGTAGTTTGAGGATGGGAAGAGTGAGAGATGAGATTCTAGGTTTCTGGCTTTGACGACAGGGTGAATAGTGGTGCCAAAAAGCAGCACGTGATATTCAGAAGAGCATGAGATTTTACACAGAAGACAGTGAGGTTATTTTGACACATCTAATGTAAATACCTGTGGTTAACCCAAGATCAGACATACATACCTTGAGTGGTTGGGGCTTAGTTCAGATGTGGGTGAGAGATGAAGATCTGAAATTTACCAGATGTTAGTTGAATCTGTGGAAGAGGATGAGATAAATCAGGAAAATGTATACAAGATGGGCTAAAAAATATAGAACTGGGAAAACTTAACATTTAAGGAGTAGGCAGAGGAAATGGGGACTGCAGGTAAAGGATAGATAGAAATCCAGAAGATTAGAGCCCTAAAAATCAAGAGGTAAGGAGATTTCAGATAAAAGTGAGAGAAAGTAGTCACTGGCATCGAATTCTGCAGAGCGAGTGGGCAATGAAAGAATAAAAAAGACTTATTGAGATTTAGCATCCTGATGGTCGTTGGTGACTCTTGGGTGGTACTTTCAATGTTCAGTAGAGACAGTAGCCAGACTTCAGGAATTTGAGATTGATTGGGTTGTGAGGGGTCATTGAATATTGTTATCCAGGGAGTGTCTTGCATAAGAACTCCCAGGCAAGTAGGTAGGTGTGGCTAAACATACGTACTTGGTTCACCTGGAGTCACGTGCCCTGGCAGAAGGTAGTATACACACTAAGGAATGGGCAACTTTTCCTAGTTTTTACAAAGGTATTGGTGGGTGAGCTAAAGGCAGAGAGAAGATGCTGTTTTCCAGTATTAACTATGAAGAGAAACAGGAAGATAAAATCTAGCAGGATGTAAGATTTGTTTGATTTTTAAAGATCAGCTAGACTTGAACATTGTTAAAGACTAGAAGTTAAGACATAGTAGAAACAGAGTTTATAAACAAGTAAAAAGAAAAGAAAACAAAACAAAACAGTGATACATAGAAGGCTCTGAGGAGGCAGAAGAGAATGAGATCTAGAGACAATTTTAAAAAATTAGATTTGGACAGAAGGAGAGATTTTTCTTTTACTAACAGGGAGAAAAGAAGATAAGAATGGGAGGAGATGCAGACAAGCTTCAGAGTGAAGAGAAATAGCAAATCAAACAAACAACAACAATACCCCACTAAAAGCAGGCAGAAGTAAAACAACAAACAGTGGCCAAAGGAAAAAAAAAATTAGGAGTACTAAAAATGATACATTTGCTAAGTTGAAAAAAGTCAATAAACTACTTCAAACTAGACACAAAGTAATACTTGATAGATAACCCAGTCATTTGTCCAGAATGTAATGAAGCAAAGAAATAACTTTAAAAAAAGAAAAGAGAAGCTAAGACACATGGAAGGTAGGGTGAAAAGGCCCACAGTTGTTTACAAGAAATTCCAGAAGTTAACAAAAGGAATGCCCCATAAACAAGATTGAAGGAGGTAATGCATGGCAATTTTCTAGAATTGAAAAAAGATATGAGCTCTACATTAAAAGGTTCATACCAACTGTCAAACAGTTCATTGAATAAAGAACAAATAATGATTGTAATAGATCAAAAGAAAGTCAAGGCTCCAAGAGGGAAGAGAGTTTACCTCTTGTAGCAGGTGGTATTATTTGCTTACAAATCTTTCCTCCCTACGCTTGCCGGTGTGGGTGGTGTATACTCCCTTGGCCCCTTTATCTTGGACCTGGACAATGGAATATGGGTAAAATAACATGTATAAACTCTAAGCATAAAGCTCTCTTCAGTTTGAACTCTCTCATGAAGAGCATGTCCAAGATAGGCTATTGCTTCAGCCTAGATCCTAGGATAAAGACAGGAGAAACACACCTGGACATAACTGTAATCTTGGAACCAGCTAGGCCCATACAAGTCTGGCCAGTATCAGGTGAATTGCAATCACTGTACAGACCTGTATGTATGAAGTAAAAGAATGATGTGTTATGTCACTGAGATTTTACGGTTGTTTTATTATGTAATATTATTGAAGCAGAAACCTGACTGAGAAACATACAAAGAAACAATAATTAAACTAACAATTTATTTCTCATTGAGATTAAAAATTAACTGAAGTTGAAGAGGTAGTGTCTTAAAAGTCGTACAAGAATAAAACAGTCAACCTGGTATTTCTACCCAGCTAACTGTCTTCAAAATTGTATGTGAAATAGACACTTGCAAACATAAATAGGGTATGATTTATATAACTTACAGTTTTTTTAATGAAAAATTACTGAAGAATATACTTCAGAATGTACCTAGAAAGAAGGAACAGCATACATTTGAAGTTATTCACAAATCAGTAAATTTAGAAACTAGTGATAAAGGTAATTGACTATAAAAATAAACATTTTTGTTTTTAAAAATGTATAATTCCAAACAATAATAAATGTATGTATTTGTATGTATATACATAATATGTAATGTATTATATATGTATTAGTTATTTTTTAATACATAATTTGTAGCTTCTAAACTGTCAGAAGATTTTTTTTTTTAAATGTTTATTTATTTTTGAGAGAGACAGAGACAGAATGTGAGTGGGTTAGGGGCAGAGAGAGAGGGAGACACAGAAGCAGAAGCAGGCTCCAGGCTCTGGGCTGTCAGCACAGAGCCCAACGCGGGGCTCGAACTCACGAGCTGTGAGATCATGACCTGAGCTGAAGTCGGAAGCTCAACCGACTGAGCCACCCAGGCGCCCCAGAAGATTTTTAAAAAAGATTTAAAAAATAGGGTGCAGGGGTGGCTCAGTCAGTGAAGCGACAGACTTTGGCTCAGGTCATGACTTCACAGTCTGTGAGTTCGAGCCCCATGTCAGGCTCTGTGCTGGCAGTTCAGAGCCTGGAGCCTGCTTCGGATTCTGTGTCTCCCTCTCCCTTTGCCCCTCGCCACTTGAGCTCTCTCTCTCTCTCTGTCTCTCAAAAATAAATAAACATTAAGAAATAAATTTTAAAAATATTTAAAAAAGCATATAAAACAGGAAAAGGATGGTAGAAATAAAATCAAATGTACCAGTAATTTCAATAAATATAAATGGATTATATCTGTGACTAAAGAAAAGTCTATTAGAATTTCAAAATGAATAAACAGACTGTTACATATTATTGTTGAGATATATTTAAACCATATGACTCAAATTGCTGAAAATAAAGAGATATAAAAAGATAAAGCATAAAATTCTAACCAAAGTTAAGTAGATAGAGCAATGTTAATACCAGACAAAATAAAATTTAAAGAAAAAGGGACTAATAGGCATAGCTAAGGATAGTAGATGCTTATAAATAAACTTCTGGCAAAAAATGGTAATTATTTATGTTTGCATATAGCAATAAGACCTCAAATTAATACAAAATGGATAAAGTTTCAAGGGGAAACTGCCAAACAATAATTATAGCAATAGACTTTAACATGTTGTAGGAACCAATAGATTGAACTGACAGAAATTTAGTAAGCCTATACAAGATTCAAACAATAAAATTAGGAATGGAATATATATTATTAGATTTCATATATATATATATATATATATACACACACACACACACATATTTACATATATATATTATTTTTTCCAGCTCAAATGGACTCAAAAAACTGAACCTTTATAAGGGTACAAACTAAAAAATTTCTGGAGAATATTATAATATACAGATTAGTTTCTCTGACCACAATTTAATTAAATCAGAAGTTAACATATAAAATGGCTAATTCCCTTATTCGATTCTTCTAAAAAAAGAAGAAAATTAAATAATTTATAGTTTAAAATATATCACTGAAAATTAAAAAGTATGAACTAAAAGAAATTGAAAATATTATATAAAAATTGTGGGATGCACCTGTGGACCAGATAGTCCAACTGTGCCCTAAGTCCAAGCCTTAGAAATAGATTTATAACTTTAAGCTATGTTATTTAGAATCTAATAAAATTGGAAAATAAATTATTTAAGTATTGAAGTGCTAGGATCAACTCAAGAACTAGAACACAAAAAATAATAAAAATAAGTGTACAAATTATTAAAACGAACAACAACCAACAATAATAGAACTTCTAGAAATGTTTCAAGAAAAAAAATGTGGTTTTTGAAAAGATGAACAAAACAGACAAAGCTATAGTAAAATTGACATGAAAAAAGTATGAGAGCTATAACTATAGAGTGGCTATTTTATTGTATTATAAGATAAATTTGTTTTATTTTTTATTATATTTTTTTAAGTAAATTGCTATGCCCAACCTGGAGTTCGAATTTACCACCCGGAGATGAAGAGTTACATGCTCTACCAACTGAGCCAGTCAGTCACTCCTAAGATAAATATTTAAAATCAAGATAATTGCCCCAATAAATTAGCAAATGAATACAAAATAATTTTATAGAAAAATACAAGTAAACAAAATTGAATAAGGAAAAAATAAAATCATTAGTTAAAAATTATTTATTTCAAAATAAACTAGTTTTAAGTTGTTTTATTATTTTTTTAATTTTTTTTTAACGTTTATTTATTTTTGAGACAGAGAGAGACAGAGCATGAACGGGGGAGGGTAAGAGAGAGGGAGACACAGAATTTGAAACAGGCTCCAGGCTCTGAGCTGTCAGCACAGAGCCCGACGCGGGGCTCGAACTCACGGACCATGAGATCATGACCTGAGCCGAAGTCGGCCGCTCAACCGACTGAGCCACCCAGGCGCCCCTTAAGTTGTTTTAAAGATAAGTTTATTAAACTTAAAAGGAACAGACAATCCCTATACTATAAAATGTACTTTTAAGAAAAAAATAGAGAAAATGCTGTCAAATTAATTTAATGTAGCCTTAACATGCACCCTAGACTAGGACAATATAAAAAAATTCAGTCTCGTTATTGAACATACGTGCAGAACTATTTAATAACTCATAGTTCACAATTCAAATGTTTGCAGGCCAGCAGGTGGATCAGATAAATGATTGAAGCAGCTTGGATGTGAATCAAAAAGTAGTGTAAAGATGGGGGCATATAGGAAGACAGATAAACGTAGGCTTTTGAGAATCTTAGTTTTGTCAGACCGGCCAATTTTTTTTTAAAGGTGAATCTGGGAATTTATTTTTCTATGTGTAATTTCCTGATTTTTAAATGTTGACAACGTATTCAGTTTTTGTTTCCTAACTTGTTGTGGGCCAACTACACATGTCCCTGGGCTAGATTTGGTTGGAGGGCCAGGAACAGCTCTGGTTGACCGTTTTCCAGCTTTGCCATGAGGATCAGCAAGGAGGCTTGGAGAAGGATAGATCCATCCATTTTCCTTGACTTCTCTTTGCTCAGGTGACCACCCAGAGCCTCCAGTTGTGGCTAGAGTCGAGTTTCCGACTGGGAGTCAGAGATGCTACTGTTAGGTCAGTGCTGACTCCTGGCCCAATCACCGCTTACCGCTTTCCTCAAAGCTGTTTTGTCATCTTGTGTGGCCCACTTCTTTTTTTTTTTTTTTCCACAACTTGACATTTCTGCCCAAATGTGTCTATCAGTGCTTAAGTCCAGTCCTAACTAAATATTCTTGCCAACAACTTGTAGATGTTCAGCCTTGGTTTTTGTAGAGGTCCGATGGGAAGGAGGTTGTTCTTTTCTTTTGGGGTAGGTATGGTCTGTCACTGACTTTTAATGTTATTTTATGAGCTTTAAGGTAAAAACTAATGTTTGCAAGTATCTTTATTTATTTATTTTTTTAATTTTTTTTTAACATTTATTTATTTTTGAGACAGAGACAGACAGAGAATGAACAGGGGAGGGGCAGAGAGAGAGGGAGACACAGAATCTGAAACAGGCTCCAGGCTCTGAGCGGTCAGCACAGAGCCTGACGCGGGGCTCGAACTCACTGACCGTGAGATCATGACCTGAGCCGAAGTCGGATGCTCAACCGACCAAGCCACCCAGGCGCCCCTGCAAAATATCTTTCTTCAAATAAGGATTATCTTTTTTAAGAGAATACATGGCCAAAGACTTCCTATAAATTGTTCTTTATCAAGAAAACCTGGCATTGTTTAATGCTGTGATGTCAACTCTGTAGTGAGAAAAACATATGAAATCAATATTCTGTTTCTTATTCAGTGATCGCTGTTCCATTATTGGTCTATTGCTATATGACCCAATGTTGTAGTTTTATTTAAAACATTTTGGTGAATTATTATTCTTTTTGTTTTTGTTATTCCTAGTAAGTTGCAATATTGACATACAAGCTTTCTCCACATTTGGAGTTGTGCCAGTAACATAATGTCAAGATCACAATCTGAAACAACTCAATATATTCTGTAATAACGTAGGGGGCCCATCAGTAACTGTCTTCTGGATTGCCAAGAAATGCCAGCCTTTTTTTTTTTTAAATACACAGGATATCAGTTACTTTTAAAGCAAACCTCTTGTTGCTAACTTTATTAATCAGATGATGTCAATACACAGAAAAGAAAGGAAAACGGAGGCACTTAGTTTAATCTTTCTGCCTTTAAACTTGTTTTGGCTGACACATTAAAATAATTGACACTAACGTGATAGTCAAAGGCCTCAATTATCTACTTTGTTTTCTCATTTGTGTATTTTACTTTGCCCATTGTGTTACACTCTGTGTCAGGAAATAGGATGGAAAGTACGGTTCTTATTCTAGGTATACTGCGGGAAATCTAGGGGATTCTGGTACATGCCTTTTTTTTTTTTTTTTTTTTTTTTTACTATGAAAAGGAAAGGCTTGTTAAAAATTATTTATCTGGCCAGTGCTTCTCCTCAGGTTTGATACTGTCTACACTCTGAAGCCTACCTACAGAATAAGACCTATATGAACTATGAACATTAATGGCTACAAATTAACTTGAACAAGTGTATTTTCTATTTTATTTAGTATTCACAACCAAAAAAGGGCTATTTTTGATGACTACAATCAACTGCCTTCATGCCCAAGTCTAAGCTTCCTAAATCAGAAAGTGCCAGAAATTACACTTTGAACCTCCAAATAGTGTGAGTTGAACAGAAGTGTATTTTTGGATACCAAATGTGCTCTCATATCCTTCCAACTCTGCAAAATCAAACAAGCAGGAATTTCATTATCTGGGCGTTCAGCCTTTATCCCTCACAACTGGCCCTGTCTTCCTGTGACCCTGTTCCACTGCACCAGACAGAGCCATAACTGTTTCTCAGTGTTCATTTCCATCCCAGCACCACCCCCTTCACCCTCCTCCCTCTCCCTCTCCCTTTCCAGGAGCGAGATGCTTCAACAGAAGGGAGAGAAAACTCAAAGAATCCCCCTTTACTAACTAGAACTAAGATGAATTGTGTCAAGAGTTCAGAGCCCTGTTGTTGCTTTGGCATGAAATCACTGCCCTTGGTTTCTGCCAAGGCGGGTGTCAGCTGGTGAATTATAACACTGGCAGACAGGACTGAGATAAGCAAAAAATACAATGACAGCTGCTACACAGAACTATTCTTTCTGGCCTAGTGAATACAAAAATACATTGTGTAAATAAAGACAGACAGCTTCATTATGCAATTGTCTGCTACTGTGTCACTGCTAAAGAACAAGTATTGATTCTGAAAAATATATCCAGACTCTTCAAGCTAATATGGTCTTGTTCTTGGCATACATGGGGCATTAAGGAAAGTAACTCATATAATCTAACTTCCTAATGTTAGAGCTGAACCAATATGTAAATTTAGTACAAACAACTCATTGCTTTAGGTATTTGAAATTTAGCTTTTTTCAAAAGCCTATTTTGCATTCAAGTACAACCATATATATATATATGTGTGTGTGTGTATGTGTGTATATATATATATATATATATATATATATATATATACATACACATGGTTGTATATATATGTGCCTGTACTTGAATATATATACATATGTGTATGTATATACTTGTTAAATATATATATATATATATATATATATATATATATATATTTAACAAGTAAAATCCCAGGGCTTTGACTGGGTTTTCATGAATTACAAAATCAAGTGGGTGTGTTACTCGTAACAAAATACCATAAGGTAGATACAAAATTACATAGAACAAAAGGCCATACTTTAAATACTGGGTGGCTTAAACAATAGAAATTTATTTTCCCATAGTTATGGATATTGGAGTCCTAGATCAAGGTCCAGGATGGTCAATCTTTTTCTGGTGTGAACTCTTCCTGGCTTGCAGATGGTATTCTCACTGTGTCCTCACATTGCAAAGAAAACAAAAATAAGCTCTCTAGTGTTTCTTCACATAAAACACGAGTGCTATCTGATCAGGACCCCACCCTTATGACCCCATTTAACCTAATTACTTTTTAAGAAATTATCTCATTTCCAAATATAACCACAGTGAGGGTTAGGGCTTCAACATATGAATTTGGGGCAGGGCCCAGGTATTCAATCCATAATAGTGTGTTTGAACCAACTTGAGTTTTGCTACAAATAAACTGCTTAATAAGCCTACTCATTTATCTTCTGGTTGGTAATTTCTAATGTACTAAATAGTATTTTCAGCAAGATACTATGTAGTGACTATCTTTTCTCATGTAAAACACAAGAAATTAAGGAGGAAAAGCAAGACGTGTATACATGCGATAGTTTTAGAGTATGGGTCATAGACATCAGTGGGTTCCCAAGACTGATTTAGCAAGGTCAGACCTATTTTCTGGACAATATTAAGTTTCTGTTTGCCTTTTCACGTGTTGACATTCACACTGAAAGTGCAAAAGTAATGGGAGCAAAACTGCTGGTACCTTAACATGAATCAAGGTAGGGATAGCAAACTCTGCGGGTATTCATGGTATTACTTGCTCTCCAGTGTCTCCGTCTCAATTTATGTCAAGGTACCAGCAATTTTACGCCATCACTTTTGCACTATCAGTGTAAATACATGAGTGTGTGTTTGTGTGTGTGTATGTACACATCCATACATATATATTTGTTTATATACATATATATGTCAATTTCAGTGAAGATTGTCCTTGATTAAAAGGTGAAATTTATAACTTTTGCTAGAATCTTACCCTTAAGTACTCATCTCTTTTATATTTTGTGGGTCAAAATAAAATGTATAAAGCCCATGCTGCATCCTGAAGTATGATGGTTGATGGTAATCCTGAGGAAAAGCATCTGTGTGATTGAGTTGTAAGCTGAACTGGTCACTGTTTTTCATTAAACACCTTTTTACTTGAAAGAAACATGGACAAACAAATTATAGTTATTCAGACTTGGGTATTTGGCACACATTTTCTTGAAAACTAATGAAGTCACTAATGAAGCATGTCATTTCAAGGAAAACAACTGACAGAATTTGTTTCCAGTGATAAAATTCAAGCTTTCAAGGGAAAATTAAAATTTTGGGAAAGTTCTTATTTACTGGTATAGCTTAAAAGTACTTAAAAGAGTTCAATGATATTAACAGATACATTTCTTTTTTTTCCTTTTTTTATCTCATGTAAAAAAATGTGTCCGCATTTAGAAGCTGCATAATTCAGTGAGCCAATATTTTCTATATGGTCAATGCTTCATGTTACAGAATCATTTATGAATAAAGGAGTCATTCAGCATGCAGTATAGACCAATGGATTTCAAACTAAGTATAAAAAATTCCCTGACACAGTTTCAAATTCCTCAGGGCTAACCTTCAAGGAACCACCTTTTGATTGAGGTTTTGGTATAATATCAAAGGGGAAAATATACGAAAACTAATGACATGGTCTTCACTTACCTATCCACGTGTTGGTATGAAGCTGGATTTTCTTTGTGTACTCTAACCAAAAAAATATTTTTGATGGATTGAGCAGAAGCTGATATGAGAATCCAGGTGTCTCTTCTTAAGCCAGTTTTTTAGGGAGATTGGCAAACATGGAAAAATGTCACTCTTCTAGTAACATTTTTTGTTGTTTTGAAAATAGTTATATTTTGGTAAAAATCTGTTAAATTTTCAGTTTCATAATAAACTTTGAGAAATCCCACATAAACAAAACTTCTTTGGGGTCCTTGATACATTTTAATGGTGTGAAGGGTCCTGAAAGCAAAACAGTGTGAGAACCACTGGTGTAGTAGAAAAAGAACATTTGACAACTGGAAAACTTTTTTTTTTCATGTAACTTCTGCTAGTTATTTTGTGAATGGGGCTAGGTATATAATTTTGAGCTGTAGTTACATCTTTTCTAAAATAGACATAATAAGGTGTACTTCACATAGATTTTAAGGGATTCATTTAATGAGATCTTGAATATGAAAACGTTTCATACACTGTAAAGTGCTAAACATTTCAGTTGCTGCGTTGATGTTGCCCCTAGCGTAGATTTGTAGGACTGGCAGGATATTAAAAGCACGCAGATTTTTGCATTATCTCTTTATTCTGGATTTGCCCCTCTTAATCCTGCTCATCATCAACGACAAAACAAAGGTGATGCACGTGACTCTTTTATTCAAGGCTCTCTTCAACACAGCCCCGAGTTACCTGTCCCCAGCTCCCTTCCACAGGGACTGTCTGGTGACCAGGACTCAGAGAGGACAAAGGAGTTCTGCTTGCAGGCCCCACACTGGGCTTTCTGCTCATGCTGTTCTCTCTCTGCCTGGGATGGTCCACAGACCTCCTCCACCTTCACCACTTGCCTCAAAATCCTTCTGAAGCCATTCCTGCCACTCTTGCTTCCTCAATTTGAAAATGATTTTCTCACTTTTTGATTCTGTATATTCATTTAGCCTCTTTACAGGTACTTGCCTCTGTGTTATTTCAGCTCGGGCCACGTCTCTTGGATCATGATTCTCATCAAAAGGAATTTGTTAAGCTCACCACTGTTCTTCTAGGCAAGAGTATTGCTCATAGGAGGTATTTACTAAATTTGCACTGAGTAGAATTGAACATGCCAAAGGCTTTTTTATATGGTGGAGAATAATTTGTTTATAAGGAACAAGGTGGCGTTTGAGGCTCAAATTCTTTTGAAGTCTGAAAACAATTCTCTGAGCGTGTATTGTAGAGGGAACATCAAAAAATTATTTGTGATTTTCTTAGTGAAGCAGGTAAATATTGCTTCCCTCATAACCTTCTGTCACTGGTGATACGTAGGTCATACAGGGCTTTGTAACACACCTATAATATTCCATGGGCCAATTTAATGAGTTGATTCAGTTAATTGAACTGAAAAAAAAATCATTCAAACTGTTTGCACTCCATTTCGGAAACTTTATTTTCCTTTTGTTTTTCGTTTTTTACTTTTCAGGAATCGATTTGCTTCTGTAGAGATTATGAAACTATTTTTTTCAGGTCTTAAAGGATCCCTGACCTTTAACTGATGTTTCAAGATAGCCATTGGGATTCCCTGTCCCTCTTCATAAACTACAGGATTAATGCAGAGTAGTGCTGATGAACAGGGCTTTTTACAGTAATGAAAATGTTCTCCATCTGTGGTGTCCAGCAAAATAGCTATTAGCCACAAGTGGATTTTCAGCACATGAAATGTGGCTAGTGGAAAGGAACTCAGTTTTAATTTATTTTCGGTTTAATAACTCTAAGTGGTTGGTGTCGCTAGATTTGACAGTGACGATGTGGACTACGAGTCACAAACTTTTGCCTTCCTGGGACAGTTGGCCCATTAAATGGTAAATTGAGGGAAATAATCTAAACGTAACAAAATTGACCCTTTTTTTTTTCAAGAAGCACAAAACAGGAAATGTCTTTTAGTCTTTAAACTGAAGGAACAGGGAAGAAGAATTTATGGTGAGAGAAACAATAGAGACCATAGAAACACAAAAACAGATATGCAAAATTGCCAGTACACACTTAAACTAAAAACTGAAGGGAAGGAAAAAGTAGACAGGACCCTCTGGGGATTCTGAGACGTTAATTAGATAAACTTACATTATACCCTTGTTTCATTTGGATTTTGTCTTCAGATTATTATCACCTCTGACTTCACCCTTTTATGTTCTTATCATTCAATGCTTGTTGATCGCGATTTTAATTGTTTTCTTTCATCAAACTTAAAGAGGACCGATGTTCCCTAAGATAATTCTAGAATTTCACTAAGATGAAATGAATTCACTGTGTTGACACAGTAATGTCTAGAAAAATATTAACCTGAGGGATTCGTAAAAGTGAGTTAAGAGCAGGTGTGGGTATGCATTTATTTAGAAGATTGAATACAGGAAGAAATAGAAAAAATAATATTCTTATTAACTGAGAAAGAGAAAAAAATCCTGTTTTAAGTTTATAAGAAATGTGAACATCTATTAGAGAATCTGCTACTTCTCTGATTCCCTATTTTCTTTATTAAATGATCTATGAAGCTGTAAAGTTTAAGGTGTTGACAATTGGCAAACATATTAGTAAAGGTCATTAGGTTCCATAAAGAAAAGTTAATAGTATTCGCTGCTTTGTAATCTCTAGACTGTGAATACTATTGATTCAGCTACATCTGCTAAGGCAGGTGGTAGGCCTAATGACCACCAGTCAATCAAATCCACAACATTACTGTAACAACTGATAATGTTCTTGAAGACCACCACTAAAGTCAAGAAAGCAGTGAATAAGAAGTGTTGAGCACCATCTCAACTAAGCAAACCATGTTTGAGAATAGAATAAAGTTAATTTACTCTCTTTATTTGTAAGAGTACTCCTCATTTTCAACACTCCCCAAACCCTTTGAGCAGTAATAATCTACAATACTGCCATAATTTCCCTAGTATTTAAAAAAAATAAACTCAGTAAAAAGGATCCTTGAAGGAAGGAAGTACTTAAAAAAAGTAAGTACTTAAAAAAAAAACTCAGTAAAAAGGATCCTTGAAGTAAGTGAGTTTCAACATACAGTAAGTCTAAAAAAGGCAGTGTTTATTAAAACGTACAGCCCAGAAAATTGTGAAATCAGTTTAGGAGATCTCAATAGCAGTATTTATCTGCTGAAACAAAATAGAATGGGTAGACTGGAGTAAATTTCATATAACAAAGGTAAATATTTTATTGTCAAATTCTGTTTCATTTAGATAAATATATATTTATCTGTATTTTGGTTATCTTGCATAATGTTTTCTGTTGTAGTTTACCTTGCTGTTCTAAATAAATATACTATTGATTTAGCACTAGTTCAAAATAGGGCTAAACTTTCTATGCACAGAAGCACAATTTTTTTTTCTTTAGCAATGGACAAAAATTTTTACCATTTATGGAAATATTCTTGTTGACATTTTGGGGTTAAAAGATAGCAGATTATGAGAACTTAATTAAAAATATAAATATATGGGAAATCTGAGTATATCATTGGGTTTCTGGAATTAAGTGGTGCTGGGCACTCTGGGTTCTTTCAGTCTTGAAATGCATGCCACTAATTTCGGCAAAATTTTCTGGAATTACTTCTTTGGTAATTTCCTTCCCTCTATTTCTTTTCTAATTTCTGCAAAATTTTCTGGAATTACTTCTTTGGTAATTTCCTTCCCTCTATTTCTTTTGTTCTCCTTTTCTGGAACTTTTATTTTGATGTACTCCTAATGGACTAATCAGCTAATTTCTCATCTGTTATTTTCTACTGATGTTTCATTGTGGTTTGCTCTATTTCCTGGAAAACTTCCTCATCTTTACAATCCAAACCTTCAATTGGGTGTTTTATTTCTTCTACTATCCTTTTAATGTCCAAGAGCACCTCACTCCCACTTTTTTAATATTTCTTTTTAGTGAACCTATGCCTCTGAACTGTGAATTTCACAAGAATGTCTTAGTGTCTTCCCCCACCCCCTTAGGTGGGACAGGATGATTACAACTGACTGCAGTTGAGTATTTCCCTTTCCCTAGGCCAATTAGGCTCTGATGTGGGTTAGGATCTGGTTAGTTAGTTTCTCCTGAGGGCAGGCCTTAAGAAGAAGAACAGAGTGCTCTGGCAAGGTTCCCAGTCTGTCTGCTGGAAGCTGGAGGGGATTTTTTTTTCATCACTAATTACTGTGAGCCCTCCTTGAGCTCCCAGAGGTAAAACTCACAAAACTATGGAGGGAGGGTCCCTCATGACTGGATCCCCCTGGAGTTTTGAGCTCTCATTTAAAATATCACTTTATAGAGCATCCATAGGGATTATGATATGAAATAAGCTTCCTCGTGAATATTTGTGATGAATGAACATTTTCTCCAAAGCAGTAGTAATGTTGGGTGACCATAGTTTGTAATGATTAAGATATAGCTTTTGCATTGTATTGGTAAAGGATCCTTAAGGAAAAAACAATAGTCATCTGGGCTTGTAATCTAGGGCAACATTTATAAAAGCGATCAGGTATGTAATATGTGCTGCACATATATGAACCTACTCACATGCCAAAGTCTCATTTAATGCTTACAAGTAGCCACATCAAGGAGGGATTATTTGACTCCTTCCACAGATGAGACAGCTAAGGATTACTGAGGTTTTAAGCATTTGCCTAAAGTCAGTTGAGTAGTACTGAGACTGAAATGCAAGAAATCTAATTAGAGTGTTCATTCAATGAATTTTTTTTTTCAATACAGAATAAAAATATTACAGTTCTCTATTTAAACAAATGGCATCATGATGCCAACTCAGTGTTAAGATATTTATAGCTCTTTGATTACCATTTAGAGCTTTATGATGTTTGAAGTGATCTCGTATTAGGAATAGATTTTTCTGAAGACATTTGACAGTCAAAGATACTGCTGAGAACAAATAGAAGCTTTTCTTAGAGTATGAGTATTTAAAAAGTGTTGAACACTTTGAACAGTGTTCTAGTTATTTTTCTTGACCCCCCCCAAAAAATCAATGATCTTATAACATCAGTAATAATTATTTCTACTCTTTAAAATATATGGTTTACCTCAACACCTGAATTTTTGCTGTTGGGACAAATGTACCGTGCAGGTATATAATGAATTAAAAAGGCTTCTTAAGACCATGGGGGAGGGGAAGGAAAAAAAAAGGAAAAAAAAAGAAAAAAAAAAGGAAAAGAAAGAAAAAGTTAGAGAAAGAGGGAGCCAAACCATAAGAGACTCTTAAAAACTGAAAACAATCTGAGGGTTGATGGGGGGGTGGGAGGGAGGGGAGGGTGGATGATGGGTATTGAGGAGGGCACCTGTTGGGATGAGCACTGGGTGTTGTATGGAAACCAATTTGACCATAAATTTCATATTAAAAAAATAAAATAGGGGCGCCTGAGTGGCCCAGTTGGTTAAGCCACCGACTTGGGCTCAGGTCATGATCTCGCGGTCCGTGAATTCGAGCCCCGCGTCGGGCTCTGTGCTGACAGCTCAGAGCCTGGAGCCTGTTTCAGATTCTGTGTCTCCCTCTCTCTGACCCTTCCCCATTCATGCTCTTTCTCTCTCTGTCTCAAAAATAAATAAACGTTAAAAAAATTAAAAATAAAATAAAATAAAATAAAATGGCTTCTTAAACCAAGTGCACTCTTAATACAAAGCTTTATATCTAATACAACAAAAACTTAAAATTTAGGCTTCTTTTCTCAATGGTCATTTCATATTCAAATGTTTACTATTTCACAGAATTTCTAGACAAATAGTTTCATTTGTTTTTGTTGTGTTTAGGGAAAGAATTGGCCCCTGGCTAGATAAGACTGGTGGAATAAAATCATATCCCATTAAAAGAGGGTGTTCCTTTAATAGTTTCAGAAATGCATTTTACAATTAAAAATAATTGGTAAAATGGTGGTGAAACCATTTTGAGAATATGGACAAAAAAGAATACATAATTTGGTAGAGAATTTTTTTTAATGTCAGAATTATATAATTTCAAACTAGTTTTTCAATAAAGAAAAGGAATTCCCTTCTGAAGCATAAAACAAAATGTCTATTAACAGCACCTCATAGGATTGCTTTTTTGCAATGTCTGTTTTATGGCAGTGAGAGATAAAAATGAATGTTCTTGGATTCTTTCATCTTGTTGTTCATAGCAGAATCGGGTGCTGTGTATGCATGGCGTTTTTACTATGCCAGTATCTCAGACTCTCCATAAAGTGAGTTTATTATAAAGCATATATATCTTCTTCTAACTAAATTGGAGAGAAGAGATGTAATCATCTCGTGCATTTTATTGCTATTGTAGTCTCACGTGATCACTCAATGTGGAATGTAGTTCACATGAGGACTTCATATAATTCCTTCCAAATTTATTCATTTCGTTTTGCTCTGGAATTCACAATGCCACGGCTATTATTCTAAAATATCTTTACCGCATTTTATTCCCAATCCATCTCCAATTTTATATCCTTCTCAATCTCTTCATAAAATAAAACCAAAACAAAGCAAATAGCTAAAGAAGAGCATAACTTGCAAGTGTTTTTTGTTGTAATAAATGAATTGTTTTTCTGTCAATTTTAAGGATATCCAAACAATAGTAACAATAAGCTACGTGATCAATATGCTGCAATTACATCTGTTCTTTGCTATACTTTATCAACAAGCAAACAGGGTCAGAGTCTACAAGTCTTTGCTTCCAGTATTTACTAGTATCTTAAAATCAGTTCATGTTCAGCTAGATTGTGTCCAAATATATACAGTTTATACTAAGTCTGTATTTTAGAATGGAAGAGCTGGAAAGGCTGTGTATTTCAAAATTATGCTAGTGGTGGTTGAAGACGTGTATTGTGACTCACTCAAGGGCTCTCATCTGTGTGGCAGATATAAATGTCAGCCTAGGGTTCCAAATTCCCAGTATTCTTGCTTATATCATAGTGCCTTCACTAGAATGTAGGGTATATATTAACATGCACACATTCATGCCCTACAATGTGTATAAATATACTTTGTGCTTCTCTGTGTCTGTAAACCTATGCATGTTGGTGCAAAATCAAGTAAATGGTTAAATCGGAGAATGGGGAGGCATGGAATTTAACCAGGATTTTTAAGGTAAAAAAGCAAGGACATACATGACAAGTGAAATGTATTTTAAGCCATGAAGGTCATTATGAGCCCATGTTCTGTCAACAACAATTTTGAACAAGCTTCAAGGAAAGTATATCCCCAGGAAATGCTGGTAAATTGAAAAGCTTAGGCTAGAGATGAACAAAATACGGTGTTTACATTAAAAAGTTCTGGTTCAATGTCATCTTTGATAAAAAAACTTTGGAATTATGTGTTTTTCTTCAAACTAATGGTTGACATAATTTCTATTGCCGTGTTGAACAACGAATGTAAAAAAAAAATATTTATGTGAACTATAAGAATCACTACTTAGATGGGTGCCTGGTTGGCTCAGTCAGTTAAATGTCTGACTTCAGCTCAGGTCATGCTCTCAAGTATGTGGTTTAAGCCCCACATCGGGCTCTGTGCTGACAGCTCAGAGCCTGGAGCCTGTTTCAGATTCTGTGTCTCCCTCTCAAGTCTGCCACTCTGCTGCTCATGCTCTCTCTCTCTCTCTCAAAAAAAAAAAAAAAAAAAAGGAATCACTGCTAGAAAATATAAAGATGTGTATGTTTTATTGTTTTTCTTTTCTCAAGAGACATCTGCTTAAATAATTCATTAGAACTCTGTTTTTTTTTTTAATGTTTATTTGTTTATTTTTGAGAGAGAGCACATGTTGGGCACGCGCACACACGCACAGTGGGGGAGGGGCAAAGAACAAAGGAGACAGAGAATCCCAAACAGGTTCTACACTGTCAGCTCAGAGCCCCACACTTGCTCAAACCCACAAACCGTGAGATCATGACCTGGTCCCGGGTCAGATGTTTCAACTGATTGAGCCACCCAGGTGCCCCACCTGGGCCCCTTTTACTCTTACCTAGGAATATGTCTTATTGTCTGAAACACCATAATATTGCTTTTTTCTAATTTACATGTATGTGTTAAATACACATTTAACCTAGATCTTGTATCTTTCTCCCCGTATCTATTATTAGAGCAACAACCTCTTTCCACGGCACTTTTCGTTTGAAAATGTTAAATAGCAAAAGTGCTAAGAGTGGTGCTATATAGAAAATACTAACAAAGATGTCTCCGGGACCTTCAAATTGATCATTTTTCTCTAAGTGATGTGAAAACTATTTTAAACAGCAAATTAGTAGACCAAGGGCACAATATGATAATCAATGAATTCTATAAATTTCAGGACCCTTGTATCCATCATAGGTACTGAACTTGAAAATAACCAAAATTTTACTTTTCCACGTTTTGTTTTTTAAGATAATCAAAGCTATTAAACCATCCCCATCCAGAGAGAAGGACGATTTTGCAGATTAGGCATTGTTTGTGTTGCTATTATTTAGAGAGGTGGTGGGAAGTTCCTTGCCCAATTCCTGCTTCCTCAGGGTCCCAAGTAGTTATTGTTTCCTTTGGACACAAATATTCTGAAGGTCTGCTCTGTTGCCTTGTGTGTGCCTCAGAGGAAGGGAGGGGACCCTCTTTCACTCCCTGATTGTACAAACGACTGATGGCAGAACATGTGGAAGAAAGCCATGTGCCAGACAGCCTGCTTACCTACGTGAGGAAGCTCTTTCCAACTGCTGGACTTTGCTGTCTCTCCACACTGTAAATACATCTCAAATTCTTGCAAAACATAACCCCAATTGTTTAAAAACCTGCAACCAATTATTTTTTTTCCCAAATCTAAGCTTGTTCTCTAACGAGTATAGATTTTTTTTTTAATCATAAAATAAACTGATCATGTAAAACGCTTGGTAGGAAGCAACAAATGGCAGAGAACATTTCTTTTTTTCTTAAAAACTATATTATAGTTGACATTTATAATTTTTAAATCATCTAAGAATAAATCAAAAGAGATTGTTTTCTGATGGGATCCCACCACATTTATTATTTTCAGAGCAATTTGTAACCTGGTGTATAGGTAAAGTGTTTCTTTTTATAACAGTTATCTGAAGGACTAGAAGCAGTGCCTGATTTTTGTCTTTCTTTCGATACAGTAAGCTTTTATTGAACTCTTACTATGTGCTAGGCACTATTCTGAGTGCTAAGAATGAATATTTAGGAAACCCTGGCCTCTCAAAGCTTTCTGATACAAGAGACAAACACTTACACACTAGTAATATAGGTATAAAATAAGAAATAATCAATCAGTGGAATAAATGCAAGGACACATAAGGCACAGAGCAGCCCAGAGGAGAAAGAGGTGAAAATTGATAGTCCAGGAAGGCTTCCTAAGGTTGACGTGTCTGAGTAGGTTTTCGATAGTTCAGTAATGACTTACCCAACAGAGAAAAGCTGATGAGGCAGAGGGACCAAGCAGAGAGATGGTTTTATGGGTTGAATAGTGTCCCTGATATCTCAGAATATGGCCTTATTTAGATCTTTTCCAAGATTAGGTTTTTACCAAGTTAGAATGAGGTTATTAGGGTATAGCCTAATATAATACAGCTGGTGTCCTTATAAAAAGGGGAAATTTGGAGACAGAATGGCCCACAAAGGAGAATACCATGTGAACATCAAGGAGAGATCAGAGTGATTCATTAAAATTCTCCCTCACAACCCTCAGAAGGAGCCAACCCCAGCAACTCCTTGACCCTGGACTTTCTAATCTCTAGGACAATGAGGATATAGGCTTCCGTTGTTTAAACCACCCGGTGTGTGTACCTTGCTATGGTGGCTCTAGCTGACTCATACAGACTGGTGAAGTGTTGGTGGTAGGGAGGAAAAGCGAGTTAGTTGTTTGAGGCACTACCAGTAGTTCTGAATGGTAGGCTCATAAAAGCTACCTAGCTTTTTTTTTTTTTTTTTTTTATGAGCCTCTGGCTGAATACCTAGACGTGAGGTTCTGTCAGTTAATAGCAGTGGTTTCCAGTGGGCTATATCTAGGAGTTGGACTTCATCAAACAGAAAATGGGGAATCATTCAGGAATCTTAATTAATAGAGTGAGATCCCCATATGTCACCATATTTTGTTTAAAAAAAAAAAGACCCATCTGGCAGCGGTGTGAATGCTATTTGGGGAAAAAAGAGTAGTGGGAGATATTGTAGGTCTCCTTGGCCACACTGACCAGACTCTAGTGATGCTTGGGTATTTTAAAGGTGTCTTCAGGGCAAATTGCTGATGGTACCAAAGAGACTATCTTGCAGAGACCCAAACATCAAACCAAACCAGTGGGAAGTTCATTCACATTTGTATTCTCCACATTAACTAAAATCAAAAAACAAGGTTGCCTGAGTCTTAGAAAAGATCAGAATTTCTTTCCTCCAAATTGCAGTGGAAAATACTTACTGGATAGGGATTTTACTTGACTTGTGAGGAATAGACTCCATGTAATAAGGTGCATTTTGCTAATCGCAGGCTCTCACATACTAATGGGACAAGCTTCCAAAGGGCTGGGGCTAACTATTGTCTTTTTTTGGCTCCTTATTAAGTAGCCTGCAGTGTAGATAATCATTTTCACTGAGTCTGACATGCAGCTTAGTTGAACCAGCCTGGAGAAAATCTTAGGTTGAAAGCCAAAGTCTTAGAAGTGAAAATTACCAAGCTGAAAGTACTTTGAGCCAGTTGGTCTATTCAGTATCATCTTAGTGTTTGACAATATTATAAAGGAGCATGACTGAAAATAAAAACAACTCTAAAAATACATTTATGTGTGCTTGGCAAATTATTACTTGTAGTATGACTGTTTAAATACCTCTTTGTGTTTCATTATTATTATTACTATTATTTTGGCATCGGCTTAGTACATATGACAGTATATTGACATTTTCATCAGCAGGGTCACTGAACATCTGTGCAGAGCCTTATGCGTTGGCGATCACAAAATTTCTGGTCCTATAATCATTTATTATTTATATAAATGCATTTATTTCTCTAGTTTTTAAAGTCTATTTATTTATTTTGAGAGAGAGAGAGAGAAGGAGAGAGCGAGCACACACGGGGGAGGGTAGAGAGCCAAAATCAAGGGTCAGACCCTTAACCAACTGAGCCACCTAGGGGCCCCTATATAAATATATTTATATATTTATAATTCTTACCTGTTTATTTAATCATGTCCTACATATTTCTCAGAAGACAACTCCCCTCTTAGCCTGCCGATGGCTTCTCTGGCAACAGAAATAAGATCAGATTATCACGTAAATTATGGAGATGGGAAGATTTCCGAGGAGTTTACTATAAAAAAAAAGTATATAATACAAAAGTTAAATCCGTGTAATAATAACCAAGCTAAATTGTCCCTTGTGTGTAAAATAGTATTTCTCCAAAGTATTTTAAGAAGTGAAATAGCTGTCAGAAAGACAACCATGGATGTAAGCTAATAATAACAATTCCCAGCATTTACTGAGTCCTTATCATGTACCAGCGATTTTACCACATATTTTATTTGTCTTATTTTAACTCTCATAACACTATATGAGATTGCTATTATCCTTATTTCATGTGGGGAAATAGACTAGAAAGATTTAGCAAATTACGTAACAACTTTAATAAATGGTGAAGCTGATTTTTCATGAGAAGAAACAATCATGAGGCAAAAAGCCATGTCAAATGGCATGTGGGTGTTTGTATGTGTATATGGGGAGTCGGGGTTTGCACGTGTGTGTGTGTGGTGTGTATGCACATGTTTATATTTGTGGTATGCGAATGTGTGGGGTGTGTTTGTTGCATGTTGGAGTCCAGGGCTGAGGGAGGACAAAGGAGGGTGTCCTCATCTTTACGGAGCCTGTGTTGGTGTGACCCATCCTTGTAATGAGGGTAATATGATTTACTTTGTATGTGAGGAAATACGTCAGTATTTACTAGACTGTCTGAAATGAGTTGTAGTTTGAAAAACAAGCTTATTTGTGATCATAAGTGTATGTTCCATAGGCCCTTTCTTTTTTGTTCATACTTGCCATTCCCACGGGGCCAAACACTTGTCATCTATGACTTTATATAAGCCATATACCAAATGACTCAATTCTGTGTTGTTTGTTTGCTTATTTATTTATTTTTGAGAGAGAGAGAGAAAGAGAGAGAGAGAGAGAGAGAGAGAGAGAGAGATTTGGGACAGGGGCAGAGAGGGCAGAAGAGAAAGAATCCCAAGCAGGCTCCTTGCTCTCAACACAGAGCCCTATGAGGGGCTCAGTCCCACAAACCATGAAATTATGACCTGAGCTGAAATCAAGAGTCAGAGGCTCAACTAACTGAGCTACCCTGGTGCCCTCCAAATGATTCAATTCTTAAAAGGCCTCATGAGGAACTTCCTCAGAAACTGAACAAGAATGCCTACCTTAAAATGAAACATGTTTGGGGTGCCTATCTAGCTCAGTCGGAAAAGCATGCAACTCTTGATCTTGGAGTGGTGAGTTCCAGCCCCATGTTGGGGATAGAAATTGCTTCACAAATAAAAGTAAAATCAATAAGATAAAATAAAACATATTTGGGAACACTTTATGGAACTGCAGAAGGTACCTAATTATGTGCCTAGAGGCACGGCTTTTAACTGTGACTGCGTAATATGTAAGTTTAGTTGTTAGCTTCTACTTGCAGGGTTGATTTGTTCGAAGAGGGGAGACAAGACTCCAGCTTTGGGGAAGACATTGTTTCCAGCCAGTCTCCAGGTTTTGCAAATGCATAGGCTCCTGGTTGCAAAATCCCTCCCCCTAAACACGCCCATGTTGGTAGTTCAACACCTCTCCATTTGTGATGGAGGTTTCTTTTTCCCTCAACTTCAGTCATACTGAAACTTACACTTCTAGTTTTTGGTCTCCCTTTATCCAGATGGCACCTTTGGCAGGATGCAACTTATTATATGCAAATATTAAAAAATATCGCAAATACTAAATGTCAGATATGGAGCACAAATACTAAACTTCACAATAAAAGACGAGAAATCTATTTTCACTCTTTAGACTTTCCATGACCTTGAAAGATGTCTGCCAGTTGGCAGCGGCAGCTTCACAGAATCAAGCTGTTGACCTCAGCTGTGCCTTTCCAAGAACTCAAAGGGTAACAGAGCTCTTAAATGGGAGTGGGACTGCTCCATGTAAACATTTTGTTTTTAATTCCCTCACACCTGCTACTGGACCCAGGGAGGAGGTTTGCAAACACAGAGAGATACAGTGAGAGTACGCTTAGGTCAGGGCTACGAAAACAGGCACTGTTTGTTTGTTTTGCAATAACAAAAAATGGCCACTTCCTCTCTGAAGAGCAGTGATAAGCCCTCCTGAGGTGTGTTTGGCTCTTAATGAAATTAATCTGTGTCTTAAGTCGCAAAAAGAGCCTACACCCTTCATAGTTAACGTAAGCGTTCACACTCCATTTCCTCGGTATCACCCCTTCTTTTACTCCAACCTTCGTCTTCCAGCCGCAGCAAGCCAAGGAGAGTCAAGGTGTAACACCGCGCACACCTCCCTCACACCTCCCTGTGACACTAGCATTTGCAGAGATTGGCATTTCAGCTTGCAAACGGATTGTCTGAAATGAGACAGAGACATATAAGATAATGTGCAATTCTTCCTCTCCCTCATGCTGTTAGTGTAAGAATACACTCGAGTCTACTGATCAGAGGAAAAGCCATTTCAATCCTATTGAAATACTCCGTGCAAATACTTGTGAATTGCAACTAATGTAAGTGCAGCAAATTTGCTCGCTTTGTATTGGAAGAGTGATCGTTCAGCTTTATGACATGTATAAATAAATAAAGTAGCACAAATCTGCTAATTCTCGGAAGGAAGAGCTCTTCTAAGGTGTAGATTTGAATATGAGGTATAATTATTTATGAGGCAAATCATTTGCTTATTATATCTGCCTTCCTAAAAGACAATTTATGAGGTGGTAAGTTAGGCCTTCAGGGCGATGTTTAACCATCCCGAGAAGGAAGAGCCAAAAACTCTCAGAGCCACCATAATACAATAGGGGAAAGAGACTGACTTCCTAACCGAAATTTTGTGATTTAAACTGTTTTGTGGTCTTATGTTTGACTTATCACTTACCAATGTTATGGGTGGGAGAGTCTGCATTGTATGAACGGAGCTCTCGTGTTCTTGGGTTCCCCAGGAAAGATTTATGTGAGGATCTGCACTCCAATAAAGATAGCCAGAAGGGCAAGTGGCAGACACAAAGCAGTTTGTGAGGGACAGTGCACTCTAAAGGTAGGCGAGTGGGCAGGCCCACAGGTGACAACTGCCCTTGAGGCTACGGGGGTCTTTTGTTTGTACTTGGGGGGGGGTCTTCAGTCATGGAGGTGATGGGCTCTCATGGAGGCTACTTGCAGCCATCTGCGGGACTCCGCCAGCAGGTCAGGAGGGGAAGTTTTTAACCCCTTCCACAAGGGGGTACCGACAAGGTTTGTACTGGAACTGTCATGGCATACTTCACCATGAAGCAGGTGGCTAAAACCACAATGCAAATGCATTGTAATGAGTCTTGGGGTTACCCTGTGGCATAGGTAGAAAAGGAGAGGGCATGTTCTACACCTGTGGCCCTTGGTCTTTTAGCCCGGGGGTCATGGAAGCCCTAAGGCCAGGATGTTGTACCCTGAGGCTCCTAATGTGTAACCTGTTTATCACCATCCTTGCTTCCAGTTCAGGTCTGACTAACTGCCTACCCTATCACTAAGAGATCACAAATACTAAAGGGGCAGTTCTGTCATTGACTCTAACATCATTTCAGAGAAGAAAAAATCCAGTGTAGAACTATTTTAAGTCATTCTTGTCACCTTTTCCCCCAAAAACTTGAGTCATTTTTTCTTTTTTAAAAAAAATTTTTTTTTAACGTTTATTTATTTTTGAGACAGAGAGAGACAGAGCATGAATGGGGGAGGGTCAGAGAGAGAGGGAGACACAGAATCTGAAACAGGCTCCAGGCTCTGAGTTGTCAGCACAGAGCCCGACGCGGGGCTCGAACTCACGGACTGCGAGATCATGACCTGAGCCGAAGTCAGACACCCAACCGACTGAGCCACCCAGGCGCCTCGAGTCATTTTTTCTTAAGACAATTATGATTCATGGAGTTAACATCGACAGTATCAGATTTTGTCTAACATGTATAGAGAATGCATAGTTTTCTATTTAAAAAGTGTACAATATCTTGTGCATAATTTTTAATACAGATTACATGTTGAATGATAGTATTTTGGATATACTGGGTTAAATAAAATTTATTTTTTTTATTGTACCATTATGTGTTTGTACATGTTTTTATTATTAGAAGTTCTTTTCTTATTACAAAATGATCATTGGTGTCAAAATTTTACATACTGTAGACTGGAAAAAAGAATATTAAAGTCATCCTCAGTACGAATATGTCAAGATTATTAATAATGCTATGTAATGTCCTTGTGAACATGTATCTAGGCAATATAGAGATTACTAAAAACTAGGATGGCATTATATACCTTTTTTTAAATTCAAATCCAAGTTAGTTAACATACAGTGTAATAATTATTTCAGGAATAGAACTTAATGATTCATCACTTACATATAACACCCAGTACTCATCCCAATGAATGTCCTGCTTAATGATCCTGGCTCATTTAGCCCATCCCCCCACCCAGTTTGTTCTCTGTGTCTAAGAGTCCCTAATGGTTTGTCTCCCTCTCTGTTGTTATACTATTTTTGCTTCCCTCCCCTTATGTTCATCTGTTTTGTTTCCTGAATTCCACATG
Source organism: Neofelis nebulosa (assembly GCF_028018385.1). Lineage (NCBI taxonomy): Eukaryota > Metazoa > Chordata > Mammalia > Carnivora > Felidae > Neofelis > Neofelis nebulosa. The sequence goes on along the minus strand of NC_080787.1, from coordinate 105,619,886 downwards.
TGAGAGAAATCACATATTTGTCTTTCTCTGACTGACTTATTTCACTTAGCATAATACAATCTAGTTCCGTCACATTGGTGCAAATGGCAAGATTTAATTTTTTTTTTTGATCACCGAGTAATAATATTCCATTGTATATCCACACCACATCTTCTTTATCCATTCATCAGTCAATGGACATTCGGACTCTTTCCATACTTTGGCTGTCGTCGATAGTGCTGCTATAAACACTGGGTTAAATAAATTTTATTAAAATTACTTTCATCTGTTTAATGCTGCTTAAAAAAATCCTTTTAGCATTTATTTATTTTTGAGAGACAGAGAGACAGAACATGATTAGGAGAGGGACAGAGAGAGAGGAAGACACAGAATCCGAAGCAGGTTCCAGGCTCTGAACTGTCAGCACAGAGCCCGACGTGAGGCTTGAGCTCAAGAACTGTAAGCTCATGACCTGGGCTGAAGTTGAACACAACCAACTAAGCCACCCAGGTGCCCCATTTTTTTTTTAATTAATTTTTTTTTAGCAAATGTTACTTTTTAAAGATATGGCTGCTAAAAATTTTGTTATGTATGTAACTCACATCCTATTTACATTACCATAAGTGCTGCTTTAGATACTTCATCTTATTTTTCATATCACTTGACTGGCTCTAAGAATGTATTTTATAAAACGGGGTTTTAAAATTTTCTTTTCCCCAAAATGCAACTTTATCTTCTTGTTATGTTTATTATTTTGAGAGAGAGAGAGAGAGAGAGAGAGAGGGAGAGAAAGCATGAGCAGAGGAGGGGCAGAGAGAGAGAGAAAGAGAGAATCCCAAGCGGGTTCCACAGTGTCAGAGCAGAGCCTGACTCAGGGCTTCATTCCATGAACTGTGGGCTCATGAACTGAGCCAAAATCAAGAGTCATATGCTTAACCAACTGAGCCACCCGGACGCCCCCGAAAATGCAACTCTAAATTCATGGTTAGATTTTTGATGTCACTTTTATTTCTCTATAGAGTGTCCAGCAGTTATTCAAGGTCAAAATGTTAAATAGAATATTTTTATGTGTTTAATATTTCATTATTACGTGTGTGTGTGTGTGTGTGTGTGTGTGTGTGTGTCCAGCAGAGCTAATGATTATTCTCTGTATTGTCACATTAACGTTTTACTCAAAGATACTATCTTACCTTAGGACGCCTGGGTGGCTCAGTTGGTTAAGTGTCTGTCTCTGGATTTTGGCTCAGGTCATAATCTCACAGTTTATGAATTGGAGCCCTGAATCGTGCTCTGCACTAGCAGAGTGGAGCCCGCTTGGGATTCTCTTTCCCTCTGTGTCTGCCCCTCCCCCACTTGCTCTTTTTCTAAAATAAATGACTAAACATTTTAAAAAACTATTAAATACTATCTCACTTAATGGCTGCCAACCTAGCTTCTTCCCACCTGGCACCACTTGTGTTTTAAGATTGTTAGATATTCTTTTAACCATAGCCATTTGTATTTTTAAAACAGTTTTTTTAATATTAACTCTATAAAGAATATTAAAATAGTTTTTTGAATATTAACTCTACAGTTTGTCTTGGAAAGGACATAAACAGTCGGTCATGTCTGTTAATCAACAATATCCACTACGTGCTTTCTTTAGGTGTGGCTCTCAGTTAATGCTTTTGAGTAAGTAGAATGAAAATCTTGGCTCCTACGCTCCAGAAACGGATAGTTTTTTAGCTAAAGACACGACACAGTTTGCACGAAACTGTGCAATGGCAGCCACTGTCTGAAGTTACATAACTATTGTCCACATTAGGTAGGCATAGAATGTGCAGTGTGCTACTTTAATTACCTGTCTGGCTCATACAGGTACTTGCCTTTTCAATTTCTGGTCTAGGTAATTATTTATGTCCTTTCCAACTCCTAGTTTTAATTATGAGAGTCTTGACCTAGTTATTTAGAATCCTTCCTCAAAGGACTGTATTGTCAAAGTAGTGTCAGGACTATTACCCTACATAATCTCGATTGAAAAGGCATAAGCTTACACACATTGCTTTCTTTCGCTAGTGGTAAGAAAGGTATCGGGTGGCAATGCAAAAAGTAAGCATTATGGAAAATCATTTATTATGTTGATAAACTTTTCATGAGAGTAAAATTAATTTAGTATTTGAGAGATCTAGTTTCTGCTGTTAAGTGTGAAATGCTTTTTTGGGTGAATAAATGCTAGTATGGAATTATTAAAACTGCTACTCATGTTATTGATGGCATCTAACAAACGGAGAAGAGATAAATCTGTGTAGTGGAAGATTGTGATGGTGTTGTTTACTAGCCCACTCAGAACTGAGAGTTCTAAAATGTCATGATGGAGAACTAAATCACCATTTTTTCTTATGTTCCTAGATATTAAAAAATGTGTTCCTCACACAAAATATCCTACTAAGAACTAAAATAAACCAATATTGCTTTTATTGGACATCCCGAGGAAAGCAATATATTAACGATTTGATGGAATTTTATCCTGAAAATTAAAAAAAAATGATAGTAGGGAAAAGGACCATAGTAATATGTAGCAATGAATGTATTATTATCAGAAATTTGAAAAATCTTAATTATATGAACTGAATAATAATAAAACTTATTGGATCTACATTATATCCCTTCAAAAAATGGTAAATTATGTTTTCCACGTTTTAGACAGAATATTCTAAACAATTCAATGTACAATTAAAAAGGACTTTTTAGAATTTTCTAGCATTAAACAATAGGCATTGGACCGATAATTCAAACCCAGGTCCAAAAATACTATTCGTATTGAAAATGATATTCTAGGCAGATGAGAACAGTGGTTTGAGGAAGTGAGAATGACCACTCCAGAGCTGAATAAACTGAACTCTGTATTGTATTTTCTATGTATTACTTTGCTAATTCCTCATCAGTGAAGGAGTGACAAATTAAAAACTGATTTTTATGAATTCTCTCTATATACCGAATAGCTTACTAGATTGTGCAAGGGATTCAGTGAAATACAAGTCATAGTCACTGCTTTCAAGAAGTATATACTATGTCCTGGGATTCAAATTGTAAGCACATAACAGACAGTACTTGATAATGCGTTACTTAGTCCTGTAAGGCATTAGAAAAGTGTGGTGAAAATTCGGACACTAGAATAGCCTGGGAAAATGTCATGGATGAGGTAAGAATTGAGGATGAGGATAAAGCTGAATCATAGTGCTTGCATATATTAGAAGTGATACGAACCCCAGGAAATTTTAGGCAAAAATTCCTTTTTACTCACCATTTTAACATTTTATGTTTCTTTCTAAGGGGATGGGAAATCATGCATTCAAATTCTAAATCTACTTTTATATCTCTGCAAATGAAATAAAACTATACTCTATTTTCCCTACAATTGCTTATAATATAGAATATCATGAAATCAACCTAGTTCCAACTCAGTTCTTTCATAAGTGAAAAACTGAGGCCCAAGGAGATGAAATAATTTGACCATGATTTACTCAGTTGCTTCTAGATGTCTAAAGAAAATAAATGGATAGCTAGCTACTATCCTGACTGGATTGTACAGTTGACAGATTAAGTACATTTATAAGACACTGTCAGGTAAGACTCAAATATTTTTGGGGAGCGTGACAAAGATTTTTATATTGACAGTGAAAATACTATCAAAAGAAAAATCCAAATTTTGTTGGATGTTCTTATTCTTATTTAATGGCTCGGTATTGTCTTTTATTTTAAATTTATATAGATGAATGTTAATGAGTGGGCATCATGATTTTTTAGAGTGTAGAACTTCTTTTTTTATTTAATTAAAAAAATTTTAATGTTATTTTTGAGACAGAGAGAGACAGGGTGTTAATGGGGGGTGGGGGGGGGTGGTCAGAGAGAGAGGGAGATACAGAATCCGAAGCAGGCTCCAGGCTCCGAGCTGTCAACACAGAGCCCGACATGGGGCTCAAACTCACAAACCGTGAGATCATGACCTGAACCGAAGTCGGCAGCTCAACCAACTGAGCCACCCAGGTGCCCCTAGAGTGTAGAACTTCTTAAAATCGTAATATAATGTTTGTATTTTATACTACTTTGATCTTTACTGTAAAAGCCATCTTTACATTTTTACTAGAGTCTCACATGATCTTTATATAATTTATAATTCATGTAAAAGTCTGCATGCTGCTATTTGACCTAGCTTCTCTGGATCTTTCCCAAGTGTGTGTACTCTTTCTGTGATAGACACCTGGACCTTTAGAGCAGCACTTCATTCCTTTGCACAAAGCATGAGTGGGGACAGAATCAGGCATACAGATGGAAGGGTTTCAGGCAAGATGAGTGGAAGCCCCTCTTCTGGATTTTGCCCTTCCTATAACATCCTAAAAGGAGCAGAACTTTTCGGTGACCCATGGAAAAAGGTCACACACAGATAGGAAGGAGGCAGCTCTCCCCATCAATAGCACTCACACTTGCCATGTCAGAATGTACTTTTATTGATTGCGCTCTCCAAGATCAAAGGGATCATGGATCTAATTTTTGCAAAAGACCATATAGTCAAAAGTTGCATTTAATGGGAACACTGTTATGTAAGAATTGCCATACCAATGAAAAGAGATGAGATTTCTTTATCCATACCTTTTAATGCTACGTTGCTGTCAGTTAAAGGGATGCGTTTTTATTGTTGTTGTTCTTCAGATTTATTGAATAAATTAATTGAGCCATAAATTGAAAATCATTTATTTTCTGTCTTAGGTTTGATAGCATTTTTTCCTTCCTTCCTTCCTTCCTTCCTTCCTTCCTTCCTTCCTTCCTTCCTTCATTTATTTATTTTTATTTTTTATTTATGTATTGTTTCAAGTTTTTACTTAAATTAAATATATAGGGGCACCTGCGTGGCTCAGTCTGTTAAGCATCCGACTTCAGCTCAGGTCGTGATCTCACACTTTGTGAATTCAAGTCCCACATAGGATTCTGTGCTGATAGAGCCTGGAACCTGCTTCGGATTCTGTATGTCTCTCTCTGTCCCTCCTCTGCTTGTGCTCGCTCTCTCAAAAATAAATAAACATTAAAAAAAATTAAATATATATATACCACACCTTCTTTATCCATTCATCAGTCAGTGGATTTGAGATCTTGCCATAATATGGTTATTGTTGATGATGCTTCTATAAACATCAGGGTGCGTGTATCCCTTCAAATAAGTGTTTTGTATCCTTTGTGTAAATTCCTAGTAGTGCAATTGCTGCATCATAGGGTAGTTCTATTTTAAAATTTTTGGGGAACCTCCATACTGTTTCTCCAGAGAGGCTGTACCAGTTTTTATTCCCACCAACACTGTAAGAGTGTTCCCTAAAGAGATCACTTTTATTTGTACCTTTGATTCATACAAAAGGTTAGTAGCACATTTGGCCAGCAGAATGAGAAATAACATTGGACTTTTGAAATCTGTGCCTTTGGCATTATTTGGAAAGGTTCTTGTAATATTAAAAACAAAATAAAATCAAGCTTGAATTTTAACCATTAGTATGGCAATTATGCCGATGTGTTTATTTAACTAAAGCAAATCCATTATGCAATGAAAGTTTGCATTTTAATAACATGTGGTAAAGTAAGTTTTCTCTCTAGCTGCTTGAATTGGTTCCATCTGATACTGAGTTAGGTAACCTATTTGGTAATGATTTCTGCTAATCACCGTGTTTAGCCTCTAGTACATACTAAGTAGATGTGAACTAATGAAGATGATATAATTTTGACAGTGTTGAGGAGACTGAGGAGCCAGAACTCTATGACTCTATGATAAAAGCATATCTTTACCAGACTCAGCTAAGAGTTTTAGCTTAGATGTGACGTTTTCTTTGGCTGATTCTTGCAAAAGATAATGAATACACTTACTTGCATCTTGCCTTTTTAGTACACATAAATATCTTCCACAAAAATCTGGGTGAAGAGTGTCCCCATAGCAGAGGCATGTGTCTGGCAACATTGTTGGAGATTCTAACTGCCTTCTCTATTCTACCTGTGAGACTACTTAATTGAATCATGGCATTATGGGGACAGCAGCAGAATTCCCCTGGGACCTGCTACAGTTAGGCTTTTCATAATCTGTTTATGTTGTATGTTTTATCTGAAACACACTGAGGAAATAGGTTTTCTGCCTGCATTCTGAACTTGATTTCTCTGTTGATAGTTCATGAATATTAGTTGTTGAGTGACAGATTTTGTGTATGTGTTTGTATTCATTGCTCTCCAGAGTGGTTGTTATATCTTGAATATGCCAGCTGTCTCTTGGGACCACTTCACAAAATGAGAGGCTTTTCTCACAGGATAGTATTTTTCTCCATCAAGCAGAAGTCAAGTTCTCTTTTTTTCCCTTCATTATTTGATAAAATTAAATATTGTGTAGGAAAAACATTTACTTTTCAAATTATTTCTTTCACATAAATGACATTTAGTTCAAAAATGTTTGCATTTTCCCCCAGAGATGAGTAGCGCAAAGAAATCTGTCTTCAACTTAGTGGATTTATATGGTGAACACTGCGTAGCACACAGAATTGTCTTCCACATATAACAAGACCTTTATATCAATAAAAGATTATATAAGAGAATCTGCAATTCCTAGAAATTCTTTATTTTTAAAATTGATATCGGCAAACAGGAAATGGATATATTACCGATGAAATATGAAACATACTGAATCTGGACAAGGATCATTGTGCTAAACAAGATTATCCTCATGTTTTGCCCCTGCAGTGAGAAGTAGCCATGAACCCTAAATCAGGAGTCATTTATATTGAAATCTACTTACATTTCAAGGTACGTGAGAATCATAGTTTAAGGAAAGGGTCATTCCTTTCGGTTAAGTCCAGTGGATAAAGGGCTGAGGCAGCAAGTCTCTCATGACACCATTGAAAGCAGTGCATTTGGGGGGACATCAGGATGACCACTGGACTGCTCAAGGAGAGATGAGTGACAATGGATGACTTCTCAAACTGTCAGGTTTGTGTTGGAGGCTTCGTACTCCTCTGCATAAATTCATGGCTGACTGGGGGCGCCTGGGTGGCGCAGTCGGTTGAGCGTCTGACTTCAGCCAGGTCACGATCTCGCGGTCCGTGAGTTCGAGCCCCGCGTCAGGCTCTGGGCTGATGGCTCAGAGCCTGGAGCCTGTTTCCGCTTCTGTGTCTCCCTCTCTCTCTGCCCCTCCCCCGTTCATGCTCTGTCTCTCTCTGTCCCAAAAATAAATAAAAAAACGTTGAAAAAAAAAAAATTAAAAAAAAAAATTCATGGCTGACTGAAAAAAGGCTCTGTAACCAGAGGGTGAAAATATTATCTCTAGAGGCCAACTCCTAGGACGCCTGGGGATGAATTCAGTGTATACGGCAAGCCTAAGCCGTAAGAATCCAGCCAACAGAAAATGAAGGAAAGTAAGCTATTTAGGAATATGATTAAATGCAAATTAAGGCTGGCTTCATGGGGAACATTTTGAAAGGCTTTCCATATTAAAAATTATTCTGACTTGCAAATCCTTTCTCTCAAAGACCAATTAAAATGTGAACAAGAATGTCTGTGGTTCAGAAAGCCATCTTGCTTGGCCCTCCAGAGAAACAGGAAAAAAAAGTCTTGTGCATGGCAATATTTACATCCAGAAAGGTGGTATGTCACTTGATAGGAGCCCATTAGTACACATTCACCACTCCAATATCTAAGCAATTATTTGGATCACCTCCAGTTAGAAGATTTGAATGGGTCTGGGAAGTGTTATTTTCTGAATCAGGGCCACTAATGGTTGGACCATACACTCTAACTAGGAAATGACTACTTCCCTTTATGTGCTTCCTCAGGGTCACACTGTGTGAATGTGCCCCCCTCCCTTTCACCAATACTGGGTTCTGTTTCTTACCAGGAGCCTGGATTGATTCTGTCCACATAGAGTTAACTCTCTTTTTGTTAAGATTCCAAGATCACTTTTGTTAAAACAGGCTTTTTCATCTTGGAGATTACAAAAAAGAGAGTGAAAAGACCATATGTTTCAGTTAGACTAAATATGCAAGTGTTTGCTAAGATACCAAATACTGAGCAGCATCATTAAAATATATTAATAGATCTCAAAACATCCTCTCCAATCAATGATACTCCCCAGAAAAACCTTTCTTAGCCAGAGTGAGGGGTTCCACTGGCGCCTCCAGCACAGAAATGCAGCCAAGAAATTGTCTCTGATAGCCAGCTGTGTTATGTCATATTAGGAAACCCAGAGAATTCCTCTCATGCCGTTTGAACAATTAAGAAAACCCTAAATAATGAAAGAGCGCTTAAAGCATAAAACAATTACCAGGCTCATAGTTATAAAAGCTAAAGTTTATTGGGAATTTTCTCTGTGTCAGGTACTATGCCGGACTCTTCGTAAGCACTGTGTTGCTATTTTATTCTCAACACCTTTATAACACAGGTACCAAAATCCATCCGTTTTTCATGTGAGAAAACTGAGGCTCAGAAAGGCTAAATAACTTACCTAAAAGCAAACAACTACTAAAAACCAGAGCCACATTTCTAACTCGAGAGTGTTTCCTGAGTCTGAGTTCTTAACAACTTCTAGAAGTTAACTCTTTCAGAAACCATAAAAATGGAGATTTGGTTTCATAAAACTTGAACAGTACCTGAATGTCTGAAACATTTAAAATCATGAAAATAATAGCTATCATTAATTTTGTACTTGCCTTATTGCTTAATATTTATGCCTGTAAGAAGTTTACCATCACCATGTTATATATGATAAAACAAACTCTTAGTGAGCCATAGTGGCTTGGTAATATCACATAGAATTCCGACTGAACATCCTAGTTTTCCCAATTCCAAAATCTATCTTGCTAATGAAAGGTTATTTTGCATGCAGACATCTGGAAAAATATTTGCCTCATTTGTAACAAATGGTTAATAACTTTCATATAGAAAAGTAAGATAGCAAAAATAAAAAGTGCTGAAAATGAAAAAAAAATGTATAGAATGTATAGAAGACAATAATAGGAAGTAAGCAAAGAGAAATAATTATTTGGTCAATTATTTGGTCAAAAATATGGTCAATAACGAAATCTTAAAAATCAACATAGAGATCAAAAGAAATAAAAACAAAAATCAGTGAAATATCATATCTGAAAAAAATAATTGAGCCAGAGTTCTTATTTTATTTTTGACTATCCAGTTATGGGTAGATGTGAGAAAATAGTTATTCATACACAGTTAGGCCTTGAATAGCCTTAGGCAGTCAAAATAAAAAAATCTGTGTATAATTCTAACTTCCCCAAAACTTAACTATTAAGGCTCTGGTCAATAGTAGGCTATTCTTAATAACATAAATAGTCAATTAACACATATTTTGTATGTAATATGTATTATATACTGTGTTCTTAGAACAAAGCAAGCTAGAGAAAAGAAAACGTTATTAAGAATATCATAAGGAAGGGGCGCCTGGGTGGCTCAGTCTGTTGGGTGTCCGACTTCGGCTCAGGTCATGATCTAGTGGTCTGTGAGTTCGAGCCCCGCGTTGGGCTCTGTGCTGACAGCTCGGAGCCTGGAGCCTGTTTCGGATTCTGTGTCTCCCTCTCTCTGACCCTCCCCCGTTCATGCTCTGTCTCTCTCTGTCTCAAAATTAAACATTAAAAAATTAAAAAAAAAAAGAAAATCATAAGGAAGAGAAGGTATCTTTACATTACCGTACTGTATTTATTAAAGAAAATCTCTGTATAAGTGGACCCGCATAGTTCAAACTCTTGTTCAAGGGTCAACTGTACAGTGTTCATGGGAGAGTAAGGTGATACAACCTTTAAAGAGGAACATTTGGCAATCTTGATCTTAAGTGCTAAAAATGAATACTGACTTTGATTCAGTAATTCCATTATTAAGAATTTGCCTTAGATTTAACAAAGACTTTATGTAATAGTAATTATAACATCTTTTATAATGGTGCCAAATCAGAAGTAAAGTAAATGTCTAATAAAAGACGTTACTTAAATAAGTTAGGGCACATTTATACAATATAATGTGCTGCATTTTTTACAAATGATAGTGCAAATGTATATGGATTCATTAAAAATATCGGCACCATATAACAGAAAATAAAGATACTTAAACAGTATTTGCACTAATGTCACTTTTTTGTTATAGGTTTGGTCATAGAAAAGATTGAATACATAGCCTCTAAAATACTAACAAGGTTTTCTTTTTTTTTTTTTACTAGTAGATTTCTGAATGATTATTTTTTTCTGCTCTGAAGTTCTAATTTTCCTTGGTTAAGAACATTTACCTAAAAATTAAAGTTAAAAAAAGTGTAGTTTGTGTACACACACAAGAACATTTCAAATTTAGTAAGGGATACAAAAATTACTACCAGATTTTCCCAGCTAGAAAAAAAAATTCTCTGGATTTCCATACACTTTAGTGTCTGGTAAATTAGTCCCTAGATACAATCTAAGTAAGAGTAGTTAACTTCAATACTGAGGGGAACTAAAATGTTGTATTTTTTTTAATTAATTTATAAGAAGGCTATGGATATTAAAAGAATAGATGTTTCTGACTAAACAGGCATTTGTTTAATAAAAGGAGAAACCATCACTAAGACGAAATATATCCCAGATACAATAGTAGAATGGTTCAATTCTTTCTTATTTGGATGATTAATCCTGCTCATGTTTCTCAATGTATAGACTGTCTCAACGTTGTTTATCAACATTTTTGCCAACAGTAGATTAATTTACTTCACCAATTGATAATTATTGCACTGTAAATTAAAAACAATTTGATATATAGTCCCAAATGATTTTTTTAACTTTAGGAAAATGATAATATTACCGGTTATTTAGGTTAATGAAAAAGTTTCTTTGCATCATTATTAATCCCATCCTTATAGGGAGATCTTGATTGCATATTGCAATTGCAAATTGTTTGGTGTGATAGTCTCAGAGCACTGTTTGACAATAATTCACATTTTAATCAATATGCTTGTAAGAATAACAGAATAATGAAATTTTAATGTTCAGGTTTTTAAATTTATATATGTACAAAATGACAACTAAAATGAAGATAGTTTTGGTCTGATTCCTCCCTCAGCTGTCAAGACTTAACATCTATTTCTCTATTCTATTACCTGTCTCTGTCATATATATATGGTATATATAACATTTGCTGAGTGTCAAGAATGGAAATAAATGGGCATATACTAATTTGAAATACAGTTACATACAAGACATTCATTTTCAAATTTTTATTTTATGACCTAGAACAAACGTGTTAGATTTGAAGAATGTAATCAATTTTCTCCCCCAAAAGTCTATTCTTTTTTCCTCTCTAAAAATACTTAATGGAAATTTAAAAAATATATTTGGTCATTGTTTTATAATAAGTGTGAGTTCACTTGTGTCAATTTTGGACACATATATTTTTCTATCACTCTTTCTGGCTTTCCTTTCTATTTAAGATGTATTTCCAGGGCCCCTGGGTAGGTTTGAGCGTTTGACTCCTGATTTTGGCTCAGGTCAAGATCCCAGAGTTGTGCAATCAAGCCCTGTGTTGGGCTCAATGCTGAACATGGAGCCTCCTTAAGATTCTCTCTCTCTCTCTCTCTCTCTCTCTCTCTCTGTCTCTCTCTCTCTCCCTCTGTCCCTTTCCCCTGCTAGGATGCTCTCTCTTTCTTAAGAAAAAAAAAACAACTTATTTTGTATCTATATAAGATAATGAATATTAACTAAACTTACTATGTTAATTATTTCACAATATTTGAAAGTCAAGTCATTGTGCTGTATACCTTAAATTTACGCAGTGCTACATGTCAGCTATGTCTTCATAAAACAGCTAAATAAATATTTCCTAAGTATGAACAGACTTCTGAGGAAGAATGTTCTGAGAATTTCTTAGCTTGACTAAAAATCATTCTTTAAAAAAAAAAAAAAAGAAAACACAAAAATAGAAGAATGGTATCAGGAGGATGACTTTGTCCTTAATAATAATTCTTATCTTAGGATTCTTAACACAAGGTCAGAGAACCCATACTTAACCCCAGCCTTCGAACCCGGATTTCAAACAATCGGTCTTAAATGGCCTCACATCTATGATATTATGTCCCATTCAGTACAACAATAAAACCGAAGCTGTTTTTCCATAGTCCGTTATCTGCTTGGGTTGAGGCCTCCTGAATCTCAGAAATGATTTGTTCCTCTTCTGACACTTATTGTTAGAGACAATGTCTTTTCACCGTTGTTGAAAAGTGCTGTGTCGACAGGCAGTGTTTGGGCGAGTGCAGACGGTGCTTTCCTCTCTAGCTGAAAACAGACAGAGGAAAGAAACGTGTCTTCCTGCGGCCCTGCGCTGCCCCCCTGGTAGGACGCTCTCTGCAGCTGTACAGCCGGCCACCTGGGCCGCGGCCCTGTTCAATAGCTGGATATCCTGTTCTGCTTTTCTGCTGCTGAGCTGTCCAGGAGGATCGCCTGGGAAGTGAATTGTGACTTTCCAGGGTTTTAAGCTTGCCAAGATTACTTAGGAAAACACAGTTTGGGGTTATACAAATTCCAAATCTTCTGGCACCCTTGTTGCCTGAAATCTGAGTGAAGGAAAAAGTATTGGTGAGAGTCGTGAGCTTAAGTGCGTTTTATGGCAAGGACTTTTGTTCGAAATATATAAATTATCGGAGAAATATATTTTATGTACGAGTTCAGGCACCCTGTTGGTTTTTTTTTTTTTTTTTGGTTTTGTGTGTTTGTTTTTGTAATGATACATTCAGAAGTAAGAGCTTTCTCCGTGCTGTGTGGATTACCATGGGGAAATTGATCTCAAAGGCAGTAAGACAAAGCCAGTGCTAAATTTGAAAGGCAAAAGGGATCTTTGAGACTTGGTTGCACTCAGTGCACTCAGATTTTACAGGAATATTCTTACTTTGGAATTGTTCTAATGCTCCAGGAAAAAAAGAAAGAAAGAAGAAAAAGAAAGAAAGAAAGAAAGAAAGAAAGAAAGAAAGAAAGAAAGAAAAAGAAAGAAAGAAAGAGAAAAGAAAGAAAGATGTTCTGAGAGGAAAGGTTGTCTGTGTACTTCTTCACTGGCAATACTTCTCACAGAGGATTCTGCTGCTGAATAAATTCATGTGACAACTGGTTTGAGAAGACCTTTAGATCCCACAACACCAAAAAGTCTATTTCAGCCTCATTTGTAATGGATAAACCCATGCATTTGTTATGTCAGGAAACTGAGGTGTTTTTTTTAAATTTTTTTTTTTTTTTAAATTTTTTTTTTTCAACGTTTTTTTATTTATTTTTGGGACAGAGAGAGACAGAGCATGAACGGGGAAGGGGCAGAGAGAGAGGGAGACACACAGAATTGGAAACAGGCTCCAGGCTCCGAGCCATCAGCCCAGAGCCTGACGCGGGGCTCGAACTCACGGACCGCGAGATCGTGACCTGGCTGAAGTCGGACGCTTAACCGACTGTGCCACCCAGGCGCCCCTTAAATTTTTTAATGTGTATTTATTTTTAGAGAGAGAGAGCAGGGGGAAGGGGAGCAGAGAGAGACAGAGACACAGAATCTGAAGCAGGCTCCAGGCTCTGAGCTGTCACCACGGAGCCTGATACGGGGCTCGAACTCACAAACTGTGAGATAATGAGCTGAGCTGAAGTCGGACACTTAACCAAATGACCCACCCAGGCGCCACAGGAAACTGAGTTTGACCAAATTTTCTCTACCTTATGTTGACTACTGATAGCCTTATTTTTAACTTCCTTTTAGGGCACGTTAAAAATTACACTTTTTGTTTGCTTTCAGATTAATGCTTTGATGTCCTGAGCTTTCTCACTAAAATGTCTAAATTTTTTTGTCTGGTTTTAAAAAAAGAATGTTTCTTTTCCTATTTTTGTTTTGGGGAATGTTATTAGTGAATGAAACGATCTCTAACTTGAAGATGTTGGCTTATGCAATTGAGTTGGATCTGTTTGGAAAAACAAGTATATCATTTTATCCTAAAATTAAATTATTAATGTCAGATGTCAGATCTTATAACAATCAGAATACTTAGCATTGCATACAGCCTTATAATTTAAAAATTACTTGAACAACATCTTAAGAATAATAGAAAGAAAGTAAATATATCACTGAATGAAGAAAACACATTCCTTCTTTTATCGACTCTCCACCCCCATCCTCCAGCCACACACTATGGTTCATTGCCAAGCAATTTTCAAGGAGATACTCTAGGAGGATATTTATGGGAATATTTTCTTTCCTTTCTGGATCACCACTTCACTGTTTGCTTTGCCAAATCAGACTCATAATGACTGATATTTTGAGAGGTATATAAAAATTAAATATATCAAGAAATCAAGAATTCACTAAAGGCTGGTATTAATTTGGAAGTCTGCATTTTTACATGTGAGTCATATAAACCAGATCTTCATCCACACATTATAGTTCACTTTACCAGTCCTAAACCATAGAATATGAAAACTAGATTTTACTTTTTAATTTATTTAAAGTTTATTTATTTATTTTGAGAGAGACAGAGATGGCACAAGTGGGGGAGGGGCAGAGAGAGAGAGGAGGAGAGAATCTCAAGCAGGCTCCACGCTGTCGGCACAGAGCCCGATGTGGGGCTTGCACTCACAAGACTGCACAATCATGACCTGAGCTGAAATCAATAGTCAGATGCTTAATTCACTGAGTCACCCAGGTGCTCCTGAAAACTATAATTTTGTTGGAGAACAAAGCATTTATACTTTCACAGGCTTAAAGAGGAACAGTGATTATTTACTACCACCAAACTCCATACACTTAATTCTGGGACTAGATAATTGGCCCCCAGTGTTCTTTTCACTCAACTTATTATAATTTGAAAGTCTAAAATATCTAAGTATTTTTTTTCTTAATTCTACATTAGTTTAAGATCTACACTTCAGCTGAAAATTTACTGGGCTTGTAATATATTGGTATCAAATTTGCAGATTTACCTGTAAGTTTTATCTTTTGAAAAGTTAAGTGTATAAATGTAAATTTCTTAGACACTCTTGCCAAGGAAGAATTTTTATATCCATTATTCAAATTATGCATAGGGCTCACTCAAAGCTCCAATTTCAGTTCTGAGGAAATGTTTCCTAAATGTATACACATTTACACACATACACACATGTGTACCAATGTATAAAAAACCCAGAGTGTGGATCCTCAAAGAGGTCAAGTTAAAAAAAAATGTATTATTCATATTATTATTTTATGCACAGCTGTGTTTTTTCCTCTTTTGTATTTAGTAGGGCTGTATCTTCTGTTTTTAGTAAAAACAAAATAAAGGGCAAACTGGAGATTACTTTAAGGTGAGACTGAATGTTAACATTCAGTGCTTAGTTAGGGTAAGAGTCAATGTGTGTGTGTGTTTAATTTCACCCACCATCATGACTAATTATAATATCAAATGGTTTTTTTAATCTAATAGCCTTGATATAAGTTTTCTAATAAATAAAATTAGTTTTAGAACAGCAACACTAACAAAGGTGATATTTGCTCAGCATTAATGTGTGAGTAATATAAGTCACCATGTCTTAGACGCCTAGTTCCTAACATAACATCTGATAATCCAAACTGAGTGTTCTTTGGTTGCCATGCTTCATTCATTTCATTCATCTATTCAGCAAATATTTATTGTATGACAAAAGATTAATTCAATCCACTCAATAAATTGACCATAAAAACAGAAAAAGTAGTTATAATATTTCTTTATTAGGAGCTAATTTATTGCTTAGCCTCAATTGTTGATATCATAAAGTTAAGAAAAGGACCCCTTTAAGTTTGATTTTAGGGTTGATTTTTTTCAGGCACACACATTATATCATTTTGATAGCTTCAGGGCTGTGAAATATTTCACGTAAGCCACAATCTCTTAGCATGCCACAAATGTGCAGATTCTGGATAAAACAGGTAAAAATCTGTATAGTTCTCAATGTAAAAATATAAGGTAGAACACCAAATCAAATTCAGTAGCATGTTTAAAAAGGTCATATATGACAAACCCACAGCTAGCATTACACTCAAAAATGAAAAACTGAAAGCTTTTTTTCTAAGATCAGGAACAAGAGAAGGATGCCCAGTCACCATTTCTATTCAACATAGTTCTGGAAGTTCTAGCCAGAGCAATTAAGCAAGAAAAAGCAGTAAAGGGCATCTGAAGGGGTGCCTGGGTGGCTCAGTCCATTGGGTATCCAACTTCTGGTTTTGGCTCAGGTCATGGTCTTGTGGTTTGTGAGTTTGAGCCCCGCATTGGCCTCATTGCTTACAGCACAGAGCCTGTTTGGGATTCTGTCTCCCTCTCTCTCTACTCCTCTCCCCCACCACTCAAAATAAGTAAATAAACTTTAAAAAAAGAGAGAAAACACTGAAGACTCTACCAAAAAACTGTCAGAACTGATAAATGAACTCAATAAATTACAAGACAAAAAATCAACATAGAAATGCAATATATTTATAGATATATGCTAACAACAAAAATTCAAAGAAGAAATTAAGAAAACAATACCATTTGAAATAGTATAAAAAATAATAAAATACTTCGGAATAAACTTATCCTAGTAGGCATAAGATATGTACACTGAAAACTATAAATATTAATGAAAGAAATTTAAGAAGGCACAAATGGAAAGATGTCCTGTGTTCATGGATTGGAAGAATTAATATTATTAAAATGTCCATACTACCAAAGCAGTCTACAGATTCAATTCAATCCCTACTGTAATTCCAATGCCATTTTTCACAGAAATAGAACAATTCTGAAATTTGTATGGCATTAGAGAAGACCTCAAATAACCAAAACAGTATTAAGAAAGAAGAGCAAAGATGGAGGCATCATACATTTTGATTTCAAACTATATACAAAGCAGTAGTAATCATAACAGTATAGTACTGGAATAAAAACAGATAAACATGAGTGAAACACTATCAAAGATCTAGAAATAAACTCACACATATGTGATGAACCAATGATTGATAAAAGCACTGAGAATGCAGAGGGGAAAGGATAGTCTCTTCCATTAATGTTGTTGGGATATTCACATGAAATTAAATCCTTACATCATACACAAAAAAACACCTCAAAATGAATTAAACAATATTATTCATCCATAAAAAGGAACTCCTGCCATTTTCAACAACCTGGAAGATATTATGCTAAGTGAAATAAGCCAGATGGAGAAAGACAAACACTATGTGATTTCACATATATGCGGAATATAAAAAAGTCAAACTTAACAGTAACAGAGACTAGAATGGTAGTTAACATAGCCTCAGGGTTAGAGAAATGAGGACAAGTTGGTCTAAGGGTCCAGTCTTTTAATTATAAGATGAATAAGTTCTGGAGACTTAACATACAGCATGGTGATGATAATGATGTATAGCTGAAGTTTGGTATGAATATGCCTCAAATATTGTCACAACTCACAGAAATTTTTGATTATGTAAGGTGATGGGTATATTAATTAACTTGATTATAGTAATCATTTCACAATGTATGTGTATATCAAAATATATTATAAACCTTAATATGTATAATATTTTTTGTCAATCATACCTCAATAAAATGAGAAAGAATTAAAAAAAAATGAAATAAATAGGTTTGAGTCATTTTAATTTTTTTTAGTTTTAGATTTTTATTTTTTAATTATTTTTAATTTTTTTAAACGTTTATTTATTTTTGAGACAGAGACAGAGCGTGAATGGGGAAGGGTCAGAGAGAGAGGGACACAGAATCTGAAACAGGCTCCAGGCTCTGAGCTGTTGGCACAGAGCTCGACGTGGGACTCAAGCTCACGGACCACAAGATCACGACCTGAGCCAAAGTCAGACGCTTAACCAACTGAGCCACCCAGGTGCCCCAGTTTTAGATTTTTAATATGCAGTTTTAAATCAGGATTTATATTTCAGTTAACTATGTATACATAACTTACATATACATACAATATACATAAATAGGTTAGAAAAATCCTTGACATTTATTAAGTTTTCAATAAATGTTAGCTCATGTTTTAAAGTAATGAGAAAAAATATTAACAAATACATTTTATGAAAGAGCTTCTTTCCATAGGAAATCATACAGTTTAAATGAAAAAGAAGCCACTGAAAATTTTGTTCTCATGTACATTTTGTTGTTATATTGAAAACATAAGAATATTTCAGGGCACCTGAAATATTTCAGGGCTCAGTCCCAGGGTGTCCGACTTCAGCTCAGGTCATGATCTCACAGTTGGTGAGTTCAAGCTCTGTGCCAGGCTCTGTGCTGACAGCTCAGAGCTTGGAGCCTGCTTTGGATTCTGTGTCTCCCTTTCTCTCGGCTCTTGCCCTGCTCATGCTCTCTCTCTCACTTAAAAATAATTTTTAAAAAAAATTTTAATAAAAGAATATTTCCATGTATAAAATACAGGAAATAGGTTTAAAAGCTCAGCATGGAATATTGGACATGGTTCAAGGATCCCAGATGTGGAAAAAATTGTCAGATTCCGGCAAAAAATCTAATTGTCTGGATGATCTCTGACTATGTCTTCAAGACAATTGAAAAGAATTTGAGATTGTGTCTACATATTCCTTACAGAGTATATGCAAATAATTGCCTTTATTATTTACTATTTAAATATTGGTAGTTTCAATGAATTTACAAATGCCGGTTGTTTTAAAACATAATTTGTTTTTATTTTATATACTTTTCTTGTTACACGTCCAGTAGTTTTAATTAATTCGAACATCTTAGCAACAAAAATTGTCAAACTAAACTGTGCATAAAGACGTTGTTTGTGTCTCTTAATAAGATTCAATTAAATTCATCAAGCAGTATAGTTATCACAACCAATATGGAGAAATCTTTTCTTTTTAACCTAGAAAATAATCCACATTGTATGAAATGTCAAGTAACTTGATTAATCATCTACTAAAAATTTTCTATTAAGCAAGACATTGTGGCCCCAATCAGAGTTGAGATTATTTACTTCATGTTTGTTCACTGTTTACAAAGGAAGAGGGAGAGGGGGTAAGAGGAACAGTGTCACACATGTGTTCAAGTTCCAATAATTAAATATTCAACAAATTTGGCTATGTTCTTATATAATTCGTACAGGCTTATGTATATATGCATATATATGTGTATATATACATATACATTATACATATACAAACACAAATATGTTTTTACTTTCTGTCTTATTTCATTGGTAATTACATATCTGTCCCCAAAGTGTACTAATGGAAGATATCTTTTTCATTAACAGAAGAATCATAGTAAAAGTACATGGTTGGTAAGGAAACTATTGAAGACTCATAGGCATTTTAAGACCATATCTGAAAACAGTGCATGTCAACAAATGTCTGTCATTAAAGCAACTTAAAAATATACTGATGAATAATTTTAAATGTTTCCATTTAAGGCATTACACAAGCTAGTTTTCTGAAGTTATACGTGGTAAAGTTTCTCCTAGGAAGTTTAACATTTTGAAATCTGTGTAAACAATGAAGCAAAGAAAAAGTTAATAAAGCAGTTGAACATAGCACAACATATATTGAAAATACATATAGTCTAGGTCTAATAAATTTTGCGAGGCTTAGTTTGCTAGGGTTGCCATAACAAAACAGCACATAGAGAGTGGCTTAAACAGAGAATTATTTTCTCAAGTTCTCAAGGCCAGAAGTCCACAATTAAGGTCTTGACAGGTTTGATTTCTCGCGAGGCCTCCTTCCTTGGATTGCAGATGGCTCCCTCACTCTTGTGACCTGGTAGTCTTATCTCTGTGTCTCTGGATTTCGAAGTTTCCTCTTCTTCTAAGGACATCAGTCAGATTGGATTATGGCCCACCCTAAAAGCCTCATTTTAACTTAATCATATCTTTAAATGACTCATCTCCAAATACATTCACATTTTGAGATTCTGGAGGTTAGAGCTTCAACATACGTATTTCGGGTTAACACAATTCAGCTCGAAACACTCTAGTCAAAAGTGAGAAAGCATAGGTTCTTTTTTTTTTTAATGTTTATTTATGAGAGAGAGAGAGAGAGAGTGCTAGCAGGGGAGGGGCAGACATAGAATCTGAAGCACTCTGCAGGCTCTGAGCCATCAGCACAGAGCCTGACGTGGGGCTCGAACCCACAAACCATAAGATCGTGACCTGGGCCGAAGTCAGACGCTTAACCGACTGAGCCTTCCAGGTGCCCCAAAACATAGGTACTTTTAAAGTAACTTGAAAGTTTTGGTCTCAATATCTTTAATGTTTGAGATGATTTTATTTGAGGTTAGCGACGTCACACTTCAAGTACCTAACTATCCTCAACAAACTGAGGAGGCAGTTTTCTGATAACAGTGTGACAAAAACAGTAATCTCAGAACAAGCAACAGGAATAACAGTACTAGCAGTAATAGTGGTAAAGGCATTTATTTGTCCTGTACCAGGGACTCTGCTTACAGTATTTTTTTCTTTACAACGACACAGAGTCGTAATCTCCATTTTATACAGAAGAATGTATGAGAGAAGGAAAATAACTTATTTGATGTCCTTAGCTATTGAGTTTTAGAACAGGAATTACTAAAAGCAGTAAAAGTAATAGATGTTGATTCAATACGAATGACACATGGGATTCTGTGTAGAATGTCATTTATGATCTTGAGAGGAGAAGCATTCAGTCATTGAACGATATTGATTTGTGCACCTCCTAAGTGCCAGACTCTAAGCTGGAGACAGTTGCAAATAAGACAGACTTGGTAGTTGCCTTCATGAGTTAGGTACCAGAGGGGAAATGCAGGAGAGATGATCTCCTATTTTCAAAAGATATTTTCCCTTTTTCTTTTTTAAAAAAACATTTTTTTTTAATGTTTTATTTATTTTTGAGACAGGGAGAGACAGAGCATGAACGGAGGAGGGTCAGAGAGAGGGAGACACAGAATCTGAAACAGGCTCCAGGCTCTGCGCTGTCAGCACAGAGCCCGACATGGGGCTCGAACCCACGGACCGCGAGATCATGACCTGAGCCGAAGTCGGCAGCTTAACCGACTGAGCCACCCAGGCACCCCTCCCTTTTTCTTTTTAGCAGTGGCGAACAGGCATGCCAATAGCGTTGTTTTTATAGTTTGTTATTACTGACGTATTTCGGTCTTAGTCATCTCTTTGGCCATCGGTGCTTTTTAACTTTTATTGTTTTGGTTTTTGTTTTTTAGTGGAATTTGAGAATTTCAGTAAGTCAGTCTGGTCAAAGTGATTTTATGTTGATATACAAAAATACTTTTAAAATATTCATGAAGCTAAATATATTTTTAGGGCTGAAGGATTGGGAGTTGAAGGAAAAACTAACACAAAATGGTGTAATATTCCCATTTCGAGTGTCTTTTTTATGAAGATGTTTTAATTGTGAAAAAAGCAGGACAACAGATTGCATTAGGTGTATATGATTGAAAGGAAATGTAAAAAGAAAATGCCATCACAAGCGTTTTCATTTGGAATGGAAATTATCACCAAGGATTTGTCCTTGTCTCTTTCTTATTTTATTAAATTCATGACATTATTGAACATTGTGTTCTATTCCCCTGACATTCTACTGAATGAAAAATGATAGAGCTCGGCTAATGATTTGATTATGGTATAGAATTATACCTGATATGTCAAGATAAATGTTAACATTGATATGGAATTTATGAATTTGTAGACAGTACTTAATTTTTGGAAAGAAATCTTTTATCAAAATTATTAATCATTTATTATTGTCAACAGAACTGTGTGGCAGGTTTCATTACACTGCAGTAAAAAATGTTGAATGTAAAATCTCTTTCTAGCCTGACTGTCATGCAACACCCAAAGCATTTTAAAGAGGAATAATTTTTATCTGTCTTTCACAAAGATTTATACTATCATCAGTTTTATATAAGGAGAAACCTTGTGCCTAGTGAGAAAAGATACCTGCAAGTAAAATGTATATTGGTGTGAATGTGCCTCCATGAAACACTGAGGTCAGGGAGCTGATCACTGATCCATTTAGTATTTATGGTAAGACAAAAAAAGCTGCTAATTTTCTAAACATTAAAAAAGTTTTCTATAAAGTTGCTTTAATGCAAAATTAATTTATACAGTATTTTCCATATTTATTGGTTTAAAGATAAGTTCTGCTTTTATTTCAGGTAAGACAACCCACTAGTAAGGATGTGTCTTTTCTTTTTTAAAAAAAAAAATTTTTTAACATTTATTTATTTTTGAGACAGAGAGAGACAGAGCATGAATGGGGGGAAGGTCAGAGAGAGAGGGAGACACAGAATCCGAAACAGGCTCCAGGCTCTGAGCGGTCAGCACAGAGCCCGACGCGGGGCTCGAACCCACGGACCAGACCGTGAGATCACGACCTGAGCTGAAGTCAGACGCTTAATGGACTGAGCCACCCAGGCTCCCCAGGATGTGCCTTTTCAACATCAAACATGCCAATTCAAATGTACAAGGAGTTTTTCAAAATTTTTAAACATTTTTCAAACATTTGAATATTTTAAATATAGTCTTGCCCTTTAACAGAGCAAAATGTTGAGCTGAAATGTGGCTCTTCACTCAATCGTTTTAAACAAGGGCTTTTTAAAAAAAATTGTATTTATTTTTGAGAGAGAGAGAGAGAATGAGAGTTGGGGAGGAGCAGAGAGAGAGGGGGAGACCCAGAATGCGAAGCAGGTTCCAGGATCCGAGCTGTCAGCACAGAGCCAGATGCAGGGCTCAAACCCATGAACCATGAGATCATGACCCGAGCCGAAGTCAGACTCTTAACCGACTGAGCCATCCAGGCACCCCTCACTCAATTGTTTTAGTAATTGGTACAGTTGCTCTATTAAGTGTGGTGACATTTTTCTTAGTAAATGTCACTTATTAAATAAATAACTCTTATGTATGCATGACAAAACAAGCAAACAACAGAAGCAAAAGGATTATTCCTCAGCAATCTATATTGAAAAACCTCTGCTATTATCTTAAAGAAATAACTAGCTATCACAAGCAGAAACAAATGATTTGATTTCTCAGAATAATTCATCTTGAAACAAAGTGATTATATAAATATGAAATTTAAATCACATATGCTAAAATCGTATGAATTGAATGCTCTGGTGAATCATTTGAAGAATAGTGACTTCGACATACTGAAAACTAAACCCTAGTGCTCTTAAGGAGTTAATGTGTTTTTAAAAAGGAAAAACAAAAAACAGCTCAATTTACTCTCAGGGAATAATTTATGCACTGGGAAAATTGAGTTGAAAAATGAAAACTTGTAAATGAAAGCCAGTCTTTAATGAGAATTAGCATAAAAATGTATAGAATACACACAAGATGGCAATTCAGGTTTTAGTTGAACTCTTTTGAAAAGAGAACGTCTTGACTAGATCTAAGAAAATGACTCAACAGGGAAATTACATATATATATTTTGAAATAATAATTTATTTTAAATTACCTTCTGTATGACATAAGGAAAAGTAAAACTGCAGGATTTGAGATTTACATTGAATATGGACTTGGCTTACATTTTTTTCCAGTTATGACCTCCTCATGTGGTGAGCCTTAAAGCTCTCTTCTATGAACAAATGTTCCCTGAACTCTCCTTTTGCTGTCAGTACCAAATGAAATGAATAGCAATGGAAGATGATGTGAACAGTTTTCCTGCTATAAAGAAGTTGTTTAGTTAGGAAGTATTAACATTAGTAACAGTAGCTTGCTTTTAATAAAAAATGAAGAATCAGTGTCCATCCTAAGCCCTCGATAAACAGTGGATTTAGAAGAACACAGGAGAAGCACCACTTACTAAAACGATGATTATTTCCACAGAATTGCCCATGTCCAACATGGATGTTTAATCCAGACCAACATATCCATTGCGATGCCTTCTCACAAAGATGAATCGCACATCTGACCACTATTGCAGGTCCTTCTTCGAGTGTCCTCACTTATTTTGAGTTTTTTCCCAAGCTATACTCATTTCTAATCTGTTGTTCATCTCTTACAGGGTTGAACTTCCGCCTGTTGATTTCATCATCCATATTTGTTCTTCCTTCATTAATTCTTAGGCCTCACTTAGGGACTTAGATTAATTTTCATACTGATTCTTCATGTTCCCAGCTCCACATTCAACTGATCACAGACTCATGGCAGTTTTCCTATTAACTACATATAGAATGTATCACCTGCTATCCCTCATTACTATCAATTTCTTAGTTCAGAATTTTATCTTCTCTCACTTCAAATATTACAATGCTGTGCTTGCCAGTGTTCTTGCCAAATCCGTTGTCAACTTCCAATCAATCCACTACAGTTTCCCAGAATAATCTTCCTAAAATAAAACTTATTATGTAAGTTCCCTGTTTAAAACCATTCAGTATCTCCCTAAGCCTTTTTGGATATAATGCAGACTACACTGCATGATATACAAGGTCCTTCATGGTCTGGCTCCTGCCTTACCTATTTATACTATCTGCTACCAATCTTCAAAACGAACATGATACTCCAACCATACTGGGCTACTTTTTCTTCTTTGAACACATCATGTTGTTTCATAACTTGCTTTTTTCAGCTGTATTGAAGTATAATTGACAAATAAGATATTTAAAGTATACATCATGATAATATACTGTGAAAAGATTTCACACAATTTAGTTAATACATCTATCATTTCACATATTTCCCTCATTCTCTCTTTCTCTCTCTTTGGTAAAAACATTCAAGTTATACTCTATTAACAAATTTTACTTATACAGTACAATGTTATGAACTATAGTCATCATATTATACATTAGATCCTTAGATCTTGTGCATTTTATAGTTGAAAACTGGCACTCATATATTTTATAGTTCTGTGCCTTTGTATTAGTTGTCCATTCTACTTATATCCTTCCTTATTTGTCTATGACAAATGTAAATCAAGTTCTGAATACAAAAACCAAATGTACACTGCCATTACTGGGGAAAATCATGCATGAGTTGAAACTTGAATAGCTCCAAAAGTGTGAATATCAGTCAAGACCGTCAGAAAGTAATAGGAACCCAGGTATTGCCTGAGAGTTAGGGTGGCGAACGGTCCCAGTTAGCATGGGACTGAGGAGTTTCCCAGGTCACAAGATTTTCGGTTCCTTCTCTCTCTCTCTCTCTCTCTCTCTCTCTCTCTCTCTCTCTCTCTCTCTCTCTCCTCTCTCTCTCTCTTTAAGATTTTCAGTTCTAAAACCCAATAATCCTGAACAAACCAGAATGACTGATCACCCTGAGACTCAAGAGCTCAAAACAAATGTCTTCCTCTTATATGTACCCAGTATTTGCTGAATCTCTATTCTAACCCGTACTCTCTATTGCACCTGCTTTATAATTTTGTGTGATTACCACACCAGGTTATGCATCTTCAGAGACTGGGTGTTATTCATTTTTGCATCTTTAGCAACTACTTTGTAGTTGCTAGAAAAAGTAGAAAAATTGTAGAAAAAGTAACAGAATTGATGAAGGCTCTAAGACCTGGGTTGTAGATCTCAGAACCAAACAAGAAAGCCACTTCTCTGATTCTATTGTTGTCATTGTGTTTTTTTTAAACATTTTTTGTAACACAGCATTTCTCATATCTGATTCCAAATCTTCAGTAAATTCTACAATTTTGCAAATGCTTTGAATGAGTGTGTTGATTGTGGAAACCATGGAAAGACTGGATTTTCATCTGTTTTTGGCTGATACAAACAAATGGTACTTGAAGGCATATGTGACCATCAGACCACCCCTAGGATTTATGAATTTATTGGAAAGAGATTTAGACTGCCACAATATGTGGGAGCCAGAGTTCAAACTAATACCCCTCACATCTCTAGAGCCCAAGAGACTTCTGTTGACCTAAATTACTCTATTAATATTTGCTTTATATAATTACCTGCTCCTATGTTGAGTGCATAAATATTTATAAATGGTATATCCTCTTGAAGAAGAGTTGAAGACTGACCCTTTTATTATTATGTAGTGTCCTTCTTTGTCTTTAGTAGTCTTTTTTTATTTTATTTTTAATTTTATTTAAATTCTAAAGTTAGTTAACATATAGTGTAATAATGGATCCGAGAGTAGAATTTAGTGATTCATTACTTACATATAATACCCAGTGCTCATCCCCAGAAGTGCCCTCCTTAATACTCATCACCCATTTAGCCCATCCCCCCACCTACACTCATCCAGCACCCTCATTTGTTCTCTGTATTTAAGAGTCTCTTGGGACACCTGGGTGGCTCAGTCGGTTAAGTGTCCAACTTCGGCTCATGTCGTGATCACACAGTTTGTGGGGTCAAGCCCCGCTTCGGGCTCTGTGCTGACAGCTCAGAGCCTGAAGCCTACTTCAGATTC
Source organism: Neofelis nebulosa (assembly GCF_028018385.1). Taxonomy (NCBI): domain Eukaryota; kingdom Metazoa; phylum Chordata; class Mammalia; order Carnivora; family Felidae; genus Neofelis; species Neofelis nebulosa. Next base: position 105,593,555 of record NC_080787.1, on the reverse strand, counting down.
TGTGTCTCCCCTCTCTCTCTCTGCCCCTTCCCAGCTCTCTTTCTCTCTCTCAAAAATAAATTAAAAAACATCAATTTTTTTAAAGAAGAGTCTTTTATGGTTTGCCTCCCTCTCTTTTTTATCTTACTTTTCCTTCCCTTCCCCTATGTTCATCTGTTGTGTTTCTTAAATTACACATGTGAGTGAAATTATATGATTTTTGTCTTTCTCTGACTGACTTATTTCACTCAGCATAATACAATCTAGTTCCAATCACGTTGTTGCAACTGGTAAGATTTCATTCTTTTTGATTGCTGAATAATATCGCTGAATGATATTCCATTGTGTGTGTGTGTGTGTGTGTGTGTGTGTGCACGCACACATGTATACCACATCTTTATCCATTCAGCAGTCCATGGACATTTGGGCTCTTTCCATAATTTGGGTATTGTTGATAGTGCTGATATACATTGTTATGCATGTGCCCCTTTGAATCAGTATTTTTGTATCCTTTGGTTAAGTACCTAGTAGTGCAATTTCTGGGTTGCAGGGTAGCTCTATTTTTAATTTTTTGAGGAACCTCTATACTGTTCTCCAGAGTGGCTGCACCAGTTTGCATTCCCACCAGCAGTACAAAAGGGTTCCCTTTTCTCCATATCCTTGCCAACATCTGCTGTTTCCTGAGTTGTTCATTTTAGCCATTCTGACAAGTGTGAGGTGGTATCTCATTATGGTTTTGATTTGTATTTCCCTGATAAGTGATGTTCAGCATCTTTTCATGTGTCTTTTGGCCATCTGGATGTCTTCTTTGGAAAAGTGTCTATTCATGTCTTTTGCCCATTTATTCACTGAATTGTTTTCTGGGTGTTGAGTTTGATAATTTCTTTATAGATGTTGGATACTAACCCTTTATCTGATATGTCACTTGAAAATATATTCTCCATTCCTTTGGTTGCCTTTTAGTTTTGTTGATTATTTCCTTCACTGTCAGAAGCTTTTTTATCTTGGTGAGGTCCCAATAGTTTATTTTTGCATTTGTTTCTCCTGCCTCTGGAGACAAGTCTAGTAAAAAGTTGCTGTGGCCAAGGTCAAAGAGGTAGTTGCCTGTTTTCTCCTATAGGGTTTTGATGGTTTCCTGTCTTACATTTAGGTCTTTTATCCATTTTGAGTTTATTTTTGTGTCTGGTGTAAGAAAGTGGTCCAGGTTCATTCTTCTGCATGTCACTGTCCAGTTTTTCTAACACCATTTGCTGACGAGACTGTCTTTTTTACATTGGATATTCTTTCTTGCTTTGAAGATTAGTTGGCCACACATCTGTGGGTCCATTTCTGGGTTTTCTATTCTGTTCCATTGATCTGGGTGTCTGTTTTGGGGCCACTACCACATCGTCTTGATGATTACATCTTTGTAATACAGCTTGACATCTGGAATTGAGATGCCTCCAGTTTTGGTTTTCTTTTTCAACATTACTTTTGCTAAAATAGTATTTGTTTTAAAATCTATTTGGGGGGCGCCTGGGTGGCGCAGTCGGTTAAGCGTCCGACTTCAGCCAGGTCACGATCTCGCGGTCCGTGAGTTCGAGCCCCGCGTCAGGCTCTGGGCTGATGGCTCGGAGCCTGGAGCCTGTTTCCGATTCTGTGTCTCCCTCTCTCTCTGCCCCTCCCCCGTTCATGCTCTGTCTCTCTCTGTCCCAAAAAATAAATAAAAAAACGTTGAAAAAAAAAAAATAAAATCTATTTGGTCTTATATGAGTATTGCTACTCCAGTTTTCTTTGCATTTCTATTTGCATGGAATATCTTTTTCCATCCCCTCACTTTCAGTCTATGTGTGTTTTCAGATCTGAAGTGAGTCTCTTATTGGCAGCATGCCATGTTTTTTTGTTTTTTGTTTGTTTGTTTTTGTTTGTTTTTTTAAATCCATTCAGTCACCCTGTGTTTTTTGGTTGGGCCTTTTAGTCCATTTACATTTCAAGTAACTATTAATAAGTGTGTACTTACTGCCATGTTAATTGTTTTCTGGCTGTTTTCAGAGTTCTTCTCTGTTCCTTTCTTCTTCTCTTGGTCTCTTCCCCTGTGGTTTGATGGTTTGCTTTAGTGTTGTGTTTAGGTTCCGTTCTCTTTACTTTGTGTGTGTCTGTTGTGAGTTTTTGGTTTGTGGTTACCATGAGGTTCATATACACTGAAATATATATATATTTTAAGTTGATAGTCACTTAAGTTCAAATGCACCCTAAAAGCACTACATTTTTATCCCCCTCCCACATGTTTTATGTTTTGGAGGCCATATTTTACATGTTTTTATTTTGTATATCCCTTAACTGTTTACTGTAGTTACAGTTGATTTTACCTTTAATTTTCATATTAGCTTTAAAGTGGTTGATTTAGGGGCACCTGGGTGGCTCAGTTGGTTAAGCGTTTGACTTTTGATTTCAGCTCAGGTCATGATCTCATACTTTATGAGATCAAGTCCTGCTTTGGGCTCTGTGCTGACAGCATGGAGCCTTCTCGGGATTCTCTCTCTTCCTCTCTCTGCCTCTCCACCTCCCCCTACTTGTGCTCTTTTTCTCAAAAGAAACAAAATAAAACTTTAAAAAATAGAATAAAATGGATGACTTACTGTCTTTACTATATATTTGTCTGTACCAATGGGACTTTTACTTATTTCTGGTTATGACTTTTTGTTTTCTGCTTAAGGAAGACCATTTAGACCAAAGGTCAGAAATAGATTAGTCATAATGGCATAATGATGATGAATTTCAGCATTGGACCAAAGCTAACAATTTCTTCTTATACAATGATAGGCAGGACAGGTCATGAGTGGAACTAGAGTCTAAGTCTGCCTGAGGGTAGAGACCATTTGTAACTTATCCACTAATGTATTTTTTATTTATTTATTTATTTTTTACATTTTTTTTAACTTTTTTTTTTTATTTATTTTTGAGACAGAGAGAGACAGAGCATGAGCAGGGGAGGGTCAGAGAGAGAGGGAGACACAGAATCTGAAACGGGCTCCAGGCTCTGAGCTGTCAGCACAGAGCCCGACGCGGGGCTCGAACTCACGGACTGTGAGATCATGACCTGAGCCGAAGTCGGCCGCTTAACCGACTGAGCCACCCAGGCGCCCCTCCACTAATGTATTAATAGCACTTAGCCCAGTGCCTGGCACATACTAAGTACTCACTAGATATTTCTGAATTTTGAATAAATATAAATAAGTTTGCAAGTTTAGTTACACAAACATTTAATCTAATTAAGTCATTAAAATAAATGGTCAATTCATAGAAAACAGTTAATCCACTTACTTAACAAAAAGGAATGGCCAGTTTATTAAACACAATCAGTTGATAGCAATCCTGAGACTCAGCAATGCAATTTCATAATTGTTTGAACAGTAGAAAAATAAAACTACTGAATAATCCTTTTTATTTCATTTAAAAAATTAAATGTGAACTAAATATTTATATGTTCATTCTTACTTTACAAAATTGTATTGACTGCAATAAAACCACAAATATGCATTTTTGCCTAAATGTACTCCAACAGAAGATATATCATTGGTTTGGGCTCATAATTAATATTAAGAGGTTCAATAAGTATACATATTGGAGAGTTATAATTGAATTATTGACATAAAGCAAACAGGCACATGACACAATGCTCTAATTTTGTTAACACTTCTTATTCAGAGTTATGTAGACCTAATTTGTTTGAAAAAACAATTCATAAATGCACAGAGTAATGTCAACATTAGCAAACACTGAAGGAATGATTTCTTTCCATACCAGGATTAAAGGAATATCTTCGCTGATAACAATAGTAAATATAATAATCAATATTTTGAAATACATTAAAGAAAAACCAGAACAAGAATTTTAACTGCACAGTCGCGGTTACCTAAAAACAATACTTTGGCAGGAATGGTTTCAGAGGATTTTGTCTTTTGCTACTTTTGTGTTTTAAACTTACATGCATGTTAGAAATATTTTACTTTTAGAAGCCCCAGAAACAATGTTTTAGTATTTTACTCTATTTCAGTTATTCTTCTAATGGATTATTTTTATACTTTTTAAACTCAGAGTCAAAGAAATAAATCTGTGGACTTTTATTATGTTATTAACAGACATATATTATTACATAATGAATTCTGGTATCTAAAATTCGACAGAACATTTAATGACTATTAGTAAGACTGAGAGTGATAGAGAATCTAGACATTGCTTCAATAAAGTCTGTAAGTTTAACTTTTATAAGTATAAAACACTAAATCTATAAGTTAAATACTGAAAACATTTGAAGTCTATTAATGGGCCCTCTTCATCAAATGATGAGAGGTCCTTTCAAGTATTGATTCTCTCCTTCCCCTTTGCAGACTTCAGAAATGGGAAGACACATGACTTTCTTTTGTTCTTGACTTTGTTTTTCAGTAGCCCCAAATGTGTCTCAGACAACACAGTAATTTCAGCAAAAACATGAGCCTATTCTGTGATGTGAATAAACTCAGATTGTTAAGTGGCTCCAATTACAAAAATTCCCACTTCGGTATTTTTCTCAGGGATAGCAAGAGCTGCTAGCATCCCAGTTTGAAAAAAGAAAAAGAAAAAATAACTGTAAGGGCAGCAAGAACTAGTCCATTCTGTTTTTTAAAAGTCTGGTGTGGTGAAAAGGAAAAAAACCTTTTATTTGATTTGTTGAGTGGATCATTTTTATAAATCTTTTGAATGACAGAAATGCAAATATATATTTATTTTCATGTGCCATTTGTGAGGAATGTACAATTTCAAAAATTGAAATAATTGCAAATGTGATGCGAAATGAGTGATCTAAAGTTTTTCTTTTGAATGGCTCCCCCACTCTCTGCTTTGCCTCACATCAATTATAGATCCAAGGAGACTGTTGATTTTACTTGGATTATTTATGGCAACGTAGTCTGTTTCTGACTTCCTTTGGTAGAAAGGTCTCCAGGGAATTTTTTTTTACCAGTTCCTAAAATTGTTACACCATCCATTTCTTTTTTCTTATTGAACACTTTAGTTGTGTTCATACCATATGTAGCTAAATTTCAGTATTTCAAGTTAGGCTAACACTATCCTAATATATATACACATGTATATAAAACCATATTTTCTAGAGGAAATAATATGTATGTATTTACTTCTTCACCGGTTTGCTTTATTTTCTTTGATTACTCAAGGTCTGTGTATTGAGCAAACACAGGCACCTTGGTTATATTACATAGGCACCTTGGGGAGTTGCAGTCAGTGGAAGGGAGATAATGTGAAGTGGCTTCCAGTGAGTGGAAAGAGTTCAAGCAACTTCCAAAGGTACCTCCTAGGGTATAATTTATATGCATTAAAAATCCACTTCATTTTTCTTAAAGACCAAAATGTTCCTCTTATTCCCTAGTATATTTTTAATTGTTATTTATTATCATAGATGTTGGAAAAGGAAACACTTATTCGTATTACCTTCTTCCCAGAAGTGTATTTTCTCAGGCTATCCTGACAATGTTGCCCAGTCAAACTTTAAATGATTCTGAGGTTTTTTTGTCACCAACTTGAAAAAATTTCAAATGAGCACTCCTAAGTTTTCCCCCTGATATCTCTAATTAATCACCCAACCTTACTAAAACCAATTTACCTAAATTAGTCTTCTGAACTGATAGTCTTCAACATTTGTGGGGTAGAACAACACCAAAAATTTTTTTTCTGCCATAGAAATTTCTCAAAGTCATTTATTAGTCTTGAGTGTTTTTCTTTGAACTGTTAGATGCATTTTCCTACATTTTTAAGTTCAGAGTTTCTGTGCTACATTTAATAGTAGAAATGTCATTATTGCTTTACTCTCAAGAAATATTACTGAATTATGTACAGATAGTAGGTCTGTTACATCCTTATACTGAAAGTGTTGGTTAATGCATCTTTATAATGAGGTAGTTTAATCTTAAATATAATTATATTTTCTTTATTTTTTAATTAAAAATTTAAATGTACTCCTTGCCGATATGTATACACAGATTCAATAAATATGCTATCCTTTACTTATTTAATTAATCTCTATTGATGGTTAATTAAATGATGGATGTTACCAATAGAGATTAATTAATCTCTATTGATGATTAATGCCACTGTTCTAGGCATTAAGAGATCTCAGTGATTTGGGAAGTTTGTGTATGATAGCTTTGATTCATTCTTAAAATTTCAGATAATTTGGGGCACCTGAGTGGCTCAGTCAGTTGAGCGTCCAACTTTGGCTCAAGTCATGATCCTACAGTTTGTGGGTTCGAGCCCCACATCGGGCTCTGTGCTGACAGCTCAGAGCCTGGAGCCTCCTTCGGAGTCTGTGTCTCCCTCTTTCTCTGCCCCGCCCCTGCTTGTGCTCTTTCCCTCACAAAAGTAAGTAAACATTAAAAAACATTTAAAAAATTTCAGAGAATTACCCCTATTGTATCATTGCCAATGAGTTATATATTATTTATCTTATATGTAACAGATGTGTAAAAAGCAAATGCAAATTCCAAATAAATTAAATACTCACTTATAAGCATCCATAAATGTACCCTATTAGTTGTATGTGCAGTGAACATGCAGGGGAATAACACAACTTTCCACAAGGTCATATGGGGTGAGACAGTATCCAAGCTTATCAAGGAAAATTAAAGACAAATTGCTTTTTCTTTGCAGTGCAAAAATTGTAAAAAACAGATATATGGTTCTTTTGTCCCTATGTACATTTTCTATCAGTAATGAAATACATTGGGTTTGGAAAGAAGAATTTGACTTCTTAAAATTTTTAAAATGTATCTTAAAACTATGCGATTAAATTCTTTCATCTTGAGTTGTTCATTAGAACTTGGCAAACCTTGGATGCAGATGGTTTATCTTCTTGCCTGAGGAAATAATTTTTTCAAAAGGATGATTGAGAACAATTGTAGATAAAATACTTCTCATGCTAGGAATTCCAACATCATAAGAAAATTATATCATCATGTAAGTTGTTAGTTATTGTACATTGTGCCAGTGACTATACTCCAGATAGCAGGTCTTCTATTGAAAATTATTGAAATGAATAGCTCGCTTCTCTGGCTACCTAATCCATTCTGCAACATCAAATCTATCAAGTGAAAAATAAAATGAGACAGACAAATAGAATTGTGTGGTAGCTACTCAAGTATATATACGTATATACGTATACATATATATATGTATATACGTATATATATGTATATATGTTCGTACACATACATACACACATATAATTGTGTGTGTGTATATGTATCTGTGTGTCCATTAAATTATATATAGGGAGAATTGCTCTTTTATACTGTGCTGTAACCTCCCAGAGAGTTCTGAATATAGCTCTTAAGAGGGAGAGAAATAGGAGACAAAAGACAGAAATCTAAAACAGTAAACATTCACATAAAGGTCAAGGTTAAGACATTGAGACCTGATACATTTTTTCAAAAGTATATGCCTGCTATCGAATATTAATTTCAGGTTAATTCAAAACGTCTAGTTTCTTTATAGATTTTTAAATTTCTATGGTGTATACGTGCGTGTGTGTAATGTGTATCTCATGGGACAACTTGTTAAATTCTCCTACGTGTTTCATTCACATTTTTTTGTGTGTTTTCAATCAACGAAAAGTCAGAGTGGACCTAAACTGATCTAAAACTAACTCACAAGTTACAGTTTTACTACTAACATAACAAATAAGGCTAAATAAATATATTCAGTAAATACATATAAAAGACAAATCATAAGTTCTTGATATTTAATATTATATATTTACTTGCTAGATTTCAGTGTTTGCTGGACTTATTTAAAGTTTTTATAATGGTATACCACACACACACACACACACATACACACACACACAAGCTCTTGAATATTTAGAATATCCTCCTGAAAGTCTGAATCATTTTTCAGTAAAAAATGTCTCATCCCAAGTATACATAACTGAAGTATTAACATCTTTTACTCTTATATTACTAAATATTGATTAATGGTATAAAAACAGTTTTTTATTTACTGTTTTATGAGATTTAACACACTAGAAAAAAATATTGGATACTTAGATTCTTTCCTGCATTTAAATTTGTGACACCAATTTTATGCCACATAAGATTCAATTTCATCATCTGGAATGTCCCAGAACTGTTTGAGATTCATTCCCTGGACAAGACATATTGTCTCTCCTCACCCAGGTGACAGATTCATGCTTAAATATTAGTCTTAGATGAAATAGTAAGCACAATATTTTTCAGACAGTTATAAAATACTTGATTTTCTCACAAGGAGTCCATTGTGATATTTAAGAATCCTTATAGTCAAGGGTGTGGTTGCACATTTAGTTATAATCCTTAAAGTTGAAACTAAATATCACTTTCTTGCAGCCTCTGTAGAAAGAAAGTTTCTGACACTTGCTAAACTTGTAGTATATTTATTGACTGAATGAATGCATGAAGAAATAGCTGTTTACAGTATTTTGCTTATGAACCTCTTTTGGCCAATATATGTTAATACATGTATTTATTAACATGGTTTTATTTAAACTTTTTTCAGTTTTACTGAGAAGTAATCAACACACATCACTGTTTAAGGTGTACAACATGACAGTTTGATTTATATATATTTTGAGATGATTATCACAATACTTTCAGGTAACATCCATCATTTCATATAGATAAACAATACAAAGAAGAAAAAAAATTCCCCTTTAGATGAGATCTTTTAAGATTTCTTCTTAACAACTTATATACCATATAGCAGTGTTACCTACAGTCATCATGTCGTACATTATAGCCCTACTACTTGTTCATCCTATAACTGGAAATTTTTACTTTGGGACAAACTTCCTCCAATTTCCCCTCCCCTTCACCCCAATCTCGGTTAAGCACATATCTGATCTATCTTTGCATAACATTTTTTTTGGATTATACATACAAGTGAGATTATACAGTATTTTTTTTTTCAATCTGATTTATTTCATATCACATAATACTTTCAAGGTCCATTCATGCCACAAGTGGTAGGATTTCCTCTTTTTATGGTTGAATAATAACCTATTTATGTATGTCTGTGTCTATCTATGTATCTAAAATCCCACAACTTCTTAATCCATTCATCCACTGATGGACACTAAGGTTGCTTCATGTCTGGGGTATTGTAAATAATGCTACTATAAGCATGGAGGTGCATTTTTTTAATTTATATGGACACGCAATGGGCCTAGAAGTACTAGAACATTTTTTTAAGTTTATTTATTTAGTTTGAGAGAGAGGGAGAGTACATGGGGGAGGGGCAGCCCTCAGAGAGGAGAGAGAACCCCGAGCAGGCTCCATGCTGTCAGTGCAGTGCCCAACAAGGGGCTCAGTCCCACAGACCATGAGGTCATGACCTGAGGCAAAATCAAGAGATAGATGCTTAACTGAGCCACCCAGCCACTCCCGGGTATCTTTTTCAGTTGGTGTTTTTGTTTCCTTTGGATATATTTTCAGAAGTGAAATTGCTGGATCCTATGGTAGTTCTATTTTTAATTTCTTGAGGATCTTCCATAGTGGCTGTGCCAATTTATAATCCTACTAGGAGTGCACAAATATTCTTTTTCTCCACGTCCTTGCAGCATCTGTTTTTCTGTTATCTTTTCGGTAATGTACTGGCCAATATTTAACTATAACAGTGCAAAAGTAAAGTTTTTATTCTATTTTTATTGCATTGAACTCTGTGGTAATATACTGAATATAATATAGCAGTATACTAAAGCTGGGCACTTCATGTATGAGATAATGATGCTCAATTTATTTCCTGTTCCCAAACCTAAAAACTTCCTGTCTACACTATCCGGGGCTCCTTCTATCCTTTCTCTCTTTAGCCCAAGTCAAATGTTACCCATGTACTGCGTTTCACCCTCTCAGCCTCTGAGGGAATTTGCTTCAGTAGTGATCCTGCTTCCAATCTGTGACTGTAGTTTATCCTTCATGTATCTAGGGATATTTTCACCATCAGTGCCTCTTAGCTTAAAACAGCAAATATGGGATGATTCCTACTTGCCGCCTCTACTTCCTTCATTGCTGTATATACCTTTGTACCTCAACTGACTAAGATCTAGACCCCTTTCTCATCATGCCATTCAAGCTGCTCATACAGTTTCATTACTGGTCACTTTACTATATACATTTTCCGGTTTTCATCTAATTTGACTTAGCGGTACCATTGACAGGATGACCCATGACTATATCTTCCTTGTTGGAAACTTGCTGTCAGAATAACCATTCATTCTAGGTTCTTTTTCTGATTCATTAGGTATTCCTTCCTAGGTTTGGGTAGTCTTAATTTTTCTAAGCACTTCCTTCCCTTCCAGAGTATAGTGGTGGGTCTTCTCATGAAGATCGTTGTGTGCACGTGTTTATTTTTTCTCATCCTGAAAACACTCTCTATGAATTCATCCACCTTGACAGCTCGTATCGTCACTGAAAAAAAATGATGACTTTGAAAATCGTATCTAAATTTTGAGGCTAGAATTCCTTCCCAGGGCATTTGGGACAAGCTGGAGTCCTGTGGCCCCAGAAGTATCTCTTGGCTGAGCCTTTCAGCTTCTAGAAGGTACTATATTTCTCCTAATTCCAACTGTCCTGGTTTAACTCTTCATGTTTTTTAGGATTTTGTTTTGTTTTGTTTTCCTGCTCAATTGTGTCATTTAAAATAGAAATAAAACTTTTGATTTGAATTGCCTATCAATATTATGATTTTAAAATCTATTTTATAAATAAGTGAATTTTAAGGATTCAATTGAAGAAAAATGGGTATAGATTATCGTATATAATGTTACACTTATATAATATATTGTCATATTTATTCAATAAATTCTCATGTCACATAACTTAATTATTATTATTATTATTTATTTTATTGTAAGAAACTTAGGCTTCTAGAGGTTTGGAGGCTCACCAAAGATCACACTAATAAGTGACAGAACAAAGATTTGAAATATTTAGGAAAAATTACATATCTTTGCATAAATATTACGTAGTCTTTAATTTTTACCAACCACAATTTAATCACATTATACTCCATACCTTAGAGTAGTTTGTTTAAGTTTTGTATTCTTTACTAGTCCGTTTTTTTGGATAGACGTAATAATTTAGTTCTAAGGCATGAGACAAAGTAGAAGATTAAAAGGTAAATCAAAGACCATTTATTAGCTACAATTTGTTTCTATATTCTAAAAACGAACAGTGACTGTATGTTTTCTTTCTTTTGCATGAGATCCACAATAAATACAGGTGAGAAAATTTTAACTAAACCTAGAAAATAGATCTTTTTTTTCCTCTTGAAGAACTAAAATGCTACTTCCCCAAGATTCAGAGAAATCACCTATCCCTGGTGCATTTTGCTCAGTTCTCTTATATAGTGATGGCCTTTTGACATTTGCCTTAAGGGCTCTTTCTGATCTTACCACTCATTCCACATGTTTAAACAAAACATGTGGTTTTCCCAGTGTCCTGCCACCAACTGGGAAATATAATCTCTGAAAGAGGCCGGAGCCAAAACCCCAGAAGTTCTTAAGAATTATGCTAGTACGAGACTCTTGACTAGCAATGAGGGGCACTAACATTCCTCTCTGGCGCCTGCTGAAACAAATTTCAAGAATGGTAACAGGCTTGTTTTAGGGTTTTAAAACTATCAGTCTGGGATCAGCAGCCTTTTCTAAGAGGCTGTGGATGCCAAATTCCAGCTGTCACAACTTGCTTCTGTGAGAACCTTGTGCTCAGTCTGTCAGAGACTTGGAAGATGAACTTCGTTAAGACCGTGCGCCACATCCCTTTTTATAGACAGACCAAACCCAAACCACAAATCTCCCTCTTGAAAACCCCAGCCCTTCCTTCCTGGTTTGGAATACAGGGTCAACACAAGGTTATCTGTAGGTTGGGTGTGAGCACCCGAACAAAATATTTAGCCAACTGTATGACTAGTTTGTGGTTTCAGGTTTTTATTTCAAAATCTTTGCAGCCCATTAATCACTACCATGAAAGAGTCTTCATCAAGAGTTCATGCTTAGTTCACTCATTGGGCTACAGAATAAGTGTTTGTATTTTCTTAGCACAAAGAGAAAAGTAGTAATTGACCAAATTGAATCACAGGCATGCCTAGAATTTGGGAACTTCAAGCAAATATTTTTCTCTATACAAGATTTCAATTATCTGTATATGACTATACAGTAGCTACTTGGGTGATATTAGTTTTCTTAGGGAGGGAAAGGTAAGCTCTGTGTGTTTTCTCAGGACCAGAACCATGACTAATAAACTGTTTATCAACAGAAGGAATAGCTGATCCTCAAAAAGTTGAGTGTTTAGCTGATAGCCTCAGTGAACCTTATACATAAAGTGTTTATTGGATCTAAGTGGTCTCTGATTACTCTTAATCAGAATTTTAAAAATTATTTTCAAAAGCAATGAAGTAATATTTAACAATAGTTGAATTCTTAATAGGTTCGGGGCACTATTCTGAGTCTTTTTTTTTTTTTTCCTTTAATGCACTAAATCCTCATAATACGATGAGGTGGCTATTTCCATTATACCTGTTTTATTGATAAGAAAGAACAGCCCTGGAAAAGTTAAGTAACTTGGACAGGATATCATGGTTAGAAAGTGGAAGAAATGGGTTTCAAATTTGGTGCTATGGCTTGAAATATAGAAAGCAATGGATGGAAGGCTCCATTTATTATTGTGGAACTTAATCTTTTGGCTTCCCTCTCAATATCCGTAAGAGCTATTTGTATATTAAGCATATCTATGAAATAATAGTATGGTTAGATTTTTAGTAACATTGTTCTTTCCATGATTTGGTTTTGTTTGTTATATGAATAGTCATTTTCAGTAAGTCAGCCTCAGTATTGATACCTTTGGATGGTACGCTAGGTTAGGAGTCAGAAGGCCTGAGTTCTGGATATTCTGCTGCCACAGACAAATTTTGTGTCTATAACAAGTCGTTTTGAGTCTGTTTTCTCTCTCCATCTGATGGTAGTAAGGTTTGCCTTGCTCTGGCCAACTAACAGAACTGCCTTATACATCAGAGACAAGAAATATTTTAAAGTATTGTGAACATTAAAATATTATATGTATGTAAGCTGCTATAATTGGTGCAATAAACACTAATCTTAAAGCCATCTGAGTGACTTAAACAAATACTAATACCTATACTTATAAAGTTGGCGATTTTGTCAGATGTTATAGTTCTTAATTTTGATAATGTACATCTTACCTATTTTTAGTGCCTTGGTGTTGTATCTAAAACCTCATAATCAATCACAAAGTTACCTAGATTGTATCATATGTTTTCTTCTAGAAATTTTAGTTTTGGATTTTACATTTAGGTCTACAATGCAGTTTGAATTAACTTTTCTTAAAGGTGTAAAATCTGTGTCTAGGTTATTGTTGCTTTTTTGCATGTGGATATCTGTTCGTGTGATTTGTTGAAAAGACTATTCTTTTGTTCCTTCGTCAAAGATCAGTTGACTATATTTGTGTAGGTCTGTTTCTGGTTTTATTAATCTACATGTCTATTCTTTAATCAGCCGGCCAATCAATCAGTACTACAGTGTCTTGATTACTGTAACTTTATGGTAAGTCTTAAGATTGGTGGTGTGAGTCCTCCAACTTTGTTCTTCTCCAGTGCTGTGTTGGCTTTTCTAGGTCTTTTATCTTTCCATATAAATTTTAGAATACGTTGTGAGTATCTGCAAAATAGTTGAGATTTTTATTGGGATTATATTGAATTTATACATCAAATTGCAAAGAATTAATATTTGTAAATGTTTATTTTTGAGACAGAGAGAGAGAGGGAGAGGGAGAACGAGTGGGAGAGGGGCAGAGAGGGAGGGAGACAGAGGATCTGAAGCAGTCTCCACTTAACAGCAGAGAGCCCAATACAGGGCTCAAACTCATGAACTGTGAGATCATGACCTGAGCTGAAATCAAGAGTTGATAATTAACTACGTGAGCCACCCAGGCACCATGCAAAGAACTAATATTTTAATAATGTCAAGTATTTCAACTGAACACAGAATATCTCTTCATTTATTCAGATCTTTCATCAATTTTATTGTTTTCTGTATATAGGTCCTGTATATATTTTGTTAACTATTTTGTTTATAAAATGCTTACTTTATTTGTTGACATATTGTAAATGTCATTTTTTTAAATTCCAAATATCAATATTTCATTGCTTATAATAGGAAAACAACCAACTTTTATGTATTTATCTTATATCTTGCAACCTTGCTATACTTGATTATTATTTTTAAGAGACTTGTTTTTTGTTTTTTATCAGTTCTTTCAACATTTTCTCTGTATAAATTTATGTCATTGTATGTAGTTCTTTGTATACACTGGATTTGATTTGCTAATATTTTATTGAAGAATTTTATATCTATGTTCAGGAGACATATTAGTTTGTAGTTTTCCTTTCTTAAAATGTTATTAGTGTAGTATTTTAATGTGACAAAGAACTAGTTCCAATATAGATCAAGATGCTAACTCCAACGGGCAAAATTAATTTATGAGTGCAGTCAAGAGCATATTACAAACATTTTTTTTAACTTCCTGGTCCATATTTTAGTGTTAACATTTACATAGCATCCTCAACTCACTAGCTTAGAACCTAAAGGTAGGTAAAGAAAGGTCTTTGATGGCCTACAGTGGACATCCATTAATGAATATACATAGGAAATAACCATCACAGATGATTTACTATTCATGTTTGATATAAAATATTAACAATCTTGGTAATATAGCCTGTAAATACACAGACTAGAGAAAACAAACAATCTGTTTAGGGTTGAAGGCGCACCTACAGAAATGTTATTTACAGAAATGAGAAATTATAGTTGCCAGTTTTGGCATACTGGCCGCATGAACACCAGTCACAAGAACACAAGATAATTGTGGGATAGGTATAAATTTAAAGGCTTCTGACATCTCATTAGGCAACAGAAATACTACTGTGTTGTAACTACATATATTCATTGCTTTCACAATGATGTCAGTGAGCCCTCAATAAAAGATTAAATTGCATCTATAATGTTTCCATTCTACATTGCTGTCTAATTTAGAAGAGACAATTATTGATGTGGTTCAAAACAAACGAAGAAACTTCTATAAAAATAGTTAAGCCAAGAAATTGTTATGTAATATGATTAAGTTTCAGTTTTCCTTAAAATCTAATATAGAGCACCACATTCCCTAAAAATGACAGAATAAGTAAATTATAGCACATTATAGTACAGGATTTGATTTGCAAACATATATTTGGGTACACCATTTCTTAGCTTTTCCTCCCTAGGGAAGCAAATTTGAAGCAGGGATATAGGAATGGGCACTGAAAGTCCACATAAACAGTACTTCTCAGCCTTCATTTACATGGGATTAAGTCAGATAAATCAAGTTTCTTGAGGTCATATTTGGCACTTGGTGCCTTCACTTCCTTATTTCTATTCTGATTAATCGATAGTGATCTGGATTTTACCTCCTACTACGTCAGTGAAATTACACATCCTGTTGAGTCCAAAGCGCACTTTCCCATCATTCTATTACTTGAAATTTGTGGTATTTTACACTACTGGGCACCTTCTTTCTTTCATCTCTGTTTCCTTTGGTTTCTTGGACATTAGGCTGTCCTGATTTTCACCTTCTACCCTGATCAGATCATCTTGGTCATCTTCACAATTTCTGCTTTATCCACTAATTAATATATGTAGTTGTGTATAATAACATGTATAATACATACATATACATGTATGTGTATATACAGATATAAGTACCTATATAGGACATGTTTAAAGGAGGCCTATACCTATATAGGTGTGTGTGTGTGTGTGTGTGTGTGTGTGTGTGTGTATACATATATATACACACACTCCTAGAGAAGAATGATTATATACATATGCATACACACACATATGTATATATAGATATGTATATGTATATAATCACTCTTCCCTATAATTTTCTTCTTGTTCCTCTGATCTTTTCAGTACACTCCCCCAATGAGCTATGTCATCCAAATGCATGGTTTCAGTGATTTCCTCAGATGTGCAATACAGGCCTCACTTTGACTTTCTGATTTTCATATCCCACCATTTTTTGTACAGCTTCACCTAGAAGCTTCATAAATACCTTGAACTCAACTTGGCTAAAATTAATCTCATCATCTTTCCCCTAACTTGCCCTTTTACATATATCCTCCCACTGTACTAATTTTCTATTGTTGTTGTAACAACTTACCACAAACTTTGTCGTTTAATACAACATACATTTATTGTCTTACAGTCCTGGAGGTCAGAAGTCTACAGTGGGCTAAAATCAAGGTGGTGGCAGGGCTATGTTCCTTCTCAGTGCTCTAGGGGAGAATTTGTTTTCTTTCCTTTTCTGGCTTCTAGAGAATGACTTCCGTGGCACATGGCCACTTATTCCAGCACTAGCATCTTCAAATACCTCTTTGATTCTTAACCCATTTTCTGCCTATCCCTTTCATGTTAACGTACTCTTGTGATTACATTGGACCCACCAGTATAATCTGGAATAATCTCCTTGTTTTAAGGTCTGTTTATTAGTAACCTTAATTTCATGGACAACTTTAATTCCCCCTTGCCTTGTTACATAACAGGTTCCAGGAATTAGGACAAAGACATGTTTAGAAAAGGCCATTGTTTTTCCTACCACACCAGTTTTTGTGAATGGCAAGTCTGCAAGCCAAAAGCTATTCTTCCTAGACTCTGAACACAAGATTTATCAATGTTACACTTTACGTCATCCTCTCCTCCACACAATCTCTGGTCCCTTTTCAAACACAGAAGTTCATGTTTTCGTCCTATCGAGCTCAGATAATAGTATTATCCTCCTAACTGTTCTCTCTGTGGCCAGTCTTGCACCATCCTTGCTCTGATAATACTGACACCCTTGCATATTTCAACATCTACCCTCTACAGACATACAGATAGATATAAATAGGCAAATATTTTAAGATTTTAGCTCTTTACAGCATTACACGGTGGTGATAAAACATCTGAGACTTCCACTCAAAGCCTTCAGACCTGGTTCCTGAAACCCGTTTACTCTCACCGTATGCCCGATGTTCCAGCCACAGCATGTTCTACTCAGTGTCTGATTCAATGTTGCTGTTTCTTGCTGTATTTGTCTTTTCACTTTCTATATTCTGTATCAAATGCTTGTCCTCCTCTATCGTCCTTTATTCTAGCTATCTACACTTATCCTTTAAGACTCCTCACAGATAAATCTTCCTTCAGAAAAACTCGCCCTGTCTGAGTGGAGACTTAACCCTTCTCTATGCTCAAAGAGAGCTGCATTTGTATCAGAATATCCAATCTACTGGGTATAATTCTGGATTACTTGTCTATCTGCTTCATAGCTTCCTTGAAAACAGGAACTTTGGCTTCCATTTGGTACCATCAGAGCTATAGCGTGATTGGTAAAAAGCAGATACACAGAAACTGCTTCATGCATGAGTACCGGGGATATTAATCTACTTTAGGAACTAAAGGAATATTGTATCTTCATCTTGATGGAATTAATCTAGTCTTCTAGGCTTTCCCCAGGTAGAAGCAGAAACTCTAATCTTTAATATCCTAAGAACTGGACCAGAATTTAGACGCTTTCTTCAAGAGGGGTCAGGAAAACATTTCCTCTGGCTCTAGTCTAGAGCCATAGACCATGAGGCAGGGTTTTTAAGGCAGCTAGAATGCCTGTACCAGATAAATTTTACAGGAGCTGAAATGACATTTCCCTCTTGTCTCAATTCATAATTGGCTGCTCATGGTCACTGAGGTGCTTATACAGCCTCAAGGCTGGCTCCATTTTGCTGCCATCTGTCTTAGTTATAAGTACACTACAGGTTCCATATGGCTCCTTAATTCCAATGACCCTAAAGCATTCTAGTGTTTCACAGGGCCAGTTGAGACAACTGACTCACCTTATTTGTTTTGGGTGTGGAATAATTAGGAAATGGAATTAATAGTACCCCAGATCTCTCAAAATGCTTTTCCTTTAATAGAAGAGGCTACTATAGACAACCACCATCTATGTCACAGCTTCTCATGTTCATCTACTCTCTAAATAGAGAAGACATTTTGATCTTAAAATAGTATAAAGGTTACATTTTTATTTGTAATTTATTTATTTTATTTGTACATTTTTATTGTAGTCAATAAAAATAATGTAATATCCACCAAATTCATGCTCAGTTTATTATTTCTGTCATAGTATAGATCATTATCCTTTTTGCTTCATGATGATGTTACACTCTTTTGCTGTACGTGGGCCCGTCATGATTATAAATTACATATGCATGTATTCAATCAAAGGTTTTTATTCAATGCAAAACTTCCTCAGTTAATCATCTAAGTCCTTTCATGAAGACCCTTTGAATCTTCATATCCATTGCTATTTTTTTTCTGTTTTATAACTGCCCTTGCAGATTGATTCTGTAACCATCTGCCTTACCAATTATAACTAAACAGTGCTGGAGAATTAATGAAGCCACGCAACTTGGCCTCAGTACCCATTCACTGTTTCCCGGGTCTGGTGGGATCTCACTCTATTATGTTTCTTTCTTATTCTTCAGAAGCTTCTATCCTATTGCCCTCAACAAAAATCTGAAGACTTACTATTCTCTTCACAATCCAAACACTTCCCTTCCTCTCTCACACCCCACCCAACTTCCTACCTCTTTTAGCCACAGACTGCTCAATGAGGCCACCTTATCTTTATCCTCTTTTCTAATCCAAGAGAGTTAATTATTCCATTGAAGATTAATCCATTGAAATGCTCTCCAATACACTTCTTATCTTCTCAGAGGGCCTTGCATTATCAGTTGTCTGCTCTGTGTTGAATCATAATCTACTCCTTCTTTACTGAAGTTTCTCAATAAAACATTCAGGCCGACATATCCTCCCTATGTAAAACATAAAAACAAAGACTTTGCTACTAATACTATCTTCAGATTATACCAGTCTCTTCCACTCCTTTGTCATCAAAAGCTCTTGAATCCATCTCTGTACTTACTGTCTTCACTTCCTCCCTGTTTCCCTCCCTTTACCTCCACCTCTATTAACTGTCTTAAAGGATGTACTTTTATCTTTCATGGGACTTCATGCTATCCTTATACCTCTATCATTTGTGTGAGCTTCTTTTTCTCTGTCCCTTAAATTACAAATATTTCTAAGATGTTGCAAACTGACCTAAATTGGTGAGGTAATTCATGATCCTAAGTTTCATTTTTTGGTGGGTAATGACAATCATTCCAAGAATTTGAGGTGAATTAAGAGAAGTAACTAACTTCTGCAGACTTGTTATTAGAATATAATAAAAAAGATACAGACCAGATTCTGCACACACATGACAGACGTTTATTAAACAAATGTTCAGTAGAAAAAGCAGGCATTAAATGGTTCTCTATGAGATTGATTTGATCTTTAATTTTTATACTGAAACCCATCTTCTTCTTTCTTTAGTTGCATTAAATACCCATGATTTGGAATTATTTTATATGTGTAGGTATTGGGTGAGTAAATAGGTGTGTGTGGGCATCCTTGTATGTTCATGTTGTCATGTCATGAAACAGGTGGAATAATTCATCGACAAAAATCTCAAACACATTCCCACGTTTTTTGTGCTAACTGGAAAAAGGAGAGGTGAAGGGAAGAGGGAGGGAGTGATGGTGAGACGGAGAGGGAGGTAGAAATAAGAGAGAAATATTTTACTTTTTTTTTCCAGTTCCAATCATTTGAAAGTACACGAGCATTCAGACCTATTTTGGAACAAGCTCCAAGAACATCTGAATATATTTATTTGAAAAAAATATTCTTGGGGATCTAGTAGTTAATTATGATACCTTTTTATTTCCTTTTTTTAAAAAACTCCCTCTGTTAGAACAGATCATAATTATTATATTTGAGTAAAATTAGATCTTACTTAACTATATTCTATTTTTATAGTGATTTGAAATTACTTAATGAGGGCATGATAGGTTTTTAAATCAGAAATATTAATAATACATATAACATTCTGGCATAATTAACTGAAATGATTATAAAATCACCCATAATAAAACTTACCAAGTAAAATGGCTTTAATTTTTATTTCTTTTAATACTTAATCGCAACATATCGTTTTTTACAGTTGTAACCATAACGTAGATAAAATTTCTTTTCTAATACTATTCAAATAGCTATTTTTCCATGTTGCTTCATAGTCATAATAACTATTTCTAGTTGTAACAAGATATGTGATGTAGTAGATAAACATCCTCTTTCTTACTCATATCCCTATTTCTTGGCATTTGCTTCTTCCATTATTTGGTATTGTAAATATGTTATATTAACATCTCTCCATAGATTATATTTTCTTTCCTGTTGGATTATTACTTAAATTCCCAGAAGTGATATTACTGGATCAAAAAATATGAATCATGTTTGTGATTCTTGCTGCATACTATACATGATTTCCCAGAAGTTTCAAAAATAATAGTTAACAATCATTTATTGATTATACATTAAATTCCAGGAAACATATTGCTGCTGGACATACAGGAAAAAAAAAAAAAAAAAAAAAGAGTCCTTGTCCTGGAGAAAACTAATTCTGTATTCTCTTCTTGGGTAATCCATCTATTGCCATAGGCAAGGAAACCATTTATTGAACTTTAGTGGCTTAAGAATTATATGGGGTGCTCAATTAAAATAGAACACTAATTTAGTGCCACTTTCCCAGAGATTCTGAATAAATAGGCCTGAAAGGGCATCTAGGTTTTCAGCATTTTTAACAATAACCCCTATATGGTTTTGATTCAGGTGATTCACAGACCACAATTTGAGAAGTACTGATGTATGTGTCAATATCCAAACCTGAATCTCTGGACCTCCCCTGCCCCAAGTGCTTCAGCTCAACTGATTTTAGAGATAAACTCAGCACATCCCAAACTGAACTCTTCCTTCCCCTGGACTTCAGCTAATGCCCCCTTTTCTGCTTCTAGGAGAGTGAATAGCTTATCCCTAGTTACTACATTTAGATTTTATCATTTAATGCCGGCTGCTTTTTTATTGAGGTATAATAGACGTATAAAATTATGATAGGTATACAACATAATGATTTGATATTTGTTTAGATTGAAAATGATCTCCACAATAAGTCTAGTTAATATCAGCTACCGTACCGAGTTATAATTTTTTTTTCTTGTGATGAGGATTTTTAAGGTCTACTCTCTTAGCAACTTTCAAATATGCAATACAGTATTAACTATAGTCACTATGCTGTACATTATATCCCCATGACTAATTTATTTTATAACTGGAAATGTGTGCCCTTTTTAAAATGTTTATTTATTTATTTAGAATGTGTGTGTACAACCTGGGGAGGGGTAGAGAGAGAGGGAGAGAATCCCAAGCAGGCTTCATGCTGTCAGCACAGAGCCCTATGCCGGGCTAGATCCCATGAACCATGACATCATGACCTGGACTGAAATCAAGAGTTGGACACTTGACTGAGCCACCCATGTGCCCCATAGAAATTTGTCCTTTTTGACCACCTCCACCCGTTTTGCCTACTTCTTGCTCCCACACTCTGGTAACCAAAATACGTTCTTTGTGAGCTTGTTTTGTTGTTTGTTTTTGTTTTTATTTATTAGACTCTACATATAAATGGGATTATACAGTATTTATCTTTTTCTGTAATGATTTATTTCACTCAGCATAATGTCCTCAAGGTCCATCCATGTTGTCACATTTGAAGATTTCATTCTTTGTTTTGACTGACTAATATTTCAGTGTGTGTTTCTGTGTGTACGTGTGTGTTTATGTATGTTCATGTGTGTATGTGTGTATGTGTGTGTATCATTGTTTACCCATTTTCTTTATGCATTCATATATTGATGAATACTTAGGTTGTTTCCATACCTTGGCTATTGTAAATAATATTTCAATATATATGGGAGTGCATACATCTTTTTTAAGTTAGTGTTTTCATTATCTTTGGATAAATTCTTAGAAGTGGGATTGCTGGATCATCTGATAGTTTGTTTTCTTTTTTTAGTTTTTTAAAAAACCTTCATACTGTTTTCCTTAGAGGCTTCACCAATTTACATTCCCACCAACAGTGCACCAGGATTCCCTTTTCTCCATGTTTTCACTGACACTTGTTATTTCTTGTGTTTTTGGTAGTAGTCTTTCTAACAGGGGTAGAGTGGTATCTCACTGTGGTTTTGACTTGCATTTCCCTGATGATTAAGGTTGTTAAACATATTTTTGTGTACCTTTTGGCTATCTCTATATCCTCTTTGGAAAAATGTTTATTCAGACATTCTGCCCATTTTTCAATCAGATTGTTTTATTTGTTTACTCTCAAGTTATGTGAGTTCTTTATATATTTTGGGTATTAATCCCTTATTACATAAATGATTTGCAAATATTTTCTCTTATTCAGTAAACTGCCTTTAATTTTATCGATGGTTTCCTTTGCTGTGCAGAAACTTTTTAGTTTGATATAGACACACTTGTTTATCTGTACTTTTGGAGTCAGATCCCAAGTATCAACAGAGACTGATGTCATGGTGCTTATCACCTTTGTTTTTCTTCGTGATGCTTTACAGTTTCAGGTCTTACATTTGAGTCTTTAATCCATTTTGACTTAATTCTATATATGATACAAGAAAGTGATACTTTCATTCTTCTGCATATGACTGTCCAGTTTTCCCAGTCACATGCAGAAAAATGAAAGTATCACTTTCTTATATCACTATTTATCCCAGAGACTGTTCTCTATTATATATTCTTGGTCTTTTGTCATAAATTAATTGAGCATATAAACATGAGTTTATTTCTGGGCTCTCTATTCTGTGCCATTGACCTACATGTTTGTTTTTATATCAATACTATACTGTTTTGTAATGTAGTTTGAAATCAGAAAATGTGATGCTTCACATTTTTTTCTCATTGTTTTCACATTGTTTTTTCTCAAGATTGCTTTGGCTATTTTGTGTGTGTGTGCTTCCATAAAAGTTTTAGGATTGTTTGTTCTATTTATGTGTAAAATGCCATTGGGATTTTGGATAGGGATTGCACTGAACAAATTGCTTTGGGTAGTTTGGAAATTTTAACAATATTAATTCTTCTAATCCACGAACACAGAAAATCTTTGCATTTATTTGTGTTGTGTTCAGTTTCTTTCATCAATGTCTTAGGTCTTTCCCTTTCTTAATTAACTTATTCCTAGGTGTTTTGTACTTTTTCATATAATTATAAATGGGACTTTTTTCTTAATTTCTCTTTCTGATAGTTTGTTAATGCCTAATTATTTGTGGGTATGACTTATAAATAACAGTTTCTTTTTTTTTTTTTTTTTACAAATAACAGTTTCTATGTGAACACATTCATTAAGTTCTTAAAGGTTTCCCTAAAAAACATAGGCAACCCGCCAAATATTTAGTTTTATATTCATGACCCTTCAAGTAACTTAACTTTTTACTCTGGAAATTCTCCATGAATAGGTTTCCATGTGACCCTGTAGCACATTATTTTGGAAAAGTGTGTGCATGTATACAGTAAATATATGTATGCATCTTTATGCATATAAGCATTCACACATATGTAACAGAGAAAGTTATGAAAACAAACATGACTAATCTGAAGATATTAGAATAAAAAGCCGTGCTTCTTTACATATTTATTTTATAAATTAGAATTGGAGGGACCAATTGAAATTTATTAGAAAGATCCTATATGCCAATCCTCTGTACATACCTGCATACTACTCTATCTTGTCACATTCACTTTGACCAGTAGCCTTGTAGCTATCAGAAAAGTTCTTACTGCTTACTTAACTTCACTGGTGTGTGTAATGGAAAATTTAATCCACCTAACAGAGTTTTACTGGAGTTTATTCATGTTATCAAAAATACATCTAGGGGCGCCTGGGTGGCTCAGTCGGTTGAGCGTCCGACTTCGGCTCAGGTCATAATCTCACATTTCGTGGGTTCGAGCCCCGCATCAGGTTCTGTGCTGACGGCTCAAAGCCTGGAGTCTGCTTCGGATTCTGTCTTTCTCTCTCTGCCTGTCTCCTGCTCACACTCTGTCAATCCCTCTCTCAAAAAATAAATAAACATTAAAGAAAAATTAAAAAAAAATACATCTAGTCATCATCTCTTTAATGAATACTTTCATTAAATTCTCTTTTCTCTTGGGTTCTAGAATATTACTCTTTCCTGGTTCTTTATATTCTTCTATTTCTACTTTTTCTCAACTATAAGGGTATCTGTTCCTCCACTCATATCATAACCACTGCTGTTTTTTGGAGTGGCATCCTCAGCCTCCATTTCACTCTGATCTTTCTGGGTTGATTTCCCATGCTTGCATGGTACCAAATACTGGTTATAAACTGATGTTACCATTCAACATCTTCTGTTAACCCATCCTGATTATATATGTTTGTATGTATTTATTAAAAATACACTATTGTGTATTTGTAAAGTTACATATAAAATAACCCAATCATCCAATCATTGTCAGGCCCAAATAAAGCAAAACAGCAACATTTGCTTTTCCTAACTGTCCGCATATGAAACCAGGCCATGAGCGGTGTAAAGGATGTATTTATGAAGAGTATATAGTGAATGGATGTACCTTGAAGTTTGTTGGCTAGTACAAACCACAGAATGAGAAAGCTACCGAGCAGAGAGGAAGAAAGCTGGCTCCTTTTTATTGCAGGCCTATTTCTTTTCATATCATTAGGTTAGTGGAGGAGTTCTTTCAGCACTCAAGGGTAAACCTATTCCTGCGTAAGTGCTTCTCTATGCCATTTATGATGCCTTCATCAGGCCTATAGCAGCCTGACTATTGCTTTTCAAACATGTGTTGCTATAAATGTCCTGATTCCAGTTTACTTTTGCAGTAATTAGAGATACCTCACACATCTCCCATTGCTGCCTACCCATCCTAGTTTCCTGAGCAAGCCTTGCTCCAGGTCTCATCCTTGCCTTTGCAACAGATGTTGTAAAAAAAAAAAATCTAGACTATTTTACCTAGACTACATTTCTTTCATCTTCTCTTTTATGGACTGATTTCTGTATGTTATGTATTTCTCAATCCTCACTTCTCGGCAGCCTTTCTTCTCCTCCTGACTCTTCCTAGGTCCCGACTGAGTATTCCTTCTCTGTGCTCACTTTGCCATACATTTTATTGTATTACAATTTAATTTCTCTCTGGCTGACTACACCATAAACTCTTTGAAGACAAGGATAATGTCTTTTCTTTGTCTGAATCTTCAATGCTGAACATAGTTATCTCTGAGGAAGTTATCTTAATATGGAATATTTTATGCTATATCTTAATATCTCTATGAAATGTAAGCTGAAAGGAGTTCATGACTCTTAGAATTTACTACCCCATTCAGCATATATTCCTTTCAAGCCCTCATTTCTGAGCTAAGGACTGCAGTGATCCTGTTTCAATGTTTTTCACCAAAATTGACTTTGGTGAGAACCAACTCTAAGACCTCTGTGACAATTACCACTCGATGATCAAATTAGGGTACAGCTAGAGTTTCCATGTTGAAAATCATCATAATAAAATTGGCCAAGACCCTCACAAAACACTCTTCATTTTAAAGTTTTCAGAAGACTTTTCATTTTGGTTGCACAGATTTACATTTGGAACTGTGGTATTTTAGGAATATCATGGTCAGAGGGATGGCACCTGGGCTTCCATGAGTTGATTGCAGCTCCCTGTGGGCGTCAAGTGGCAGGTAGCCTGTAATTTCTGCATTTGACACACACAGGGCTTTCATATCCACTTAAATAATCATAAACAGAAATGTGAAAAAAAAAAGCTAAAGAGGGACTCATGACACTGAGGTTTTGGGAAAATGTTATGGTGCTGAAATATTAGCAGCCTGGCCTAATTCTGGATTTTAACTCCTGGCTGCTGTGATTTCCCTGGTTATGCTGGTTTTAGTCATGATTTTTATATTCAGAAGTGTCTATAACTATCATTGATAGGTTTCCTTTGGTCTCATAATACTCAAAATCAACAGTAAAGACATCATCTTTATCCTGAGAAACACAACCAATTTGAATGTATTAATAGCCGTGATACTTTTCAGGTTGGCATTTTTTAACTTTATGGCTTTCTGCAATCATTGTCACATTCTTGCCTTCTTTCCAGGTAAAACAGTGAACATACTAAAGGCATTTGATAAATTATTTACAATACCCTCCATAGGTAAGAAAGCAACAAGAATAATGGGCTCCATTTTTCAGAGAAGCAAATAAGTCAAGGTGATGCTTTATGACTTACTCACGGCACATGCTCCACAGATCGGTAACAACCAGGGAAGCAGATTGGCCGCCACAACCTATTTGCAGGTTCCTGAACATGGCAGACCCAAGGGCAGGCATGGCAATACATCATGGAGAGTTCAAAACATTTTGTCTTGAAATATTCTCAAATGGAATTTTTCTAAAATACAGACTAGTTTTGAGAAAAAGAAATAGGTATGAAGAATAAAGGTTTCTCTTAGACACTAGTTTTATTTATTTCTGTATATTTTTCAGTCTATTTATATATTTACTCATTTAAATAGATCACCCATATACATTATCACATAAGTCATAAAGTACAAGATGTATGCGATGAAAATACGTCGTTATCCCATCTCTTGTTTTTTCTCCCATTGCTCTTCAGAGTCAACCAGTCACTGGTCTCTTGACTGGTAGGTAGTTAACGTCTGTACCTGTACTTTATACAGGTATATTTCCTTAAGAGACTTAAATACTTTTTAGTTCAATTCAAATTTTTTGGAGCTAAAAGAAGGCTGATATTAGAATAATATCTGTTTGCTTTGCAAAGAGGACCACAAGTTCAGAGCCATTATCAGTCCTAACAAGTTATCTTGCTTTAAAGAGAAACACATTTGTTTCCGTCAAAGCTGGCTGTACTTGTGAGGAATACAGAAATATTTAAAGAAACAGCAAAAGCTGCAAAAGTAAAAATAATGATATTGGCTGAACTTTTACAGTACATCTTATGTACAATATTAGATACTTTTTTTAGAGTTACTCTGGAAAGGTTCTTAAAAAGGCATATTTATGAAGTAAATTTTAATGCTTTCTACTGAATGTTTTTAACTGCATATTAAACAGGAAGTTGTAAGAGTGATACAACATTATTGTCAAGATATAATATAGTGGAATGTAAAGATCACTTTATTTTTCACTTTAGGAAGTCCTTTGTGTATGATTTTCTTTCGTTTTCATATCTACTGCGAATCCACATATATCTGGAGAAATTAAGAAGAGGGTGGCATGGTTGCTTTTATCTACCTTTTAATTCCTAATGTTTAGGATAAACAAAATTTCTCAGGGGGCGCCTGGGTGGCTCAGTTGGTTAAGCATCCAACACTTGTTTTCCGTTCAGGTCATGATCTCAGAGTTCATGAGATGGAGCCCCATGTTGGGTTCTACGCTGATAGCACAGAACCTGCTTGGGATTCTGTCTCTCTCTCTCTCTCTCTCTCTACCCCTCTCTGGCTCTCTCTCCCTTTTTCTCTCAAAATAAATAAATGAACATTAAAAAATTACTCAGTGAATGACTTGCCTGAAGTATAATTGCATTTTGGAAAATACAGAGTTTAGAAAACTCTTGGAAAAAAACATCAAATTTCATTAAAAATCTATGCACATAATCACAAGAATAATGGATCTTAGTAAAATTTTAGTTCTATGGTCAAGGTATTGGTCATGATGGTTAACACAGTATTCCACCAGATTATTTTGGGTAGGTTTACTTTTTATTGGTTTTATATAATTATGTAAAATTACTAACATTAATTTTGTTTTTGGTATAATTTGTGAGTATATTTTTCTAAAAATGTAATTACTTCCTGATAACTTAAATTGAAATTTAGTAAATAATATTTTTCCATTTTTTATAATGCCCTCTTCCCCATATACTCAATACTTGACATATGATATACCTGCATCATGAATGTTCTTTGTTTTTGTTTTTGTTTTTTTTTAATTTTTTTTAATGTTTTATTTATTTTTGAGACAGGGAGAGACAGAGCATGAGCAGGGGAGGGTCAGAGAGAGGGAGACACAGAATCTGAAACAGCCTCCAGGCTCTGAGCTGTCAGCACAGAGCCCGACGCGGGGATCGAACTCACAGACTGCGAGATCATGACCTGAGCTGAAGTCGGCTGCTTAACCGACTGAGCCACCCAGGCACCCCATGAATGTTCTTTGTGATCCACTGATATGTATGTATGATAAATTATGAAATTTTAATTATTTGGCTTTATAATGAGTTGTGGCAAAGAGATATCTTACGCTCTTCCTTGATAATTCCTTTAAAATCCATTAATATGATATGTGTGTTAACATTATAGGATTTAAATATTTTGTGGTGGAGTTATATCTCATTGTTGTTTTGTTTTCAAATATTCTGAAATTTTTATCTGATAGACTTTTATATGCATAGTTCCAGATGAATTCTCATGGGGCACCTGGGTGACCCAGTTGGTTAAGCGTCTGGCTCTTTATTTCAGCTCAGGTCATGATCTCATGATTGTGGGATGAATCCCACATTGGTCTCTGTGTTGATGGCACAGAGCCTGCTTGGGATTCTCTCTCTGCCTCCTTTTCTAACCCTCCCCTTCTTGCCCACATTCTATCTCCCTCAAAATAATAATAAAACATTAAAAAAATTAAAAATAACAAATTAATTTTGTTTTTAAGGAGAAGTCAAGTTTTTGTATTATATTAGCTGTATACATTCAATTTAGAGGAATGAGTAATGTATAATTTATTCATCAAGGAAAGTGGTGGAAATCACTCAGATAATTTTTTAAAAGTTATTGTTCTCTTCTAAGAAATTTTAGTAACTGGGAAAATATTTAATATACCAAATGACAAGAAAAGAAGTTACTGTTCTTTATAATCATGTTACCTTCTATGATTACTTAATTTTAATTAAATTTTACATTTTAAAATAATTTTAGATTCCCATATAGCTGTAAGAAATAACAGGGATTCTATATACTCTTTAGCCAGTTTCCTCCAGGGATAGTATCTTACAAAATTATAGTGCAATATCATAACCCAGATATTGACACTGATGTAGTCAAGATACAGAATATTTCCATCACCATGAAGATTCCTCATGTTGCCATTTTATAGCCACACCACTTCCCTCCCCAGACCACAACCTCCTTTACCCTTGGTAAACACATCACTGTTCTGTTCTCTGTTTCTGGAATTGTTAGACATTGTATAAATTGAGTCATACGGTACAGAACGTTTCAGAATTGGCTTCACCCCCCCCCCCCGCCCCCCCGCAGTGTAATTCTGTGAAAATTCACCCAGAGTTGCATTTATCAATAGTTTGTTCCTTTTTACCAATGAGTAGTATTCCATGGTATGGATGCACCACCACTGTTTATTTGACCGTCTATCCATGATGGACATCTTAATTATTGCCAATGTGGGGCTATTGTGAATAAAGCTGCTATAAGCTTTCATGTAGAAGTTTCTGTGTGAACCTGTTTTCATTTCTCTGGGATAAGTGCTTAGAAGTGCAATTGATGGGTTGTATGGTAGTCTCATATTTAGTTTACTTTTGTTTTTGTTTTTGTTTTGTTTTTGTTTGTTTGGGGTTTTTTTTTTTTTTGTCAAGTAGGTTCTATACACAGCATGGGACTCAAACTCACAACCCAAGATCAAGAGTTGCATGCCCTACTGACTGAGCCAGCCAGGCACCCCACATACATAGTTTTTAAAGAAATCACTAAACTGTTTTCCAGAGTGGCTGTCCATTTTATATTCCCACCAACAATGCATGAGTTATCCAATTTTACCACGTCCTTGCCAACATTTAGTGTTCTCCCTATCTTTGCCTTAGTCTATTTTTTTTTTAATGTAATGATATCCTTCACTGTGGCTTTAATTTGTATTTCTCTAGTGGCTAACAAAATTGAAAATCTTTCCATGTAGCTATTTTCTATCTGTATATCTTCATCAATGAATCGTTTTTCATGTATTTTTTCCTCATTTTCCAATTGGATGTTTTTTACTGTTGAGTTTCAAATATGCTTTATATATTCTAGATTCTAATTTTCTGTCGGGTACGTGCTTTGAAAATGTTCTCTCTCAGCCCGTAGCTTGTCTTTTCATTCTCTGAGCAGAATTATTACAGAGCAAAAGTTCTTAATTTTGATGAAGCTCAATTTATCAAATTTTTCTTTTATGGATTTTGATTTTGTTGTCAAGGCTAACTCTGTCTGGTCTTAGGTCTTGAAGAGTTTCTCCTATATTTTTTAAATACAGATATAGATATAGATATAGATATAGATATAGATATATAGATAAATATAGTTTTAAAATTTATGGTTAAATCTGTGAGCCACTTTGTATTAATTTGTGTACTAGATGTGTGACTTAAGTTCACTTTTTGCCAATGGATATTCAATTTCTTCAGCATCATTTACAAGACTGCTGCATTGAATTGCTTTCACCTTTTTTGTCAAAAATCAATTAGGAATATTTGTGTGGGTCAATTTGTGAATCATTATTCTCCATTGACTCATGTATCTGTTCCCCACCTAATACCACACAGTTTTGATTATTATAGCTATATCATAAGTATCATAATCAGGTAAACTGATTTCTCCTACTTTATTCTTCTTTTTCAAAAATTGTGCATCTCTTTTAGTTTCTTTGCATTCCCACATAAATTTTAGCATAATTTTTGTCTATATCTTAAAAAAATTCTTCTTTTATCCTTCCTATATATCTATATATTAATTTATGGAAAGTTTTTATCTTTGCTATATTGAGACTTTCATTTATTATTATTTTTGTGTTTCTTTCACCAACATTTTGTAGTTTTCACCATGCAAATTCTGGACTTGTTTTGTTAGATTTAGGCCTAAGTATTACATTTTTGAGCCAATGGAATAGTACTGTATTTTTTTATTTTTGTTTTCATGTGATTGTGGCTAGATTAAAATATATTTGATTATTCCATGGTGCTCATATAGTCTCTGACTTTTAGTTCTAGGAGTTTTTATGTCCATCAATCGGGTTGTGCCATGTGGACAATTGTTTCGGACTGGAAGTTTGTGTCCTCGCAGAATGCATGTGCTGAAATCTATCCCCAATGTGATGATTTGGAGGTGGGAATTTCAGGAGGTAATTAGGTTATGAAGATGGAGCCCTCATGAATATTAGTGTCCTTAGAAGAAGAAACCAGTTAGCTTACTCTGTTTATGCCATGAGAGAATGCAATGAGAAGTAGCCAGTCTGCAACCCAGAAGAGGGCACTCACCAGAACACAAGCATGCTCTCAGACTGCTAGCTTCCAGAGCTATGAGAAATAAACTTGCGCTGTTTGTAAGCCACCAACTCTATGGTACTTTGCTATAGTAGACCAACTGACTCACACAACAGTCATGTGACCTGCAAATGTGTACCCTTTTCTTTCTTTCTGATCTGCACACCTTTTGTTTTTCTATTCTTGCCTTGCTGCACTAGCAAAAACTTCCAGCACAGTCATGAATGAAAAGTGGTAAAAATGGACATCTTTCCCTTGTTTTCAATCTTAGGGGAAAACACTTGCTCTTTCAGCAAGAAGCATAATACTAACTGTAGGTATTTTATACATGTTATTTATCAAAGTGAGGAAGTTTCTCTCTCTTTGTAACTTGCTGAGGATTTTTATTCTGAGTTAAGTTTTTAATTAATTTTATTTTATTTAATTAAATGGATATAACTGCGTGATTTTTCTGGGTTAGCCTGTTAATACGACAATGTATGTTGGTTGATTTTTGAATATTGATACAGCGTTGCATCCCTGGAATAAGTTAGTCATGGTGTATCTTTATAAATATTTGCTAAATTATATTTGGTAATATTTTATTAAGGATTTTGGTCTATATGAGGAATATTGGTCTGTCGTTTTCTTTGTTTTTACTGTCTTTGTCAGTTTTGATATCAAGAAAATACTAACTTCATAAAATGACTTGGAAGTTAACAAGAAAGTTAACAAGTTGACAAGAAGTTCTTCTTGTTCCTTCTCTTTTTATTTTCTGGAAGAGATTGTGTGGAATTGTTGTTAATTCTTCTAATGTTTGGTAATAATTTTCAGTGAAACTGTCTGGGCTTAAAGACATCTTTAGGGGAATTTTTCATTACAAATTAAATTTGGGGTGAGATATGGTAGTTTGCATTTTGGGGGGCTTTTCCATTTCAACTCAGTTGTCAAAAGTTTGTGTGTAGAATTATAATATTCCCTTATCATTTTGATGTGTACAGGGTCTAGAGTGGTAACCTGCTGTTTTACTCCTGATACTGGTAATTTACATTTTCTCCTTTTTCCTTTGTTAGCTTTGTGAAAGATTTCTCAATTCTCTTGGATTATCCAAATAATAAGTCCTTTATTTCATTGTATTTATTATGTTTCTGTTTCCAACTTCAGTGATTTGTGCTCTTATGTTTACTTTCTTCTGCTTATTTGGGTTTATTTTTTAAATATTTTTTAGGTACTTGAGGTAGGCATTTAGATTATTGAATTGAGATTTTTACTCTAATCTCGTGTATTCATTTAGTGTTATAAATTTGCCTCTCAGCTCTGTTTTAGTTAGATCTTTGACTCAAGGTATATTTAGAAGTAGGTTGTTGAGTTTCCAGGCCTGGAGATATTCTTGTTAACTTCTTTTTACTGATTTCTAATTTGATTCCATTTTGCTCAGAGAACACACTCTGTATGGTTTTAGGTCTTTTAAATTTGTTGCCTTGTGGCCCAAGACATAAATTATCTTGGTATACATGCCATGGTCACTTAGGAAAAAAAAAAAGCGCTTTCTGCTGTTACTGGGTTGTTGATGGTTGTTGTTGAGTTATTGTATATCCTTGTTGATTCTACATTTGTTGAAAGGAGAATGTTGACGTCATCAAATATAATTCCACATTTGTCTATTTTCCCTTTCATTTCTATCTTTTTTGCTTCATATGTTTCACAGTTTTGGTTTTTTGATGCATACAAATTTAGAATTTCTATGTCTGGCTGCTGGATTTCTCT
The DNA here is from genome assembly GCF_028018385.1 of Neofelis nebulosa. Taxonomy (NCBI): domain Eukaryota; kingdom Metazoa; phylum Chordata; class Mammalia; order Carnivora; family Felidae; genus Neofelis; species Neofelis nebulosa. The sequence goes on along the minus strand of NC_080787.1, from coordinate 105,560,446 downwards.
CTCTTTCTTTCCCTCCCTCCCTCTCTCACTTCTTCCCACCCTGCCTCTTCCTTCTTTCTTCGTCCTTTCTTTTTCTTCCTTTCTTTCTTTCTTTCTTTCTTTCTTTCTTTCTTTCTTTCTTTCTTTCTTTCTTTATCTTTCTTTTTCATCCTACTCTATAACATCCTCCTGGCCTCTGTTAATTTTCTGTATGCTTTATGCAATATTAATATAGCTATTCCTGCTTTCTTTTCATTAATTTTTACATTATAGATCTTTCCCCACTATTTTTACTTCAACTTGCCAATATTGTTACATTTTTTTTAAATTTTTTTTAACGTTTATTTATTTTTGAGACAGAGAGAGACAGAGCATGAATGGGGGAGGGTCAGAGAGAGGGAGACACAGAATCGGAAACAGGCTCCAGGCTCTGAGCTGTCAGCACAGAGCCCGACGCGGGGCTCGAACTCACGGACCGTGAGATCATGACCTGAGCCGAAGTCGGCCGCTTAACTGACTGAGCCACCCAGGCGCCCCCAATATTGTTACATTTTAAGTCAGCTCCTTATAGACAATACATATTTAAGTAATGTTTTATTAAACCGCTCGACCAATACTCTGTCTTTTAGATAATTTACATTTAATGCAATTATTCACATGTGAGGGCTTAAATATATCTTAAAAAATTAATTCCAGTATAGTTGACATACAGTGTTGTATCAGTTTAGGTGTAAAACATAGTGATTCAACAGTTCTGTACATTACTCAGTGCCCATCACAAGTGTATTCTCAATCCCCTTTACCTATGTCACCCATCCTTCTGACCAACCTCCCTTCTGGTAGTTTTTCTTCAATAGTTAAAAATCTGCTTTTTGGTTTGTCTCCTTTTTTCTTTGTTTATTTGTTTTATTTTTTAAATGAGTGAAATCCAGAAATGAGTGAAATCATATGGTATTTGTCTTTCTCTGACTGACTTATTTTACTTAGCATTATGCCTTCTAGATACATTCATGTTGTTGCAAATTGTAAGATTTCATTTTTTTATGGCTCAGTAATTTGTGTATATATATCATATCTTCTTTGTCCATTCATTAACAATGGTTGGACTGCTACCATAATTTGCCTATTATAAATAATGCTGCAATAAACATAAGCATGCATATATCTTTCATATTAGTTTTTTCATCATCTTTGAATATGGATGTAGTGGAAGTATTGGGTAATGTGGTAATTCTATTTTTAATTTTTTGAGTAACCTCTATACTGTTTTCCACAGTGGATGAACCAGTTTGCATTCCCACCAAAAGTGCACAAAGTTTCCTTCTTCTCCACATCCTTGCCAATACTTGTTGTTTCTTGTGTTTTTTACTTTAACCATTCAGACAGGTGTGAAGTGATATCTCATTGTGGTCCTAATTTTCATTTGCCTGATCATGAGAGATGTTGAACATATTTTTATGTAATTGGCCATCTGGATACCTTCTTTGAAGAAATGGCTGTTCGTGTCTTCTGCCCTTTTTTAACTGGATTATTTGGGTTGTGTTGAGATGTATAAGTTCTTTTATATTTCAGATGCTAACTCTTTTGGGGTTTGTCATTTGCAAATATCTTCTCCCATTCAATAGGTTGTGTTTTAGTTTTGTTGTTTGTTTCCTTTGCTGTGTAGAAGATTTCTATTTTGATGTAGTGCCAATAGTTTATGTTTGCTCTTGTTTCCCTTGCCTCAGGAGACATATTTAAAACGATGTTGCTTTGACTGATGTTGGAGAAATTACTGCCTCTTCCCTTCTAGGATTTTTATGGTTTCAGGTCTTACATTTAAGTCTTTAATCCATTTTGAGTTTATTTTTGCATATGTGTAAGAAAGTGGTACAGTTTCATTATTTTGCATATAGCTGTCTGGTTTTCCAAATACCATTTGTTCAAGACATCGTCCTTTTCCGTTGTGTATTCTTGCCTTCTTTGGTGATGATTAATTGATCATTGATCATATAATCATGGGTTTATTTGTGGGCTCTCTATGCTGGGTCATTGATTTATGTGTCTATTTTTGTGCCAATGCCATGTTTTGATTACTACAGGTTTGTAGAATGTCTTTATATATGGGATTGTAATTCAGATCCTCCAGTTTTGTTCCTTTGTTTTCCAAAATTGCTTTGGCATTTTGAGGTCTTTTGTGGTTCCATACACACTTTAGGATTATTTGTTCTAGTTCTGTGAAAAATAATGTCGGGAATTTGATAGAGATTCAATTAAATCTGTAAATTGCTTGGAGTATGGACATTCCAAGAATATTTGTTCTTCCAATCTATGAGTAGGGAATACCTTTCTATTTTTTGTGTTCTCTTCAATTTCTTTCATTAATGTTTTTTTAGTTTGCAGAGTATAGGACTTTTCACCTTCTTAGTTAAGTTTGTTCCTAGGTATTTTATTAGTCTTGGTACAATTGTAAATGGGATTATTTTCTTAGTTTCTCTTTCTGCTACTTAATTATTAGTGTATAGAAATTCAATGGATTTCTGTTATTAATTTTATTTATTTATTTATTTATTTATTTATTTATTCATTTATTATTTATATTTTAGAGAGAGATAGCATGAGTATGGGAGAGGGGCAGAAGGAGAGAGAACCTTAAATAGGCCCCACACTCAGCATGGAGCCTGATGTCAGGGTCAATCTCATGACCTGAAACATCCTGAGCCAAAATCAAGAGTTAAATGCTTAACTGACTCAGCCACCCAGGTGTCCCTATGATATTAATGCTATATTCTGCAACCTTACTGAATTTATTTACCAGTTCTACTAGGGGTGTGTGTGTGTGTGTGTGTGTGTGTGTGTGTGTGTGAATGCTTTATGGTTTTCTATATAATCATGTTATCTGCAAATAATGAAAGTTTTACTTCTTCCTTACCAATTTAGATGTCTTTTTTTCTTTTTCTTGTCTGATTCCTATGGCTAGCATTTCCAGTAGTATGTTGATAAAACTGGTGAGAATGAACATCTTTGTCTTGTTCTTGACCTTAGGGGAAAAGCTCTCAATATTTTTACTATTGAGTGTGATGTTAGCTGTGGGTTTTTCATTTATGACCTTTATTAGGTTGAGGTATATTCCCTCTAAATGTACTTTGTTAAGGGTTTTTTTCTATCATGAATGCATATTGTACTTTGTCAAATGCTTTTATGCATCTATTGAAATGATCGTATGGTTTTTACTCTTTCTCTTGTTGATACGATGTATCACGTTGATTGATTTGTGAATATTGAACCATCTTTGCACTGCAGGAATAAACACCACTTGATTGTGGTAAAAGATTTTTTTAACGTATTGTTGGATTCAGTTTGGTAATATTTTGTTGAGGATTTTTGTATCTGTGTTTATCAGAGATGTTGGCCTGTAGTCTCTTTTTTTGTAGTGTCTTTATCTGGTTTTGGTATCAGGGTAATTCTGGCATCATAGAATGAATTTGAAAGCTTTCCTTCCTCTTCTAATTCTTTTTGAATAGCTTGAGAAGAATAGGTATTAATTTTTCTTTAAATGTTTGGTAGAATTCATCCAGAAGCCATCAGGTCCTTCACTTTTGTTTGTTGGGAATTTTTGATTACTCATTCAATTTCATTGCTGGTAATTGGTCTGTTCAAATTTTCTATATCTTCCTGATTCAGTTTTAAGAGGTTATATGTTTCTAGGAATTTATCCATTTCTTCTAGGTTATCCAATTTGTTGGTATATCATTTTTCATAATATTCCTTTACAATCTTTTGTATATCTGTGGTGTCAGTTACTATTTCTCCTATTTCAGTTTTTATTTTGTTTGAGTTCTATTTCTCTCTCTGTCCCTCCCTCTCTCTTTTTGTTGAGACAGCTAAAGTTTTATAAATTTTGTTGATCTTTTTTTAAAAAAAACAGCTCCTGGATTCATTGATCTGTTTTATGATATTTTAGTTTATATTTCATTTATTTCTGCTCTAATTTTTATTTCCTTTCTTCTACTAGTTTGGGGTTTTGTTTATTATTTTTCTAACTGTTAGGTTTAAGGCTAGGTTGTTTAGTTGAGAATTTTTCTTGCTTTTTGAGGTAGACTTATATTATTTTAAACTTCCCTCTTACAACAGCTTTTTATGCATCCTAAAGATTTTGGACCATTATGTTTTCATTTTCATTTGTCTCCCTGTATTTTTTGACTTACTCTTTGATTTCTTGGTTGACCCATTCATTGTTTATTAGTATTATTCAATATCCATATATTTTGTTCTTTCCAGATTTTTTCTTGTGGCTAAATTTATAGCTTCTTAATGTTATGGTTGGAATAGATCCATTGTATGAGTGTAATTTTTCTGAACTTTTTAAGACCTGTTTGGTGGCCTAATATATGATCTATTTTGGAGAATGCTTTGTGTGCACTTGAAAAGATAATGTATTTTGCTGTTTTAGGATGGAATGTTCTGAACATATCTGTTAGATCCATTGGGTCCAATGTGTCATTCAAAACCACTATTTCCTTGTTGATTTTTTGTGTGGATAATCTATCCATCGATGTGAATGGGGAATTAAATTCCCACACCATTATTGTATTACTATTGATTACTTCCTTTATGTTTGTTATTAGCTGCTGTATGTATTTGGGTGCTTACATGTTGGACACATAAATATATACAATTGTGGTATCTCCGTTGGATTGCTCCCTTTATGATTATATAACTGTCCCTCTCTGTCTCTTGTTAAAGTTTTTGTTTTAAAGTCTATTTTCTCCAAAATAAGTATACTCTGGCTTTATTTCACTTCCATTTGCATGATAAATGTTTTTCTGTTTCTTCACTTTCAATGTATCTTTAGGTGTGAAATGAGTCTCTTGCATATAGATGTGTCTTACTTTTTTGTTCATTCCATCACTCTTTATCTTTTAATTGGAGGTTTTAGTCCATTTACATTCAAAGTAATTATTGATAAGTATGTACTTACTGCCATTTTGTTACTTGTTTTATGATTGTTTTTGTAGTTCTTTTCTATTCCTTTCTTCTCTTGCTCTCTCAGTTTGTTGGCTTTCTTTAGTGATATATTTGGATTCTTTTCTGTTTATTTTTTGCATATCTATTGCTAGTTTTTGATTTGTAGTTACCATTACATTTATATTTCATATCTTACACTATATTAAGTGGGTCTATATTAAGTGGGTAGTCACATAAGTTTGGACCTCCCCCCCTTTTTTTTTACTCTTCTCCCCAATGCGTTTCAGGTATATGGTGTTATACTGTGCATCCTTTTATTTTGTGAATCTTGTGGCTAATTTTTATAGATATACTTAATTTTACTGCTTTTATGTGTCCTACTTTCCTTGTTCTTCCTTGTGGTCTTTCCTGTCCACTCGAAAAGTCCCTGTAACATTTCTGCTAAGACTGGTTTAGTGGTCATGAATTCGTTCAACTTTTTTGTCTGACAAACTGTTTATTTCTTTAATTCTGAATGATAGCATTTCTAGATAGAGTATTCTTGGTTGTAGGGTTTTTCTTTCAGCACTTTGATATATCACACCACTCACTTCTGGCCTGCCAAGTTTCTGCTGAAAAATTCACTGATAACCTTATGGAGTTTCCCTTATATTTAACTGTTTTCTTTTTTCTTGTTGCTTTTAAAATTCTCTTTTCGCCATTTCATGTACTATGTGACTTGGTGTGGACCTCCTTGGCTTGATTTTGGTGGGAGCTTTCTGTGCCTTCTGGATCTGGATTTCTGTTTCCTTTCCCAGATTTGGGAAGTTTTCATCTATTATTTCTTGAACCGAATTTTCTTCTTCCTTCTCTCTCTTCTTCTTCTGGGATCCCAGGTGATGATGTTGCTGGTTTCCTTTGGTGCATTTTCATTTTTTATTTTTATTTTTCTCTCTTCAGCTTGATTGCCTTCTACCACATGTCCACCAGGTCGCTTATCTGTTCTTCTGCTTCCTCTAGTCTACTATTTATTCCATCAAGTGTATTTTTTTTTAAGTTTAGTTACTGAGTTTTTCATCTCTGATTGGTTCTTTTTTTTACGTTTTCTATCTCTTTGTTGAGGGTGCCACTGACGCCCTCCTCATTCTCAAGTCATTGAGTAACTTTATGACCATTACTTTAAATTCTCTATCAGGCATCTTATTTGTGTCCCATTTAACTCTCTTGCTGTGATTTTGTCCTGTTCTTTCATTTGGGACATACTCCTCTGTCTTCTCATTTTGTCTGACCTTCTGTGTCTGTTTCCATGTTAGGAAAGTCAACTACATCTCCTGCTTTTGAAAGTAGTGGCCTTAGAAAGAAGAGGTCCTATAGTTGCTTGCTGTGCAATGTCCTCTGTTACCCAGAACTTGATTCTTCAGGGGTGTCTCCTATGTGTGTTGCATGCTGTATTTGTTGTGGCTAAGCTGCATTTCAGTCCAGTCATCTTTAATGGCTCTCTTTGCCTATTGTGGACAGGGTTTATTCCCTGTGTTGTTAGTAGGCTAGTCTGAGACTACTTTGGGCTTGAGTTGAGTCAGACAACACATTTGCCAGAGATACAGTAGCACTGAACTGCAAAAAACTTTCCCTGTGCTGTCCCTGAGAAGCTTTTATTTGTGACTGGGTTTGTAGTTAAACTAGTTGTCTACCTTCAGCCCACTGCCGAGGCTACAGTCAGACTGATGTGTGTGGTTATCTTCCTCTATCCCTGGGACAGGAGTCACTTTGGAGTGGTGCTGGCCTCTGTTGGGGCTGTTTGCCAGGCTTATGGCACCACTTTGGATGGTCTCTGTGAAGGGCCTATTAGAGTGTGTAAATCCACATGAGAATATAGGGGCAGGGTGTGTGGTCCCAGCAAAGTCCATGAAGGTCTGCTGTGGGAAGGGGGCTGCAGCTCCCCAGGAAATCTCCGAGTGAGACCAGCCAGGTTATGAGGGTAAATCCACAGAAGCTACCATAGAGACAGGGAGAGGGCAGAGTGCACTCTTAGCAAGGTAGGTGGAGAGTGTTTGTGTTGTGCTGGTTCCTACAGGTATTGGTGTTTCTAGGTGGAGGTGGGGGTGGAGGAGTGAAATAGCACCCACCAGCTCCTTTTTCTTGAGAAGTCTCCAAAAGATCATTACCCTTCTAGCATATGCTCTAAAATTAGTAAATACATCTCCTTCCTGTATACACCAGATATTTTTCAAACTGTTGCTTCTATGCTGTGTCTCAGGAAGACTCTTTATTATGCTATCTCTTTAAGGGCAAGGACTCAGTTTCTTATTGCCCTCCAGGCTCTCTGTGAGCTAAGCCACTGATTTTTAAATTTCCGGGTGTTAAGTCTCACTGATTGTAAAAACTCATAAAGTTAGGTCAGTCCCTCTGGTTTTCAAGGCCAAATTTTATGGGGATTTGTACTTCCCAGTGCTGTTCTTCCACGCGTGAGGTGCCTGGTGTGAGGGTCTACTTCTCTCCCCTCTCCACGACCATGGTGTCCCTCCCTCCTACACATAGTCCCACTGGTCTCTTTGACTCCTGACTGCATCCAGGCCCTTTCTACCCTCTTTGATATAGTCTCTTCTCTAGATTTAGCTGTAGAAAATCTTTTTGGCCAGTCTTCAGGTCATTTTCTTGGTTATTTGCACCGATATGGGTGTTATCTCATTGTACCAGTGAGACAAGGTGAGCCTAGGGTCCTCCTACTCTGTATTTTCCTCAGAAGTCTCCTATGTACTTTTATTTTTGTTTTCTGTTTGCTCCCTTTGTTTTTTGTTTCTCTCTTGTTTGCTTGTTTGTTGGCTTTCCTGAAGGTTATTTAAATACATTTTATAATTATATTGTTTTACCTATATTGTTTTCTTAGTGAATTGCTTCATGTAGTTTTATTTAAGTGGTTGCTCTGTATATAACATTATATATAGATAACACAGTCTACAGTTGCTATTTTACTAGTTTAAGTCAGGTATATGAACTATTCCTGACTTTGTGTTCCTTTACCCTATTTATAATCGTTTTAATTATTTCCTCTATGTTTATTTAGAGCTACATCAGATGGTGCCATAATTTTCACTTCAGTTATTAAACAATTTAGAAAATTCATGAAGAGAAGGAAAGTCTTCTTTATTTACTCATAATTTTGCTTACTGTGTGCTTGCTTCCTTCCTGATGTTCCAAGGTCTCTTATCATTTCCTTTTTAGTTTGGAGAACTTACCATAGTCATTTTTTTTTAGATTTATTGGAAACAAATTTTTAGTTTTTCCTTATCTTAGAATGTCTTAATTTACCTTTAATTTCTGAAGAATATGTTCAGTGGATATAAGAGGCCAAGTTGAAGCTCTTTTCTTTCAGCACTTGGAAAATGGTGTGACACTTCCTTTTAGCCTCTACAGTTTCTGATGAGAAATCTACTGTTAAGGAAATTATTTTTCTCCGATAGGTAAGATACTGTTTTCATGAATTCAAGATTTTTTCTTTGTCTTTACTTTTCAGAAGTTTGACTATTGTGTGCTGTAGTGTATCTGTGTGTGTGTGTGTGTGTGTGTGTGTGTGTGTGTTTTCTGTTTCTTGAATTTGTGGGTTTATGTATTTTACCAAATTAAGTTGGTTTCTCTTTCACTTCTGTCCAGTTTCCAGTGGCATGAATGTTAGAACTCTTTTCATAGTCCCACAGTTCTCCAAGGTACTCTTTATCATTTTTTTTAAATCTTTTTTTCTCTGTTTTTCAGAAATCTGTTTTCTTTGTTTTTCTACTATTTTATCTTCCAGTTCACTGATTCTTTCCTCGGTTCCTTTCATTCTTCTATTGAGAGCATAAATTGACTAATTTTTTTATGGTTGTTATATTTTCCAACTTGAAAATGTCCACTTTGTTTGCCTTTATATCTTTTATTTCTTTGCTGAGATTTCTCTCTCTTTTTTCATTTATTCCAAGTGTATTTGTAACACCTATTGAAAATCTTTATGATGGCTACTTTAAAATCATTTTAGGATAATTCTAACATCAGTGTCATATTGGTCTGGGCATCTATTGATTGACTGTCTTCATTCAGTTTGGGATCGTCTTGGTTCTTGATATGTGGAATTTTTCTACTGAAGCATTATGGTAACAGACTCTAGATCTTATATAAGCTTTCTAGTTCAGCTAGTTTTGTCTGACATGGTTCCATCAAGGAAAGACGGGGTGTCTGATTTGTTACTACCAGGTGGATATGGAAGGCAGAATTTCAGATTCTTCCAATAGGATTCAAAAGTGAGGTTCTCTACCCACACTTCATTGATATTAATATCAATTATATAAATATCATTGATATCCTTGTTGCGGGTATGAGTGAAATGTTTGGCTTTCCACCAGGCCTCCATTGATATTGCCCTGGCTGAGAAGGGAGAGTGTTTCATTGCTGCTTCCTGTGTAGCTGCCAGCTACATCATGGGGGCAGGGGGCACAGGGCACTCCTTACTCCTGGTTGATGGTGAAAGCCCCACTCTCTTCTAGGTTTCCTCCTCCATTACCTGAGAAGAAAGAGGTAGGAATGGCTTATTACTCCTGAGTGGCAGTAAAAGTACAGACTCCTCCATCGTCCCCACTAACACGATTTATTGGGGGATGGATGACCTTGTTAATGCCAAAAGAGATGACAGTAGTGGCGCCCTACTTGGCCTTCTCTGACACTACTTCTTTGGTGGATGAAGGTAGATTAGATCACCTCATTACAGCCAGGAAAAGATGGAAATCTAGGCTTATCATTCAGCCTTTGTTGACATGGATACAAATGAGGCCATATTTTTTTTTCTATGGTGTTAGGTTGGAACAGAGTGGTTATTGTCTAAAAATGTTCTGTCTCCCGGGGCGCCTGGGTGGCGCAGTCGGTTAAGCGTCCAACTTCAGCCCAGGTCACGATCTCGCGGTCCGTGAGTTCGAGCCCGCGTCAGGCTCTGGGCTGATGGCTCGGAGCCTGGAGCCTGTTTCCGATTCTGTGTCTCCCTCTCTCTCTGCCCCTCCCCCATTCATGCTCTGTCTCTCTCTGTTCCAAAAATAAATTAAAAAAAAAAAAACGTTGAAAAAAAATTTAAAAATAAATAAATAAATAAAAATGTTCTGTCTTGTTATGTTGCTTCTTGCCTTGCCCTTTGGCTGAGAGAGTAGTTTTTGTTGATTTTTGTTTATTTATTTTGCCTGTACCTGTTGGTGTTTCAGGGTTTTCAGCTTCCTTAGCTGCAAGTCTGGTGTATATGAGACAAAAAAGAAACACAAGGAACTCAACACACCCCCACTCCTAGATATTCAGAGTCTTATGTTTTATATATAATGTCCAGTGTTTTTAGTTGTACTTAGCAGAACGAATAGGAAAAGTATATATACTTCATCTTCCCAGAAGCAGAAGTCTGAAAGTCTTTAAGACTTCTAAAATCTATAAAGTATAACATTTTAATACAAATTTTATTAGATCCTTAGGAGAACACTAAATGAATATTTCATTAGTGTATCAATCACTAGTACTTCAGATAACAAATCTGTCACAGAATTACCTAATCACCAATAAAACAATCACAGATCTTACTCAGAAAGCCTTGTTTGGAAATGACCTAATGAAAAATTGACACCAGGTCTACCAAAGAAAGTGCCCAAAGGCTGGAAAGTATTCTGATTAAAGAATCTCATGGGGCTGAGATTTATCTTTTTCCTTCTCTCTGTTTTCTTAAAATGACACTAACATTCTTAACTTGATTCAATATGATTTCATTTGGGAGGAGTACAACTGCAAAGATAAAAATTCCAGAGTTTTAACATTTTACATTACCTTTGCTTTATTTTTTTTTTCCATTCCCTAATTGGGCTGGAGTAAGAGCAAAGATTGCTCGGTGTGTAAGATTAAGCCTCCAGGTTGATGACAGAGTAAGTGGTAAAAAAGCAGCAGCTCACTTGAGCTCTTTTTTGGCACATAGAGATGAGCTTATGGCTGTGTAGGGGTTTGTGCATTGGGGCATTAGAAGATACTGCCTTTAAATGTTTGTGTCTGGAAGAAGATCTTCGTCTCTGCTTGAAGGTCAGTATTTAACTATGAACCTGTGGAAATAGCCACTTTCAAGGCCACACCTAACCTTGTTCAGATGGTTCTAGTTCATCAGCAGTGGAATATTATTGTCTCATTCCCTATTTTCATTCACTTAAGAAACACCTTTTATTTTAGTAATAAACTATTTTATTCGTAACCAAAGGAAGGAAAGCATTTCAATAATTCCTTTAGAAAAAAACCATAGCTTAAGATAAATTCAGTCTTGATACCTTAGTTGGATTGGAAAATGAAATAGTTTGAGATTGAGTCTCATACAAACACACACACACACACACACACACACACACACACACACTTCAGTCTGGTACATTACTTATACTTAATAATATCTTGTAAGCAACTTTCCGAATATTTTTTAGAGGTATCCTCCCAGAAATTGCTAACCATTACCTGTGCTAATTTTCCTTCTTGTTCACAGCTTCAAATATTTATTTAAATCAAGCCACTTTAGAATGCATGGCAGATTTTCAAAACAATGAGTTCTTACATTTCTTTCCATATGCTCCATATACTTTTGGGAATCATCAATATTTAAGATTTCCCCATTGAGAAGTCAGTTCCTATGGGAAACATGAGGAAATCATTTCTGACCCTTTACCTTATATTTGTGTTGCTCTGCTGAGAACTACAATAGAAAACAAAATAAAACACAGTATTTAAATATTTCATGCAGTTTGTTACTTGAAGCTATATTGACATCCAACTAGTATGTCCTACTTTCCAGCCACAGAAGATCATTAGATATTGCTTTTGAGTGATGTTTATTTTCAGAAGTATCACAAGAGAGGGAGAATGTGTAATTTGGATTCTGTTTTGGGTATTTAGAGGTAATTCCACACATATTTCAGAAAAGCCACATGTGAAAGATATAGCTATTAAGATAGTAATTATAAATAAGGATTAATTAATAGGAGCGCCTGGGTGGCTCAGTCAGTTAAGCAGCCAACTTCAGCTCAGGTCATGATCTCGCACGTGGTCTGTGAGTTTGAGCCCTGCATCAGGCTCTGTGCTGACAGCTCAGAGCCTGGAGCCTGCTTCAGATTCTGTGTCTCGCTCTATCTCTGCCTCTCCCCTGCTTGCTCTCTGTCTCTCTCTCTCTCTCTCAAAAATATTAAACGTTAAAAAATTTTTAAAAATAAAAAATAAGGATTAATAATTTTTAAAGCTATGCATATAAAGAAAGAGAGAAAGAGGAAAAAGACTAATTATGAACAGCCTTTATTTCTTTTCCCAAAACAATATTTCTGAGAAAAGAACATTATGCCAGATTAATGGGTCATTGAATGTGATAGTTCAATGGCTCCCTTTTTAAAAGTGATGCTCTGAGCAATAAGAACTCAACATAAACATAGATATCTCCTTCTACTTGTTTTCACTCAGGTTATATTTCATGCACTGTTTCAACCTTGCAGCAATTACCTTGGTCAGGCATTACATTCTCTGTTATGTGAGTACTTATATTGCTAGATTATCACTTGATTAGAGAAATTGGTATCTGTTCTTTTCAGTGGGCATTCTGGAAAACAGAGCACATGTTCTATGATGGAGATTATTATTACAGTAGATAACTAACTGAATTGTTGCTGTTTTGTTTTTTTTTTCCCTTCATACAATTTGTACGATGTTAACATTCATTTACCAAACATTTCCTCACTCCTGGAAAGGAAAATGGAAATGTGCTCCCTTCATAGATAAAATGGGACTCCATTGCCCACCAGAGGTTCAACTTTATGTCTACTGCCGGTGTCTTGTCAGGGAAAAGGCAGGCAGAAATGAAAGCCCCAAATTTGCCAAGAAAATTCAATCTAGTTATGAGGCATATTGCAACAAGTTTCTGTTTATTTGCCTTAAAATATTTTCCCAGTTTATAGAATGCAGCAATGTATTAATAACTAGATGTTAGACAATTTGCAACTTTTTGAAGATAATAAAAATAGCAAAAGAATATAATCATATTGTATAGAACTTTCCATTTTCAAAAGTGCTTTCGTGTGCATAATCTCATTGCTCCTCACAATATCATATTGTATAGACTGGGAAAATATTTTTCTCATTTTTCAAAGGAAACTAATGTTTGCAAAGTTGATTGACACAGATAAGAAAACATAGAATCAGTCTGATAGCTACCTAATGCTAATTCTCTAATAGGTCTAATGCTCTAATCAACACATTAATTCCCAACAATTTTAAAATAAAATCATTTAAGGTTGAGTTCCCTAGAAGAATCTAAGGCAAAAATTTTTGGCAAATGATACATTAAGGAGGTGTTCTCAGGAGAAACTTTTAGAACTGTGAGGAAAATAGGATAGAACAGAGGAAAAGAAAAACAAACAGACAGAGATGGGCCACAGGAGAAGTCTAGCCTCAGCCTGATCCCATTTGCAGCCCTGGAGTGAGTTGCACGCAAGATTTTCCCGCCCAAAGGTGAGAGAGCTATTGTTACTACTTTCTTCCCATCAGTCATTAGCTATGGACACCCCTGAGGGTGGAGTGGGAAGAGCTTTCTCAGGGATAGCTAGGTGAGATGGCTCCCAAAGTAGTAAACTAAAGACAATACTCTGAAGAAGGGTGCACAGGACAGCAGCAACCAGGGATGGGGCACCAGACCCACCAAGTTACCATGACAGAATCTGCTACAGATAACTAATTAGCATTCTTTATGAGAATTTTTTAATTTTTCACTTTCTTGTGAATAATTTGAAACATATACCAAGATGGAATAGTATAATGAACTCCCAAGTACACGTACCCATCATCAGTTATTATCAACATGTGACCAATCTTGTTTCATTTGTGAGAGTTGAGTTTTGAAATAAAGCGTTTTTTATTCTCTGTATTCAGCAACACCGTCATACACAACGTAGTTTAAACAATTATTTTGACTAAGATAATTTTGTTAAGGAACAATTTAGTGTACTGAAAAGAGGTTGGGATTCCTGATATATGTGTCTCAGTCTTGTGTCTGCAAACTCCTGGGTAGATGTTTGCTTTGTAGGAATCATCATCTTTCCTGTGATCCTTTGTAGTTTAAACACTTGGTACTCTTCTTTTTCTTTTTTTAAAAATTTTTATTTATTTTTGAAAGAGACAGACACAGAGTGTGAGTGGGGTAGGGGCAGAGACAGACAGAGACACAGAATCCAAAGCAGGATCCAGGCTCTGAGCTGACAGTACAGAGCCCAACACGGGTGTCGAACTCATGGTCCATGAGATCATGACCTGAGCTAAAGTTGGATGCTCAACCACGTTGTTGGAGGGTTGGAACCTTTAGTCACACCCCCTCTACCTCTTAGAAGGGGAGAAGGGCTGGAAATTGAGTTCAAATGGGAAAGTCAATGATTTAATCAACTATGTTTATGTAATAAAGCTTTCATACAAACTCAGAAGGATAGGGTTCAGAGAACTTCTGGGTTGGTGAACACATGGAGATTTGGGCAGCATGATGTCCTTATAAGACATGGAATTTCCCTGTCCTTTTTCCATACATTTCCATATGCATCTTTTCCATCTGGCTGTTCCTGAGTTATATGCTTTCATAATAAAGTGGTAATCTTAGTAAAATGTTTTTCTGAGTTTTGTGAGCTGCTCTAGCAAACTAATCAAACCCAAAGAGGAGGTCATTGGAACCTCTGATCTATAGTCTATTGGTCAGAAGTACACGTGACAACATGGACTTGCAGCTGACTTCCGAAGTGTGTGCGTGTGTGTGTGCGTGTGCACGTGTGTGCGTGCGTGTGTGTGTGTGTGTGTGTGTGTGTGTGTGTTGGGGGAGTAGTCTTGTAGCACTGAGCCCTTAACCTACAGAGTTTGATAATATCTCCAGGTAGATAGCGTCAGAATTGAGTTGAATAGTAGAACACCCAGCTGGTATCTGAGAGTTACTTGGTAGTGTGGGAAAATTCCATTTCCCCTATGTTCAAATTGGGTGTGAAGACGTTTACAAAAGAGATTAGCATTTGAATTAGTAGATTGAGTAAAGAAGATCACTTTCACCAATGTAGGTGAGTTGTCATCCAATCCATTGAAGGCCCAACTAGAACAAAAAGGCAAAGGAAAGGCAAATTATCTCTCTCTTTCTTGAGTTGAGATATCCATCTTTTGTTCTCAGACACTGGAGCTCCTGATTCTCAGGTGTTCAGATTCAGACTGAAATGATTATACCACCAGCTTTCCTTGTTCTTCAGCTTTTATATGGCATATTGTGGCATATGGATAGTATATGGAGGCATATCTCAGGCTCCAAAATCAGGTGAGCCAATTTCCACAATAAATCCCCTAGTATATTTGTATATGTATCCTATTGGCTTTGCTCCTCTGGAGAACCTTGACTAATATACCTATTGTCTTATTTTGGGCTTTCCAAGAAGCGGACCCTAAGATAAGGATTCTAGGACAAGTCACTTATTTGTAACATAATGTCAGGAAACATGAACAGGAGAGTGGAAGAACAAGATAGGGAAGAAGAAATTAGCACTGTGGGCAACTGGAGCTTGAACCTGATAGGGAACTTTAGAATCTGTGAATGCGGATTTCAGTGTTATCTCATCTGCAGGAGATTGGTTTAGGGCTGTTTTTAGGTGGAATTCATTTCCAGCTCTTCAGCCTGTTGCATGTGGGAAGACAAGAATTTGGTGGCCAGAAAGAGATTCAGGTGCTGGCTGTTGGAAATTAGTCTGGCATGTGTGAAAATAGTAGTGCCAAGATAATATGGGTGTGGCACCAAGAGCATCTGCTATAGTTATGAATTGCTGGAGTCATTGGATTTTAATCAAGATCTATTCTTTTGCCCTCTCCCTTTAAGCTAATAACACAGAGGACTAATTAATTAGAACACTACTTAAATGCTATAAAATGAATAAATTGATAAATGAAAGGTGTAATGAATATCTCTACTAAGTTACATACTTTCTAAGTCTACCTAGACTTCTGGGTCCACCAAGGTCCCAAGGTATCCAGCAAGGATTCCTCAGGCCAGTATAACCCTATCCTGAAATGTGATATACTCTTTGAGACTGACAGATTTTAACACTCTCAGGCTGAGTCCTTTTAACACATGCATACTACTGAAATGCCACCCCTGCTATATGTGCTAATTCTACTCTCCAACTGTGGCTTGTTACCTGAAACCATAAAACATAGTCATAAAAGACCTTGATATTGGTACCCAATACATTGCAAAGTGTTTCTAAGCCCATTTTCCATTAAGTTGCCAATATGTGATTATTTCAAGTGGAATGCAATCCATATGGCTCATTTACATTTTCTTCTCTAAATATTGCTTTATAAAAACAGGTTAATGTCCTGAGGAACATTTTTGAAGGCATTTTAATTTGAATATATTTTTCTTTGCCTGAAAGATAACTTGACCCAGAAAAATGAACTTGATTTTTGTGGGTCTGAGTATCCAAAGTTTTTAGAACTGAGTTGGGTATGCACTTAACACAACCCAGATTAATACTGTATAAGGCAGTGGGAAGTTTTGGTCACAATTACTGATTTGGAAATGAATGTTATTATAAGGATTTGGGGTCAAAGATTTTAGCTAGGACAAAAGAGATGTATGTATTATGGCAAATCTTCTATAATAAAAGAATATCTGACTTTGGATTCTCAGAGATAGCTGATATAAACTCATTTATTAGCACATACTGAGGATATTAAGAAAACACAACTAAACTGTCCATGGACCTTGAAATAGGTAGTAAAACATTAGTATAAGTTTGTGATAGAACTTATACATTAATTTTGTTTGTATTATGTTGAGTTTTATGACCACATATGTCTACTTATTAGCATGTATGGTGTATATATGCATGTATGTGAACATGTTCACACATACATACACACAGGGGAGGAATTTGTATTTAATTTCACTTGTGAATATAATATTGTTATTGTAGTCTAAGATATATAGTACCATGTATCATACAATCAATATGCTTAGTAACATCATAGGTAATTTTTTTATTTGCTTGAAATCTGTGAGAATTTAAGATCTTTATGTTAAAATTTGTCCCCCAAACTTTCTTATGACAAGTTAAAAAAATACAGAAAATTTAAAATAAGTTTATAGTAAATACCCATATACCCATTACCCAGACCCTACCATTAACATTTTACTGTACTCAGTTTATCATATAACTACCCTATAAAGCTATCCTTTATAGCAATCCTCTTAGATTTTTTATTTCAATATAAATTTCAAATCTCAGTACTCCTTAAATTCTTCAATACAATAATTTCCATGATAGATTATCTTTGAACAAAAGCATCCTTTAAAAGATGATAATAATTTATATTATTGAATTTTATATTTTTTCATAGTTTACAAAGTCTTCTTTCAAAACAACTTTAGAAAAAAGGAAAATGAAGATAATGTAGCATTTGTCTCAGTTTAGAAAACTAACAAGTAATAGAATCTAAAGAACATAGAGATGGGTGTTGTGTCTCTCAAGTCAACACACTGCCAAATAAACTATCAGGTTGAGGTATTTATACTAAAGATATATGGGTGGTTTTGTTTAAATATATATATATACATATAAAAATTCATATATATATATATGAATTTATATATACATATAAATCTTAAGATTGTGTGTATATATAGGAAGAGAAAGTCTGTAACATTTACTTATATTTTTCACTGTTTCTTCTAGATGTCTCAAAATTCTTTCCTTTATTGTTTCCCTTCTTTCTAAAGAACTTTCTTTAGCCATTCTTTTAGGGGAGGTCTGCTAGTGACATAGTCTCTTCATTTTTCTTCATCTGAGAATTTCTTGGTTACCCCTTCATTCCTGAAGGATACTTTTGTTGGATACAAGATTCTAGGTTGACAGTGTTTTCAGCACTTGAAAATGTACTGCCACTTCCTGGCCTCTATGGTTTCTGATGGGAAGTCTGTTGTCATTATAATTATTTTTCCACTTCTAGACTGCATTCAAGATTTTTCCTTCATCTTACTTTTCAGAAGTTTGATTATGATATAATTTGGTATGGGTTTCCTTTAGTTCATCCCTTTTATGGTTTCCTCAGTTTCTTGAGTTTACAGGTTTAGGTCTTTTGCCAAATTTGGGAAATTTTCAGTCATTGTTTTTTCAGGTATTTTTCTGGTCTCCTCCTGGGGCTTTAGTGACATGGATAATAGGTCTTTTGTTGTAGTCCTATGAATCCATGAGGCTCAATTTACTTTTTTCAGTTTATTTTTCCATTTGTTTGCTCGGATTGGATAATTTATATTGTTTACCATTGATTGCTTTCCCTGTTCATTCCGTCTAATGTTGGGTCCTTTCATTTCATTTATTTTTTAAATTTCATGGTTTTATTTTTTAATTTCTAGAATTTTCATCTGATCCTTTTTTATATCTACAACATTTTGCTGAGACTTTCATTTTTTCATTTCAAGTGTTTTCATAATTGTTCAAGGAAGGATCATGTTATGCCCAGAGATATATGCCTATATCTTTTTTATTCAATGTTTTAGGAACCAAAACATAAATACACTAATTTCTTTAGTAGCAATATGGATTATATTATAGGGCTACAGTTTTAATTTGTTCAATTCTTTATATTACTAGAGCTTTTTCTTCTTTCATAAATAATGTTAGCTATTCAAATAACTTAGTTTTATTGTTACATCTATAATATAATTTAGTAACACTGGGTTTTTTTTTGTCAAAAGGTACTTACAACTTTAATTTTGATAGATATTTCTTAAAAAGTTGTGCCAGTTTACACTTCCAATGATAAATGAAAAGACCTATCCCACAACCCCACCCAATGTTAATATTACTAAGAATAAACTATGCATTTTTAATGCTTATGTATATATCTAATGGCTGAAAATCATATATTAGCATTAATTCAATTTGCACCTAATTATGAGTAAGGTTGCATTGTTTTTTACCATATGCTCACTTGGAGTTCTTCAACTATGAACTATTTATTTGATCATTTTTAAATTGAGCTCTTTATCTTTTTAAATTTATTTTCAGAAACTTTTCATTAAAAACATTAATCTTTTGATTTGTTTACAATATTTTTACTGAATATATTTTTTCTAGTCAATTTGAGAACCTCATACTGTATGACTTCTGTGATTTTCTTCAAATGTCTATTGAGATTTTGACTGAAATTATATTGAATCTTCAGGCCAATTTTGAGACACTTGATATCTGATAAATATTTTCTCAGATAATTTTCTCAAGAACATGTTGTAGTTTTTAGTGTAGATATCTTGCACATCTTCCCTTTGTAGTATTATAAATGTTATCATTTTTTAAAAGTAATTTTTGAGAATTTTCTTGCTGGCATGCATATATAAAATTGAGTTTTACTTGTTGACCTTGTCCTTAGTATTTTACTGAATTTACTGAATTTGTGTATTTTCTTTTTTAGATTCTTTTGCATTTCTATGTGCTAAAGGTACAAACTGTTAAGAATAACTGCTTATTTATTCTTCAATCTTCACATCCCTTATTTTTTCTTATTGTACTGACAAAACCCTCCAGACAATGTTGAATGGAAGTATTGGTATAAGGTATCCTTATTTCTTAACCAGTTTCAAAGAGAATGCATTCTATAACTACCTTTAAGTGTAATGTATGCTGCACTGTTTTTTCCTTGCAGATATTCTTTATTAAATGAAGGGCAATCCATTTTAATCTTAATTGGCTATGAGCTTTTGTCATGAATAGTGTTGACTTCTGTCAAATACTATTTCTGCATTTCTGAAAAATACTATATTTTTCTCTTTTTTCTATTAATATGGCCTATTAATTCCTTTTACATATTAAACCATCTTCACAATCATGGAGTAATAATAATATCTTCCTGGTAATGTTTTTTTGTGTGTGTGTTTGGATGACAGGATCATAACAACTTTATAAAATGTGTTGGAAAGTATTTCTTCATTGTTTTTTTTTTCTTTTTTGTTTAATGTCTATTTTTGCATTCTTTTTTTTATTTAGAGAGAGAGAGTGCATACACATGTGCAGCACACACACAGGGGAGGGGTAGAGGGAAAGAAAGAGAGAGAGAGAATCCCAAGCAGGTTCCACTTTCAGTGTAGAACCCAATGCAGGCCTTGATCCCACAATTATGAGATCATGACCTGAGCCAAAACCAAGAGTCTCATGCTCAACCAACTGAGCCACCCAGGTCCCCCTCTTCATTTTTCATAGGAAATTTATGGAACCATTTATCACTGAAGCCAATAAGATCTGAAATTTTCAATTTTAGAACAGATTTTGGTAATGAACTTAGTATTTAATATGTATAGGTTCATTCATATTCTTTTATTTTTCTTGTCTCAGCTATGGTAAAATTTATTTTCAAGTTATTTATCCATTTGACTTAAATTTAAATATGGATTGCTATAAAGTTTATAATATTCCTCTGTGTATGCATGTGCGTGTGTGCGCGCGCGCGCGC
Source organism: Neofelis nebulosa (assembly GCF_028018385.1). NCBI lineage: Eukaryota > Metazoa > Chordata > Mammalia > Carnivora > Felidae > Neofelis > Neofelis nebulosa. The sequence goes on along the minus strand of NC_080787.1, from coordinate 105,540,010 downwards.
GTGTGTGTGTGTTTGGCAGTGAGTAGGATCTGTAGAGATGTCTTTTTTCTTTTGGAAAGATATTTTATTTATTAATGCAATGATACATGACACAGATAGGACTATCACTGATTATAAAGTAGGCTTTCTTTTATTATTCTTGTCTTTAGCTGGGTGAACTTGAACAAACTTCCTAAAAATTCTAAATGTTAAAATTGTCAGCCATTTCATAATGGAAGTCTCCTTTACAGACTATCATTGGATTTTGGTAAAATCTGTTACTTGTTGCATAACAGGATATCATAAAATAAATATGACCATTTGAAATAAACATGTATTTGATCAATTTTTCTTTCTGATTTAACAATTGTTTTGCCTCTATAAAAACACCATAGAAAATTCAATGTTCATATTTTGGGTAACTTCATAGAAAGATAAAACTTTTCTGTGGTGTTTGATGAAGTTTTATTAAAACTTTGATAAAGCTTCCAAGTAGGTTTAGTTGTAGAAAATAACAACCTTGTATCCTTCTAACTCTCCACTCTTTTTAAAAGTAGTTTCCTTTATTTTTCTAGCCATTGACCCATAACAAATATATCTTCCTATGAATTACTTGTTATATTTCTTCTATTACTCATTGTAAAGCTATATTATTGTATTACTTATTATATTACTTGTTATATATTACTTATTATAAAGCTATATTATTTATTATAAAGATGCCTTATAATAAACCACTTAGAAAGGCCAAAGGAGGGGCACCTGACTGGCTCAATTGGTAAAGTATGCGACTCATGATCTGAGAAGTATAAGTTTGAGCCCCATGATGAGTGTAGAGATTACTTAAAAATAAAATCTTAAAGGAGACTTCTGCAATTTAATTCCTAATCACTCAAAGCTTATTTAAAAATTTGCTATACTTTTGTACTTTGCTGGATTCCAAGTGAGAAAAAAAACCCTGTAATACTTGTCTCCAATGCCCTATTTTACTGATAAAAATCTGATATCTAAAATAGTTGAAAGATTAAAGAGAATATAATAAAGTATATTTTCTCTTGGAAGTTATGTCAGAATGGGGAGCTGGCTAGAGTATTGGAAAAGACTTCAGACTGCTTCAATACATCATTTAAGAAATGCCATCACTTTATCTGTGCCTATGTGATACCAGAATAATCTACTGAAATACAAAGAAACCATTCATACTTGCTAGATACAAACTAGGGGTCTATTGGCAAAAATGGTGTTTCAATTCAATATTTTCTTAAAAATGTCAGTCAAATAAGATATATTGCTAGCAGTTGGTTAAAAACTGAAAAAAAATGTCTAGGTAAATAATAAGTAAATATTTTTGTGTACATTAGTCTAGAAAATAAAATTTGGGGTATTTGGCTTTTTTTTCTTTTTTTTACTAAATTAAGTAATTTTTATGGACCTGAATAAGCATGGTATCAGTAGTTCTTTCCTGAACTACTGGATTATTGCAATTAATTTCTCTGGAGAAGACTTCGGGATGACCAGGAGGGTATTCAATGATCAAGGCTAATCCCATATTATCAAAACAAAAAGTTGATGTACAGAGCCCCATGGTAGCATGATACCTAAAAACTAGATACAGATACTTCCCTCAGATATAGAACATCTAACCTTTTACATAAAAATTCAGAGTTTACGGGGTACCTGGGAGGTGCAGTCTGTTAAGTGTCTGACTCTTGAGCATGATTCAGGTCATGATCTCGCAGTTTGTGAATTCAAGCCCCTCATTGGGCTCTGCCCTGATGGAGCGGAACCTGCTTGGGATTCTGTCTCTCCTTCTCTTTGCCTCTCCCCAGCTTGTGTGCACCCTCTCTGTCTTAAAATAAATAAATAAACTTTAAAAAATGCAGAGTTTATGAGAATTGGATAGTGAACTTGTAAAGTCATTGTTCATTTAACTTTTTTTTGGTGTGTAGATAGAAGATAAATATGGGATACTTGACAGCATTTAGTGGAATTGAAATAAGCATGATTTTTTTGCCATGTAACATGATAAAAAATGATTACTGCATATAATGTGGATACATAGTCTTCAGAGCAATATTACATAACAATTTTAAAAAACATTCTATTCCTAAAATAAAATACTTTGATTGTATGAAATTAAGACCGTAAACATAAAATTTATGAAAACTATTAGTCTTACCTATCATAGATTTAAATTAAATTTTGGGTGTTAAAAATTTGAGGGATATAAACTGTTCTACATTTTGAGGTTAGATTTAGAAAACAACAACAACAACAACAACAACAGCAACAACAACAGAGGAGCACCTGAGTGGCTCATTCGGTTAAGGGTCCAACTCTTGATCTCGGCTAAGGCTATTGTCTCATGGGTTCCTGAGTTTGAGCCCTGCTTTGGGCTATGCACTGTCAGTGAGGAACATGCTTAGGATTCTCTCTCCCCTCTCTGTCCCTCCCCTGCTCACCCCACCCCCCCAAAATGAATAAATAAATTTAAAAAAATAAATAAAAAATATCATGGGACACAGCATCTACTGTTAGCAAGGATGCAGACATTTCAAACTCACAGATTATTGGTGCAAATACAATTCAATTATTTTTAAAGTTTATCTGGCAGTGTCTAAAAATTTGACACACCTATCTTTATCACCCAACAATTTCACTCCTAAGTATATTCTCAAGTGGAATGTATATGTAATGAATACACATAGACACACAATGTGTGTTTTATTCATAAAAACCCCAAATAGGAAACAACTCAAATGTCAGTCAATAGGAGAATGGATACATGAATTTTGACACATTCATACAATGGAATATTACACACCCATAAAGAACATACTACTGGTGCACATGATGACACATGTTAAGATGAAACATACTATGCTAATTTAAGAAGTCTGGAAGAAAAGAGCACATGTTGTATGATTTCATTCATATAAAGTTTAGAATCAGGCAAAATTAATCAATGGTGGTAGAAATCCAAAAAAAGCTTAGCAAGGGATTAACTGGAAAGCGGTATGAAATTATATACATGTGGTGTATATCTTGAGCTTGTTGATGGGTTATAAGCAGTCTGTCCTGGCTTTCTGGGAGGCTTAGGTTGGGGAAAGTCTGAGTTTAAAGCACAGGCAAACGTCCATGTTGTAAATACTGTCACCATGGTATATTTCAAATTACCGATGTGACATTGCTGAAGTGAAACCAGGAAGAGATGTTCACAGAAGCTCTTGTGAGCCAGTGTGAGTGGGCCTTTGTGTACTGCCAGTTGGGAGGGGATATATGTTTGTCAAAATGCATCAAGTTGTACACTGAACATTTGTGCATTTTATTATATTTAAATTATATTTTTAAACACTAAAAGTAACTTATAAAGAATAAAAACATGGAAAGTTTCTCTAACTTCTTTTAGTAACTTGAAATGTAACATTGAGAGGGTCACTCATTAACAGTGACGTATTTCTTAACTAAGACATATTTATGAAGAATTTAAGTTTGCTACATCATGTTGAATGGTTTATATAGATGAATAAGCCTTGGTCCTTATCCCCCATGCAATTAGAGAAATAAAAGGTGCAATTAGAGAAATTTAAAAAAATACATCAATAGTTGGAAACATATGGTAAGAAATATAAATTCAAAGTACACATGCACACACACACACACACACACACACACGCATACACACCAAGTATGAAAGTGAAAGTGTGAAAGTGAAAGTGGCTTGACATCTTCCTAGTTCTCCAATGATGCTATATGACCAGTACTCTTGTGCCTCCATGCACCTATGGTTTTTTTTTATTATTATTCTATACTTCTTAAAGTATCTGTCTTAAGATCGCATACTACATTCACTGAGGACTTTCTCCTTGCTTACAACAGCCTTCTATACCTTAAATCCTATCATCTTTGGAAGTGATTCCAGCATTCATGCGAAAGGAAGTCGAGCCCACGATTAACCTAATCTCTGTGACTTGCACTGCTAAGGTAGTGTAGCCATGCTCTAAAGTGTCTCCTGCAGCATTATTAGCTAAAACTTCTGCAACTTTGAACTCTAGTGGCCAACTTCTTGATCTTAAACTTCTATTTTTCCAACTTTCCACTCACCTCATTCCTTATACCTTTTAAATGCATCTTAGAGTTCAAAAACATTTCTAGTCCTTGCCTTCATCCTTTATACTTTCTCTGGGGCTCATCGTTCTATTTTAGGCTTTCCTCCTCTCCTCCTCTTTCCTGTCTGGCTCCCAGGTTGATTATTTAATTCTCTCATTATCTGGCACTGGAATATACTAAAGTTTTAATAAATATTAGTTGAATGAATAAATGAAGAACCTCGATGCTCATTGCCCAAGGTAAGCACACGGTAACAAAATGGTTTTAGAAAGAAACCGTGACAAATTTAATAAATTGTGAGTTAAAGTTATAATCTATTTAACACATTATGGTAATGTGAGTAAATAAATCTTAACAGAGAAATTACGGCATACTCTGTATATTATTCATCTAAATGATGATGATTTATTCAACCTTGTATTATATTCTTTAAAGCTGGTAGTCCTTTTTATGTTCTAAATATTTGCAGATTATGGTTAGAAATCTCTTTAAAATCTTCAAACTGAACTTCATTGTATTGTTTGATACCATATGCTATCTAGCTTTAAGCTGTCTGTGCCTGCAAGCTCCACAGATCTTCTGGTAACCATTCAGGGAAAGTGGTTATTTAAATATTAATGAAAAACAACAATGCAACTTACTGAAGTGGCACCTTGCCAACAATTTTCCTTTTTCCTTTCTTGTTTTTTTCTTTAATACCTACTGCTGTAACATAATATACTAGTAATTTTAATTCTAACATATGAATTGCTTATCCTAAAATGATACATATGTTTATAATGCATTTCTGAGGTTACCCTCAGTAATATTGATGTAATTATTAGAGCAACTTCCCATTCTATAAGTGTTTCAATATCATTTATTTTCCAACTAAGTTACTGTATTGTTTATAAAAGATATGGATAATTCCAAAACCCACACTTACACGATTAGGCACCTAAAGATATAGGAAATGTATTTATTTATGAAGGAAAATGAGCATTTGTTAATCTAAGAAATATTAAAAAGGGAAACCTATCATTTGTATTTTATACTTTCTCAGACCATCAAGTATAATAATTCAACTGTATAAAAAAAAGTGTTTCGTTTTGTTTTGTTTTTGTTTTTGTTCTTGTTCTTGCTAATAAAAGTATATTGGGATAGGGACGCCTGGGTGGCTCAGTCTGGTAAACATTCAACTCTTAATTTTGGCTCAGATCATGATCTCATGGTTTGTGGGATCCAGCCCCACATCGGGCTCTACACTGACAACATGGAGCCTGCTTGGGATTCCCTCTCTCTCCCTTTCTCTGCCCTCTCCCCTGCGTGTTCTTGCTCTCTTTCTCTCAAAATAAATAAATAAACATTAAAAAATCTTATATTAGGGTATAACAACAGGAAATAAAACTCTTCTACTTCAACAGCTAATGAAACTTTACTTAGTGTACAGGAATTGGTCTTTTTTTCACTGTGAAGGGATGCATCTGGCATGAGCTAAAAGATTTGGTAAGAAGTAGCCAAGAATAATTCATGTTTTGCTTCCATGGGGGGTGTCCGGGAGAATCCATTGCGGATATTTTTGACCAATTTGTCTACTTTTGTTTTGTGTAAAACAGGACCTTTGCAGTGACTGACAAAATGTTTAGAGGCCATTTTTTGTGTATGTTACCTAGTCATATTGAAGAGCACATGGTCAGTCATTTCAATTTCTTTGTATTTAGTTTTTGAATAAGAAGAAGGTATATATAAACAAGGAAGGTACTAACAACATTAATGTTCTAAAGAACATTCATGTTTATTAGACTAAAAAATTTTTTTAACGTTTATTTATTTTTGAGAGAGCAAGTGGGGGAGGAGCAGAGAGAGGGGGGCAGAGGATCTGAAGTGGGCTCTGTGCTGACAGCAGAGAGCCTGATGCAGGGCTCGAACTCATGAACATGAGATAATACCCTGAACTGAAGTCAGATGCTTAACCAACTTAGCCACCCAGGTGCCCCTGGAATTTTAGAGTATAAATTTAAACGGAGATTTAGGGGCGCCTGGGTGGCACAGTCGGTTAAGCGTCCGACTTCAGCCAGGTCACGATCTCACGGTCCGTGAGTTCGAGCCCCGCGTCGGGCTCTGGGCTGATGGCTCGGAGCCTGGAGCCTGTTTCCGATTCTGTGTCTCCCTCTCTCTCTGCCCCTCCCCCGTTCATGCTCTGTCTCTCTCTGTCCCCAAAATAAAAAAATAAAAAAAAAAAACGTTGAGAAAAAAAAAAAAAATTTTTTTTTTTTTTTTAAACGGAGATTTATTTTTACGTTAGAATTGATACTACTCAGTGATATTTTCGGTTTAGTAAAGAAATTTCACTTTGTTCAAATTCTTGTTTAAGAGAGTATCCCATATACTTTTCATATTCTACCAAGTTTTGGAACAATTCAGTCTAGTTCACGTGTCGTTGCTTTATATTTGAAAATAAATATAAAAATAATGTTATATATACATGTGATAGAATTGGGCGAGATTAAATGATTGGATTATGAGGTCTAGCTTGATAACATCTGTTTGGGCACCAGAAATTGACTCTATTTCTAACAGGCCCAATATAGTGAGCTGTTGGCACAAGTAAACGTGTCCATGCCGAATAATGCCAGGGCATAATGACGTGAATATATTTAGCAAAATCTTAAAATGGCACATTTGGTTAATGGCCAAGGAATTTATTTATGAACATTAACTAGTTGCATCTCTATAAAAATGTGTTTATTTTGTTTGTGGCATGTGGTTAGATATTTATAGAAAGAAATCATGTTTATCAAATGGACTTTCAAATATAACAATTTTCAATTAAAAACACAACTACAAAGTTTATATACATTCAAGGAAATATATGTGTGTATACACACACACACACACACACACACACACACACACATATATATATTCGAGGAAAATTTGGTCATCTTCAAACTATCATAGTACAATTTTATTCTACTTTTAAAAATTTCAATCTGTATCTCATGGGTTAAATGACAAAAAGGTTTTTGTTTTCTTTTGTTTTAAATTTTAGTCCATGTGAATTGCTTAGGTCTGCAAAATTCAGAAGGAAATCTCTGCAATACAGATTTTGTTAAAAGAGTTCCAGTATTTCCTGCATCTGTTGGGTGGAAATGGCACCCAATGTAGTTTTTACAACTATTTCAATAAAAAACAGAAGTGGGCAGAATCTAAGTTTAAAACAATGGGGGAAAATTGTTGGTTATTTTTAAAGTTTAAAAAATGTGTTTTAAGACTAGTTCCTGAAAGGTTAAACTATTATTTCTTATCCTACTTGAATTCCTTTAGTGCTTTAGTCTTGAATTGAAAGTAACTTCAAGGAAGTAAGGTTAAATTTATTATTACATGTGCATTCACATGCAAATCTCTTAATTTCTAGCAGTTTGATTTTCTGGGTATTATTAGTTTTTCTATTAGCCTATAAACCATAGTTAATTAAAGAGAATTTCTGCTTTATTATATTAAGTTATGTTATAGCTCCACTTACATTCCAAAACACAATATTTAAAGTGCCTCTTGGTATTAGGAATTAATCTGCGTAGGTTCATACATATTTTTAAAATCCTTTAAAAACCATAACAATAATAGAAAGAAAACATCTTTCAAGCCCGTCTACCCCTTCTCCTTTTGTACAATCTGGGCACACTGATCAGAAAGCTCACACACACTCCCTCTTTGGGTACCAGCAAGAAGTTTAAACCTTACAACCCTCCAGCCCTGGCTGAAGGAATTTTTCCCCACTTACAACCCCTAGACTCTATAAAGGGTCAAACTATACTCTGTCTCACTCAACCCAGCCCAATCCTGCTTTATGTTTGCCTTTTTCTGTCCAGGAATCCCTCCTTATATGGACCCATTGAAGGAACACCATACACTCCTACCTGGCTATCCAGAGGAGCACTTGTAGAGCCCTGCCACGGCACAAAATATTTGCAGACAAGATCTTAATCACATCCAACTTTCTCCAGGAACACAGGCATGGTATCCCATTGATGACCTCAGCCCCACAGCTGGATTCACCCCCTCTCCTCCCATGTTGACCTCAGCCCTGAATGCGTATTCACTTCTCATCATATGATCAGCTCCACAGATGGGTTTACCTCGATGAGGACCTCAACCCAAAAGTTAGAGCAGTTGGACTTACTCTGGGTAGAATTATCCACAACCTTATATCCCTTTATAAAACCTATGAAATGTATTCATGTCTCCCTATATTCTCATCTATTCCTCTATCTCTTCTTTCCTGATGCAGCCCCAACCACTATGAGCTACCCTTCCTCCTTTTTGCCTTCTGTTCCTGACCTTTGGTTTCCTAGCCCCACCTCCTGATATAAAATTATCAACCATGAAGGCATTATGAGATAATTTTTTATGTTAGCCTCACTGAACCAACAAACTCATGTCTTAAAACATACCTGTTGTTGGGTATTTTCCCCTCTCAATTACCTGGCCATACTAGAGTCTCTAGATGATCTTAAAGAAATTTTACAATAGCATAATCCACTGCCCTGTCAATCTGTTTAGCTGGCCACATCTTTAGACTTAAGCCTTAATTGTTCTCCTGGTCTTCCTTTTAAAATACTAATTGCAAAATGAGGGTTGATGGGGGGTGGGAGGGAAGGGAGGGTAGGTGATGAGTATTGAAGAGGGCATCTTTTGGGATGAGCACTGGGTGTTGTATGGAAACCAATTTGACAATAAATTTCATATATTAAAAATAAAATAAAAATAAAATACTAATTGCAACTATTCAGGATAGCCCCATATAATATCCTGATCCAAATACCTACTGATAATATATTAATTCTTGGTTTCCCATGCAAAATGCTAAGCCTAAGATTTTAGTCCCAAAGGTTAAAGGTTATTGGCATCATTGACCCAAACACCCCTCAGTTTTGTACTTTCTGGTTCCTCTGCCTCAGACATTTCCTCTTTATTGACTGGTATGCTTTGAACTTTGGGCTAAATATAAGCTATTTATTCAGAACATATACATATCAATAGCAAATGTGATCCTGCTAACAACTCACCAGACAGGTTGGCTAGCAGCAGAATCAATTCCTGGTGCTAAAGCAGTTAAATCAGTGGTCAAAACACATCTTTTGATTGCATCCTCTTCCTACAACATGTGTATAAATAAATTTTGTTTAGTCACAGTTTGTCAGTCCTTTAGTTTTTGAATTCTTTCAACTGCAAAATCTTGTCCTTTTCTGATTCTTTTTTTTTTCAACGTTTTTTATTTATTTTTTGGACAGAGAGAGACAGAGCATGAACGGGGGAGGGGCAGAGAGAGAGAGGGAGACACAGAATCGGAAACAGGCTCCAGGCTCCGAGCCATCAGCCCAGAGCCCGACGCGGGGCTCGAACTCACGGACCGCGAGATGGTGACCTGGCTGAAGTCGGACGCTTAACCGACTGCGCCACCCAGGCGCCCCTGTCCTTTTCTGATTCTTACACAATATCTGAAAGCATTAGTTGTCATATCCCCTTCTTCAGTTTGTTGCTTTAGTTTCCTGCTCATCTCCTGTACTGTTTGGCTTTTAGCCTCACCTGCCCATTCATACTTCTATGGATATTTGCTCCCCTATCTGGATGGATTTCCTGTATCATGTTCTCCTTTTTGCTTCTATACCTGTCACTTACATAGGACATTTTTGACATACTGCTTTCTAGTCTTGGTCCTTTTTTTTTTTTTTGTAAATATTATATTCCCTCAATAGTTGCCAAAATTGGGGTGCCTGGGTGGTTCAGTCAGTTAAACATCTGGCTCTTGATTTGGGCTCAGGTCATGATCTCACGGTTTGTGAAATCAAGCCCCACATCGGGGTCTGCACTGACAGGGTGGAGCCTATTTGGGATTTTCTCTCTCCCTCTCTCTGCCCTTCCTCTGTTTCTGTGTGTATTCTCCCTCCCTCCCTCCCTGCCTCCCTCCCTCCCTCCCTCCCTCAAAATAAATAAATAAACTTAAAAAACTATTAAAAATAATCACTGAAATTTGCCACCTGTCTCTTTAACTTCTCTCTCTCTCTCTCTCTCTCTCTCTCTCTCTCTTTCAAATCTTGGCTGTCAGGAGTTAGAAAGTATGGCTATCTCTGGTGGTATCACAGTGTGCAGGGAGCACCTGTTATTTATGCCTGTGCAGCAGTCATTAACTGTTGTTTTCAAAAGTTCCCACTTTCCCGTAAGAAAACACCTCCTCCAATTCTTAGTCCATGCAGATTGGGAGAAGTTGGTCATACCTCCACATCTTGGAGGACGTATGACTCGAGAAGTCCCTTGGGGCTAATAATGTTTAAAGGGGGGACTCTTGTAGAAGTATAGGAAACTAAATAATTTATTTTCTGTAGGGCTTGCTATAAGAATAGATATAAGCTTGGAGATTCCTTGCAATTACCCCTTGGATGGGAGTTCTTTTTCTATGTTTTCATCAAGGGAGATCTGGACTGGATACATAGATTTGTAAATCATTATCAGGTGTGCTGTGGTATAAGCCAAGGGTATAAGTGAGCTCACTGAAAGACTATTTGTAGAGTAAGAAAATTTGCCAAATGGAACTTTGGGGGAAAGCCCAATATTTCATGGTTAGGTAGAAGAAGAAAAATCCAGAGATGAAAAGAGAATGGCCAAAATAAGTAGGAAGAAAATTGGGAGTCATAGCTGAAATAAGGCAGAAGAATATTTTGAGAAATAAGATATGATCAGTAGAGTTAAAATCTGCTGAGAAGTCAAGTAAACCGGAACTGAAAACTGAGTGGTCTTTGGCAAAAGATACTGAAATAAATCGAAGACGGGATGGGAAGTGAGGAAATGGAGACGGCAAGTACATCTACTCTTTCAGAAGGCTGCAGGGGCTCTGAAGGGAGAAAAAAGGTTAGGGGGCAGCTACAGACCAACAAAGGATCAAAGAGAGGTATTTTGGGGGGTGCCTGAGTAGCTCAGTTGGTTTTGGCTGACTGACTCTTGGTTTTGGCTCAGGTCATGATGTCAGGGTTTCATGAGTTTGAGCCCCGCATTGGGCTCTGTGCTGACAGCGCAAAGCCTGCTTGAGATTCTCTCTCTCCCTCTTTCTTTACTCCTCCCCCACTTGCGCTGTGTCTGTCTTTCTCAAAATAAATAAACTTAAAAAAAAAAAGAGAGGTATTTTTGAGGATGAAAGAGATTAACATGTTCATAAGTAATAAAAAAGAGGAGGGGCTTGAGGGGAGGGAGAGCAAGAGAGAGAAGAAAGGAAGAAAAAAGTGGGGGATAAAAGGTGGAATGAAGTCTCTGAAGATGTTGGCTGTAATAGATGTCAAAACACAGTTGAAAGGAAGATTGTCTATCATCTCAGCCATACGTCAGCTGCCCCCACCCTCCTCCCAGATTGAGAGTTATGCCTAGTAAAATGTATTTTGTAATGACTTAAAGTCACTTCAAATCTGCATACACTAGTTTACTTTTTCTCTGAAAACCCATTTTCCCTCTCAATATCGCTTATCTTGATAATGGTACCACCCTATACTTCGCATATACTTTCCCTAGTGAATGATCTCACATTCTTTCTTGAAATTTTGATATGTCTTACCCACTAGCTCATTAATCAAAATTTTTGGTCCAAGTTCTTATTATTATTTACTAAAGGCAATGCTTTAAGAAGCATCAAGAGCCTCCTGAGGATCTCTACTCTCCTTTATATTTCTTCACAGCAATCCTTTCTATACATTGCTGTCAGAATAAAATGTAAACAAACAAACAAACAAAAAGTACATTACCTAGCTTACAAATCCTTCAGAATTCACTATTACATTAAGGATAAAATTCAACATACCTAACCTGGATAGTAGATAAGTCTTATTTTGATTGTTTTCCTCTATCCAGTAAGTCCTCTGTATAGAATTTTGTTCTTTTCCTAAATTGTATCTTCCTCTGAGATTTTTCACAGAATTCCTTCTCTGCCTATTTTTTCCTTTTCTATCTTTCTCATATATCTTTTTGAAAAAGCAATTTTATTGAGGTGTGATTGACATATTAAACTGCACATTTTTAATGTTTACAATTAGATGAGTTTGGGGATAAGTGTACATTCATGAAAACATCATCATCAGGGCCATACACATATCAATCACTTTACAAAGTTTCCTCCTACTCCCTTTATTATTGTGTTTATTTTTTGGTGGTGAGAACACATAAGATCTATTGTTTTAGCATATTTTACTACAGAATACAGTATTGTTAGCTAAAGACACTCTACAGCATAGTAGATATTCAGAACCTATTTTTCTTGCATAACTGAAACATTGTACCTTTTAACCATCACTTCCCCATTGCTCCCCTTTGATATTCCCTGGTAATCACATTTCTACTTCTGTGAGTTTGACTATTTTATATTCCACATACAAGAGAAGTCATACAGCATTTGTCTTTCTGTGTCTTATTTCACTAAGCATAGTGCCTTCCAAGTACATCCATGCTGTCACATATAACAGATTTTCTTCTTTTTAAGGCTGATTAACATTCCATTATATGTATATACTGCAGTTTTTTTATCCATTCATCTGTTGATGGAAACTTAGGTTGTTTGCATATTTTAGCTATGATAAATAATGTTACAATGAATATTACAATTATATGTAATTGTATGTAAATTACATATAATTTATGCATGTATTATTACAATTATATGTAATTATATGTAAATGAATATTACAATGAATATCTCTCTTTGAGATCCTGGCTTTATACCGATAGATAGATAGATAGATAGATAGATAGATAGATAGACAGATATAGATAGATAGATAGATATCCATATATAATGTGGGACTATTAGATCATATGGTAGGTAAATCTGTATATTTTTGAAGAACATCCATACTGTTTTCCATAATGGCTGCACCAGTTTACATTCCCAAAAACAAGTGTACAAGGGTTGCAGTATTCTCCAGATCTTCACCAATACTTGTTATCTTTTTTTTTCTTTTTGATAATAGCCACCCTAACAAATATGAAGTCATATCTAATTGTGTTTTCTTTTGATGTTTATTTATTTTAAGAGAGAGCACATGCACATACCCATGCTAGCAGGGGCGAGGCAGAGAGAGGAAGAGAGAGAATCCGAAGCAGGCTGTATGCTGTCAGCCCAGAGCCTGACGTGGGGCTTGATCTCATGAACTATGAGATCATGACCTGAGCCAAAACCAAGAGTTGGACGCTTAGGCTACTGAGCCACCCAGGCGCCCCTCATTTGGTTTTGATTTGCATTTCCTTGAAAATTAATGATGTTGAGCACCTTTTTACATACTTGTTGGGCTTTTGTGTATATTCTTTGGAGAGGTGTCTATTCAGGTCTTTTGCCCATTTTTAATTGGATTTGTTTGGTGTGTGATCTTTTCAATGTATTATTGAATTAGGTTAGCTAATATTTTGTTCAAGATATTTGTATCCATGTTAATCAGGGATATTGGGCTGTAATTTTCTTTTCTTGTAGTGAGTGTCTTTGTTTGACTTTGGTCTCAGGGTAATCTGGCCTCATAAAATGATTTGGAAGTGTTTCCTCTTCAGTATTTTGGAAGAGTTTGAGAAGGATTGGTATTAGATTCTTCTTTAAATATTTGGTAGAATTCATGAGAGGCCATCTGATCTGGACTTTTGTTGGTAGGTTTTTGATCAATTACCTTATTAATAATTGATTTGTTCAGGTTTTTTTTATTTCTTCACAATTCACTTTTGGTAGGTTGTGTGTTTCTAGGCATTCATCTATTTCTTCTAGGTTATCTAACTTGTTGGTGTATAGTTGTTCATTGTAGTTTCTTATGATCCTTAGTATTTCTCTGTTCTCGGATGTAATGTTTTCCTCTCTTATTTCTTATTTTACTTATTGAATCTATGGCTTTTTTTCCTTCATTAGTCTATCTAAAGGCTTATTAATTTTATCTTCTTAAAAAACTTAGCTCTCAGTTTCCTTGGTCTTTTCCACTGTCTTTTTAGTCTCTATTTTGTTTATTTTGACTCTTACCTTTATTAATTCTTTCCTCTGCTAACTTTGGCTTAGTTTGCTCTTCCCTTTCCAGTTTCTTGAAATATAATGTTAGGTTGTTTATCTGGCAATGTATATTCTGCTGCTGTTGGATAGAATGTTCTGTATTTATCTATTAAGTCCATCTGGTCTAATGTGTGGTTTAAATCCAATGCTTCCTTATTGATTTTCTATTTGGATGATCTATCTATTAATGAAAGTTGGGTATTGAAGTCTCTACTATTGTTGCATTGCTCTCTCTTTCTCTTTTCAGATCTGTGAACATTTGCTTTATATATTTAGGTGCTCTGATGTTGGGTGGATAAATATTTAACAATTGTTATATCCTCTTGATGAATTGACTCCTTTATTATTATATAATGACTTTCTTGTCTCTTTTTACAGTTTTTGGTTTAAAGTCTATTTTGTGTGATATAAGTGTAGCACCCCCTACTTTCCTTTGGCTCTCATTTTCATGGAATATATTTTTTATTCCTTAACTTTCAATCTATGTGTGTTCTTAAAGCTGACATGAGTCTTTTGCAGACAACCATATAGTTGGATTTTTTTTTCAACCTATGCAGCCACTTTGTGTTTTGATTGGAGAATTTAATCTGTTTACATTTAAAGTAATTGTTGAGAGGTATGGACTTGTTATTTCAATTTTTTTAAGTTTATTCATTTTTGAGAGTCAGACAGAGAGCATGAGTGGGGAAGGGCAGAGAGGGAAGGGGAGAGAGAATCCCAGGCAGGCTCCCAGACTGCCAGCGCAGAGCCCGACTCAGGGCTCAAGATCACAAGCCATGAGATTATGACCTGAGCCAAAAACAAGAGTCAGATACTCTCCCGACTGAGCCACCCAGGTGCCCTGACTGTTGCTATTTTTTAAATTACTGCTATTTTGTAATGTACGTTTTCCTTTATTCTTCTCTTGCTATTTTCTTTGTGATTTGATTATTTGCTTTAGGGTACACTAAGATTTTCTTCTTTTTATCTTTTGTATATACTATATGTTTTTTGTTTCATGGCTATATGAAACTAACATAAAACATAACAGGGGCACATGGGTGGCTCATTTGGTTAAGTGTCCAACTCTTGATTTTGGCTCAGGTCATCATCTCATGGTTCATGGGTTCAAGCCCTGCCTTGGGCTCTGTGCTGACAGTGTGGAGGCTGCTTGGGATTCTCTCTCTCCCTCTCTTTGCCTCTGCCCGTCCCCTGCTTATGCACATGTGTGTGCTCTCTCTGTCTCAAAAATAAACAAATAAACATTCAAAAAACTTATTGTAGTTAGATTTTTTAAATACTCTGTCTTTTAACCTTTATATTGGAGTCTTTAAGTGATTTATCTACCATTATTATAATATTAAAGTATTCTGAACTTAAATATATATTTACTTTTTCCAGTGATTTTAGTACTTTTGATATTTTCTGTTGCTAATTAACATCCTTTTGTTTTAGCTTGAAGAGCTCCCTTTAACATTTCTTGTAAAGCTGGTCTAAGTATGTTGAACTCCTTCAGTTTTTGTTTGTCTGCAAACCTTTATCTCTTTCAATTCTGAAGGACAACTTTGCCAGGTAAAGTATTCTTGGGTGACTGTTTTTTGTTGTTGTTGTTTGGTTTTTCTTTTTCTTTTTTTTCTTTCAGCACTTTGAATATATCATCCCACTGCCCACTGCCTCTGGCCTGCAGATTTTTGCTGAAAACTCCACTGATAGTCATATGAGGCTCCCTTGTATGTAACAAGCTGCATTTCTCTTGCTGCTTTAAAACTTTTTTCTCTTTGTCTTTAACTCTTTTATTTTTTTTAAGAGAGAGTGCAAGCATGAGTCGGGGAGGGGCAGAGAGAAAAGGAGAAAGGGAATCTTAAACAGGCTCCATGCTCAGCACGGAGTCCAACATGGGGCTTGATCCCACGTCCTGAGATCATGACCAGAGCTGAGATGAAGAATCGGACACTTAACCAGATACTTAACCGACTGGGCCACACAGGCACCCCTCTTTGTATTTAATTTTTGACATTTTAATTATAATGTGTCTTCGTGTGGGTCTCTTTAGATTCCTCTTATTTGGTACTCTTTGGGCACCCTGGGTCTGAATGTCTGTTTCTTTTCCCAGGTTAGGGAAGTTTTCAGCCATTTTAGTTGTTTTTTTATTTTTATTTTTATTTTTTTATTTTTATTTTTTTAAATTTATTTATTTATTTTTGGGACAGAGAGAGACAGAGCATGAACAGGGGAGGGGCAGAGAGAGAGGGAGACACAGACTCGGAAACAGGCTCCAGGCTCCGAGCCGTCAGCCCAGAGCCTGACGCGGGGCTCGAACTCACGGACCGCGAGATCGTGACCTGGCTGAAGTCGGACGCTTAACCGACTGCGCCACCCAGGCACCCAGTTGTTTTTTTAAATAAGCATCCCACCTCTTTCTGTCTCTCTTCTCTTTCTACAACCTGTATTTTGTGTATATGTTTGTTCTCTTGATGGTGTCCCAAAGCTATTTCACTTCCTTGGTCTTTTTTTTTTCCTCCTCTGATTGGATGAATTCCACTACACTGGGTTTGGGTCGGCCGATCTTTTCTTCAACTTCACGTAATATGCTGTTGAAGCCCTCCGTTAAAATTTTCAGTTATTGTAGTCTTAAGCTCTGTGGTTTCTGTTGGTGCTTTTGAATATTTCCTCTTTGCTGAAATTCTCACTTCATTCATACATTCCTCTCCTGACCTTTGTGAGCATCTTTATGACTGTTATTTTGTACTCTTTACTGAGAAAGCGCTGATCTCTGTTTCAAGATCTGTTTCTGGAAGTTTATCTTGTTACTTTCTTTGGAACATATTCTCCTGTTTCTTCATTTTCCTTGACTCTTTGTGTTGGTTTCTGTGCATTAAAGAAAACAGACACTTCTCCCAGTCGCGACAGACTGGTCTCATGCAGGATATCTCACAGTTAGCCCAGCCATAGCTCCTGGTTAGCTCTTAAAACTTTGGGGTTGCTTACATTATAGTCTTTATTTTTAGTGATTTGCAATAGTTGAGAGAGTGCCAAGACCCATCACTGCCCCAGAGGAGAGGACCACAGTCACCTAGATGGAGACTGATTAGACGCCAGATCCAGAAGCAACTGGGAAAGGTTCCAGTTACATCACTTCCACAGAGTATCTGGGAGATAGGCATTTTATCTACTGTCTCTGCACTGAGCCCAGGTTTAAGCCATAGACTGGCTTTATTTATTCATTTGGTGGTATTCTCTTTCTTTTATTTTTTTGTGTTCATTGCATTAATGTCTTCTAATGTAAACATTGGTCACCTCCTCCAGTCTTTACTGACTGGCTTTGGGAGAGAAAGGTCTATACCAATCAGCTTGGTTAGGAATTCTCAGTGTCTCAGAACTTTTCTGTGCTTGTGCCTACTCCACTTCTCTTATTCTCTCTTAGTGTGGTGGTGGCGGGGGAGGGGTGGAGGGTGGGGAGGGGGTCTTAGGATTATGTGCGTTCTCTCAGTTCCACAAAATCAGGCTGGTCCCTAAGAGCTTCTCATTTACTTTCCCTAAGGCAGTGTCCTGAAGCTGTTAAGGTTGCACTCTTCCTGCCAATCCAGTGGAGATGAACCAACTGCTAAGATTTGCATCTGCTACTGAGATTCATATCTCTCTGCAAGAGCTTGCGTGTGCCATCATCAGTGTTGGGATAGGCATTGGCTGACTAGGGGTTCTGTAGTTGAGTTATCCTGTGGAGTTTGAGGGTAAGCTTCTTGGTGCAGTTCACAAGCCAGTTAGTGGGGTCCATGGCCAGCTGTTGAGATCCATGTGCCAGTTGCTATGACCCCCTTGCCCTTTTCCATGCTTACTAGATGGTGAGAGTTGCCCCCTGACAACTCATCAGCGCCAATCCCTTCCATATTCTGGATGGACTAGGATAGAAGTGGGCTTCCTGGACAGTGTCCCGCAAAGCTGAGGAAGCCAGGTGCTGGTTTCACTCTCATTTTTCCTTGTTGGAGAATCACAGGCCATGGTGGTCTATTTCAGCACCAGTTTGTGTCACCTTGGAGAACAGATGATGCTGGTAAAGTGAAACTGATTTTCTTATCCTCTTCAATGCATCCGCCAGGGGGCTGGAACCTCTCAGCTATACTCGAGGGCTCATCTCTGGATGGTTGCTCACATTGGTGTTTCTGTGGAGGAATGAGGACAGAGCTTCCTATTCTGCCATCTTGCTGATGTCATTCCTCCTTGTATTTCTAAGTCCTCTTTACCCTTCAGATTACCACTTCTTCTGGAAAGCTTTTGGGTAAATTTGGGATCTGTGGTTGAGCACTTATAGCAACCTAAGATTTTTATTATAATTTTTAATATTACGTATATTTTTTTCTATTCTGTAGAATTTCTATTCTGTAGAATCTATTTCTGTTCTCATCTAGTAGATGAGATTTTAAGCTCCTTGTCTTCTATGTTTATATTCTCAGCATATATCACCATAATTGACACATTCCTTCCATTAATTTATGTTTGAATAAAGGAAATTATATTGCAGTTTGGCTAAAATTTTTAACAATTTTTTAAATTTTTAAACAAATTTAAAACTTTAAATTTAAGCTTCTTGTCATCCCCATCTCTCCTTTATATTTTTTCTTGCTTTCATCTTTTCACATGTGTAGGATCTTCATGATGTAAGTTTGTTTTTTTGTTTTTTTTTAGAGTCAACATCTAAGTATCTTTCCAGCATCCCTCTCTTCTGGATCCTTTTCATTCTGCTTCTCTTCAGTGTTCTTGTGTGGTTCATGTTGGAGCTATCATGTTTTTATACAGTGTTGATGACTAGAAATAGTTGATTGACTCTAGAGTGACCCAAGATGTAGTATGACACAATTAGGATTCTTTCCTGGAACCATTTGAACTAAAACTGGGGAGCTGAAAGACACAGGGTTTTTTTCCCTTGGGGGCATTTTTAGGAGAAGTGAAATTTCATGTTCTATAGAAAAAATTGGTATATAGTAAGAGACTGTACACACACACACACACACACACACTCACCCAAAGAAAGAGAGAGAGAAGTTGACATATACAGAATGATAGAGACAAGATTTTGAGAATGATTTAAGGTGATGTTCAGGGTCTTGGCATTAGTTCTTTTTAACACTCAGACTTTATTGTATGCCTACTTTTACTGCAGTCATGCCCTTTTTCTTACCATTATTTCAGGCAGTTTTCCATCACTTCAAACTAAAGGATTTTGAATAACAATCTCTGTTTAAAGAATTTAGGTACAAAAAAAAAGGAATTTAGGTACAGAATATGAAAAGATAAATCTGTTGTATCCTTTAGATTTTGTGAGATTATTTTGTGGTAACAAATAAATCTAAGTTTCACTAACTTATAACAACAAAGCTTTCCTTTACTCTTGTGTTATATGTGAATTGCGCATTCATTACTGGGGGTCTTATTCATTATTTGAACCAAACCAAAGGAACAGTCCTTGTTTAGGATATACCATTCTCATGGTAGATGGAAGGAACAATTCCAGCACTATGAAATAACTTCAATGAGTTTGCCATACATAACACACAACACTATTGGTCTATTTGTACAACAGAGTCACATGGCCAAATCTTTGTCAACATAATGCAAAGTATTTTCCTCCCACAGGGAAGTCCTGTAAATCATATAGTAATCGATATGTTGTATGAATTTTATAACAAACATGATGAATAGTTGATAATAATGGCATAACATAACAAACCTACTTCAAACCTACTTTTTTTTAAACTAAAGTATTCCATGTCCTAAAGCTATATTTTTTCCTCATCAAGCCAATTCATCCCATTAAAATTTCACTTCTCTTACCTGGTCTCAGATACATATTAGGAGAAAAAAGAATGGACCTACACTAAAACTTTCCTAGACTTGTTTCCCTTGTTAAAATAGAGGTTGGTTAAAAAAGAAAAGAGAAAATAATTTAGAATTGTTTAAATGCTAGGAGGAGAAAGAAGTGAAATATCTCAGACAGTGTGAGGGAAATGCATTTTGAATGATATCTGCTTATTTCATATAACTTATAACTAGTTAGTATCTTTCCTATATGAAAGAAGACACAAGAGCAGGAAAGCATGATATGGTAGTTACACATTCCTTACTTTGGAGCTAGACCACCTGAGTTGACATTCTGACTCTAATTTTTCCTGTTTGTGTGACATTGGGTTAGTTACTCTTCTTCTTTTTGTCTGAATTTCAACGAAATAAAACTTTCTTTTTTTAAGTTTATTTATTTATTTGGAGAGAGAGAGAGAGAGAGAGAGAGAGAGAGAGAGAGTGTGTGTGTGTGTGTGTGAGCAGGGGAGGGTCAGAAAGAGGGGGGAGAAGAGAGAACCCCAAGCAGGCTCCACACTCAGTGTAGCCCAAGCAAGGCTTGATCCCATGACCACAAGATCATGACCTGAACTGATATTAAGAGTCACAGGCTTAACTGACTGCACCACCCAGGCTCCCCAATGATACTTTCTTTTATAGAATTACAATGATTAAGCAACTCTAGAACAGGCAAAGAATCTAGAACAGTGTAAAGCATGGATATAAGTCTGTCATTATTGCAGAGATGTAGATTACATCAAAAACACATTCCCAGGGCTTAGCATGAAGCCTGTATCAAGCCAAAAATATTTATATGTTGAATGGACGAAAGACTATAAAAAATAAATGATTTCACTGATACACTTTTATGCATATGAATATGCATCAATATTGTGTATGTATATATATACATATAATTATTTTATCTTTGTATGATAGCACATTAAAGCAAATACATTTAAAATGTAGAGGTAGTGAAAGTCTTAAATTTTTAAAGCTACACAGTCATTAATTTTGCAAGATGTCAGAATTTGAGAAGAAATTATCAGTGAAAAGGAATGGAGGTGGTTCTGTGTAATGGGGAGCAAAAGTGAAGAGGGATGGCTTTTACTCTTCTGCCCTGTCACTTCGGTTTTATGTCAGCTGCTTAAAAGGTGGCACTGAAGCATGCGACTGGTTTCATAAGAGCCTTAAAAATGAAAGAGAAAAGTGATTCTTGCATAAAACGAAAGTGCAGCAAATTCAACAGGCTGAAAGAAAAAGAGGAACAAGACTAATCATATTTGTTTATAAATACCAGTGATTTATTTTTTTTTTACCATCCTGAAGTTGACAGCCAAGAGGACCAGAGGGCATTAAGTCATTGCTTTGTGTCTTGATGATTCCCTGTATTTAATAAGTTTTTCTGTGCAAGGGACCTCGACAGTGATAATCAGCTGGGAACATCTGCCAAACAGAGCCATAAAATGCAGAAGCGAGAAGAGAAGTCAGGTTGTCTGACTTCAGGTCCAGGGTTCTCTCTCCGGTCTATGATTGCTCCATCTGGTCTAGTCTATTTTGTGGAGCTTGTTCAGAAAAGGAAATAGAACATTTACCAATGTGGCATGTCACATTCAATAATTTGAATATATATAAATTATTCATTTGAATTCAGAGAATTTTTTTTCACATTTAAGGCAAGGTAATTATAAAATTGAAATTTAGTGCCTTCCCAAACCATTACTAATTAAAACAGTGAATAGAGGTTTATCCAATAGACATTCAGTAAACAATTTATGATTGATAATTACCTAAAGAAATTATTTTATTTTGTTGCTTTTAAAAAGATTATTTTAGTCTCACATACAATAAAATCCAGATTTAAAGTATTCAGTTCAGTGAGCTCAAGCAAACACCCATGTAACCAACTATCATGAACATGATATAGAATATGTCCTTTATCCTAGAGAGTTTTCCCATGCCCCATTCCAGCTAGTTCTTGCCCCCACCCAAAGTCAACTGCTATTCTCATGTTACTTTTGCTTGCTTTTGAACTTCCTGGAATTTAAACCATGAAGTATGAACTCTTTCGTTCTTAGATTTCTTTACTCAACATGTTTTGGAGTTTTTTCTGCGTTATTGTATGTATCAGTGCTTCTTTCCTTTTAATTATGGAGTAGGATTCTATTACACTGTATGAATGTATTACAGTTCTTTTCTTCATTTTCCCATTGCTGAATGTTTGATTGTGTTGCATTTATCAGTTATTATGGCTAAACTTTCTATGTGCTATCAGTTCTTTTTAGTTCTGTTAGTATTTTTGTGTATGTATGTTTTTCATTTATTTAGAAGTGGAATTTATGGGTCAAAGGGTAGGTGTGTTTTTAACTTTATAATAAATTGCCATTTTTTTTTCTGTAAAGTGGGACACTCATGCAAACCATATATGCAAATTCTGGTGGCTTCATATCTTCCTTTTATTGATATTACCAATCTGTGAAAATTTAACCATCATAATAGATGTGAAATAGATCTCATTATATTTTTAATTAGCATTTCTCTGGTGATATTGAGCATTGTTACAAATGCTTATGTTCAGGTCTTTTCACTTTTATTTACAGGCTTAAAATCCATCTCAAATTAATTTCTATATACAAGATAGAGGTCAGGACATTGGTTTGTTGGTTGGCTGGTTTTGTTTTTAAATGTATGAATATCCAGTTGTTCCAGCACCATTTGTTGAAAATTCTGTCCTTTCCTCATTGAAGTATATTAGCATATATGTCAAAAAATGTAATAGAACTTGTATATATGTGAGTCCATTTCTAAAAATACTCTTCATTCCATTGATCTGTTTGTCTATTTGCAGGCAAAATCTACATCATTTTAATTACTGTGGTTTTATGGTGAGTTTTAAAGTAGGTAATTTAGTTTCTCTAAATTTACACTTTTCAAGATTGTTTTGACTATTTTAGGTCCTTTGTTTTTCTATAATTTCTAGAATACGTTTGTCAATGACTACACAAAAATCCTGCTAGAGTTTTCAATGGGATGACATTGAATCTATAGACAAATTTCTATGCTATTAGCATCTTAATGATGAATATTCCAATCAATGAACATGGTATGTCTCCATTTATCTAGATTTTTAATGATTATCTATAGTGTTGGAGATTTTTAGTATAAAGAGAGATTTTGGACATAGATGTTAAGTGTATTGCTGAATATATCATATTTTTTAATGTTACTGTAAATAGTATTGTTTCTTAACATTATTCCCATTTATTGTTCGTATATAGAAATTGAATTGATTTTGTATATTGACTTTCTATTCTTAAATCTAGCTGAAGTCACATTTTATTTCCAGCAGGTTCTATATGATTTTATCACATGGGAATAGTAGTGTAATCACCACTGCCATCAAGTACCTCTTGCTACTTCTTTATTTTCATAGCTATCCCTGTCCCTCAGCTACCTCTAATCCCTAGCAACCACAAATGTAACTTCTTTGTCTATAATTTAATTTTGAAAATGATATATACAAGAGATCATATAGTGTGTGACCTTTGACATTTTTTAATTCAACATAATGTATTTGAGGTCTATCATAGTTTTTGTATATTTATTTTTTTTATTTTTTTTTAATGTTTATTTATTTTTGAGACAGAGAGAGACAGAGCATGAACGGGGGAGGGGCAGAGACAGAGGGAGACACAGAATCGGAAGCAGGCTCCAGGCTCTGAGCCATCAGCCCAGAGCCCGACACGGGTCTCGAACTCACGGACCGCGAGATCGTGACCTGAGCTGAAGTCGGATGCTTAACCGACTGAGCCACCCAGGTGCCCCAAGTTATTGTATATTTAAATAGCTCATTGGTTTTATTATTTAGTAGTATCCCATAGTATATATGTAACATTTTATTTAACCACTTACCTATTGAGGAACATTTTTAGTTGTGTCTAGTTTTTTCTGTTGCAAATTAAGATGTTATGAACATTCATGTACATGTTTTTGTTAGAATAAAAATTATCTGGGGAAAATGCCCAGTAGTATTCTTGAGACATATCTTACATGTGTAGCTTTTCAAAGAAAATATGAAACTATCTTTCAGAGTGATTCTACCATTTTCACTCCCACTAGAAAAGTATGAGATTGCTTTATTGAATATTTGCCAGCATTTTATATAGTCACTATCTTGCTACTTTAGTTGTTAAAATGTTTGTGATATCTCATTAAGGTCTTAATTTGCATTTCCTTAGTGGCTAGTGATGCTTGATGCTTTCATGTTTTCCCCCCATCCATGGATACTTTTTGATGAAATGTCTCTTCATGTCCTTCACCTATTTCCCAATTGGATTGTTTGCATTTTACAAAAAAGTCCTTTAAAATTCTGGATACAAATCCTTTGTGATATGTATTGTTTTCAGATATTTGCTAATGTCCCATCACCAGTATTTTCATCTTCTTCACGGTTTTTTTTTTGCAGACTAAAAGGTTTAATTTTAATGAAGTTTAATTCATCAAACATTTTTCCTTTTATGGATCATTGTTTTGTTTGTGTCTGAAAAGTCATCACCAAACTCTAGTTCTTAAAGATTTTCACTTTTGTTTTCTTGTATAAAATTTAGTTTTACATTTTACATTTAAATCTATGATTTATTTTTAAACTTGTGTATTGTGTGAGGTTTATTTTTTAATAATATTAAATGTTTATTTACTTATTGAGAGAGAGAGAAAGAGAATGTGTGCATAAGTGAGGGAAGTGCACAGAGAGAGGGAAAGAGAGAGATTCCCAAACAGGCTCCACACTGTCAGTGCAGAGCCCAATGCAGGACTCAATCTCATGAACTATGAGATCATGACCTGAGCCAAAATCAATAGTCAGACCCTTAACCCACTGAGCCACCAAGGCGCTCTTGTGGTGTGAAGTTTAGATGGATGTGATGATGATGATGAGGAGGAGGAGGAGGAGGAGGATTGTCAATGGTATATGAGGCAAAGACTATTTTTCTTCATTGAATTGCTTTTGCACTTTTGTCAAAAATCAACTGTATTAATGTATACTTGTGTATTTTTATTTCTAGATTTCTATTCTACTCCATTGTCGCATATGTTTATTTCTCTGCCAACAATAAAGTTTAAGACTATACGAAGTCTTAAAATTGGGTAGGGAGATTCATCTTACTCTATTATTATTTTCCTTTAAAAGACCTATTCTAGTTTCTTTGCCTTTCTGTAAAATTTTAGAATCATCCACACTATAAAATATCTTGCTGGGACTTTGATAGATAGTGCTTTTAACTTATAGCGATTTAAGAGGCTTGACATGTTTTTAGGATGTTGTGTTCCAATCCATGAACATGGTATGTGTCTTCATACCATTTGGTCTTCTGTGATTTTTTAATCAATGTTTCGTAGTTTTCAGCATATAATTCCTATACATATTTAGTTTTTTTTTTTGTTTTTTTTGTTTTTTTACTTAAGCACTTATTACTTAGTGAGTTTACTTAGTATTATTTATTTAGGAATACCTAAATATTTTATTTTAGAATGATTGCAAATGGTATTATATTTTAAATTTTAATTTCCATGTGTTCACTGCTCATCTACAGAATTTTTAAAATTATTTTTAATGTTGATATTGTATTCTATGGTTTTAATGAAACCAAGTATTAGATTTAAGAGTGTTTTTGTAGATTCTTTGGGATTTTCTATAGGCAGTCATGCCATTTGCAATAGAGATGGTTAATTACTTCTTTAATGAACTTTATGTGTTTTATTCCTTTTTTTGCCTTCTAGCATGATTTGCCATTTCTAGTACTAAGTTGAATAATAGAAAACATTCTTGTATTGTTCCAGATATTAAGGGAAAATAGTTCAGTCTTTTACTAATGCATATGGTGTTAGATGTGGGTTTTTTTTATAGTTGAGGAAGTATCCTTCCAATTTCTAATTTGCTGAGAGCATTTATCATAAACAGATGTTGAATTTTATCAAATGCTTTCTTGCATCAATTCATATGATCATGTGATTTTTATTCTTTAGCTTGTTAATATGGTAGATTACATTGACTGGTTTTCAAATACTCAACCAGCTTTTCTTTTCTAGAATAAATCTTCTTTGACCATAATGTATAATTCTTTTTTATACACTGATCAATTTTATTTTCCATCATTTGGCTAGGGATTTTTCAAACTATACTCATGGAGGCATATTGGTCTGTAGTTGTTTTCTCCTTCTCCTTCTTCCTCCTTCTCTTCCTCCTCCTCCTCATCCTTTCTTCTTCTCCTCCTCCTCCTCCTCCCCTTTCTTCCTTCTCCCCTCCTACTCCTCCTCCTCCTACTCCCCGTTCTTCCTTCTCCCCTCCTCCTCCTCCT
This sequence comes from Neofelis nebulosa, assembly GCF_028018385.1. Classification (NCBI taxonomy): domain Eukaryota; kingdom Metazoa; phylum Chordata; class Mammalia; order Carnivora; family Felidae; genus Neofelis; species Neofelis nebulosa. The sequence continues at coordinate 105,513,715 of NC_080787.1, read as the reverse complement.
CCTCCTCCTTCTTCTTCTTCTTTATTCTTCCTGACTTTTTTTTCATATTAGGGTAATAATAGCTTTATAAAATGAATTAGGAAGTATACTATTTTCCATTTTTGCAAGAGATTGTGTAGATTGGTGTTTTTCTCTTTTTTTTTTTACATATTTAAATAGAATTCTCCAATGAAATCATACAGATCTTGAATTTATTGTTTGAAGTATTTTAAACTTTTACATTCAGTTTTCCTAAATTTTTTAGAGCAACACATGCTAGGACCACCAGACACTGCAGTTTTTAAGAAACTCATAATTCTGGGAGCTATACGCATTACTTTTCTCACTTCATATCTATTATTTTGTTATTCTTCTATGGCAATAATGTCCAAACTTTTTTTTCATAAGATGGAAATTTGGAAGATCAGTGTAGAAAACAAATAAAAAGTGTTAGGATTGAGAGATCTCTGTTTTGTGTTTGCTACTGAGGTGTCTTTGAAATGAGCAGAGCTCTATGGGACACACTTGTCTGTAACCCTGGTCTAGGGAAATAGAACACCAGAGTGTGAGTCAGCACGCATGCACTCTAGAATCATCTTTGCCACAGAATTTTTGTGTTGCCTCAGTTAAGTACCTTCATTTTTCTAGGTTTCATTACCCACTCTGTAGAATAAAGCATTTCAGTTGATCAGGAATTCATACATAGGACACATGATACCCATGAAATTACATGCAATATTTTGTATCTAAAAACATTAGGCAACATGGAACTAGAAAATGCTCTCTGTTTAATTGTAGTTCTAAAAATTTGTGACTTTTCATCATTGCATTATAAATATGATAAAACCATTGAATATAATGGTTTGTATTTTCTAAACTTCTATGATTTTCACTTGCTTTTATTCACTTTCTTATTTGATTCTGGTAATAGTCTCAAACCATGGTAGAATAATTCTTTTTGTATCTATTCTATTGGGAAGAAAGAATGAGTATAAATGGCTTGTCCATGGTAAAGAGATGCCTGTAGACAAGCTGACAATGAGCACAAGCTTTCTGGTTTCAGATCCAGAATTTTTTTTTTTTTTACTTCATGCTACTACCCCCATGTACTCCATCTAAGAAAAGTTTGAGAGTCATTCTGAGGTTAATTTTATGCTGAAGTAATCTGCAGCAGTTCAGTTTATTTACTGTCATATAAGGTCAACTTAAATTCTAAGCCTACTATCCCACCTAGGAAGGTAGAAGATATTCCATTAAATTCACCTCCAAGTTAAAGATAAAACCACTCTACCACCTAAAATGTAGGTAAAACGAAATGCAGGGGGGAAAAGATCTAAAAACTATATTAACAGCTTTTGGATTATTATAAAGAATGTGATTTTTTAGAGTTTATTTGGTATTGGGAATAAGGTTCTTTTACCATTTTTATGCTACAGATACAAATCTTATACTTTCTAAATTTCTAGCTAATTGTCTTCTAAAACCTCAAAGAGCATTACCTCTTAAAATAATGACTACTTAAACTATAAGTATTAATAACAATCTTGAAGTAAACTGAAGGTCCAAGGTATATGATGGGGAAACTATATTTCATGCTTTGATCTCACTATTTCTGGAAAGAGTTAAATCTACTCTTAAGAGTTCCCAAGAAGAAAAGTTATATAGTCTGAGAATACTAACATTTTGTACCAGATTCCTAGAAGTTGTTTATGGAAAGGATTTTGCTGACAATATTTTTTCTCTCTCCTTACAATGTTAACTTAAAACTATATCCTGCTGGGTGGACTTTAATAGGAACTCAAAAACACAAATTCAGATTTATAAAAGACACTATTCAGAAGAGATAATCTGTGAAGTGACTCATAGGAGTAAAGTTACTGAATATACTGAGTGGTTTTAATGGCCTCTTCATTTTCTTCTCCAGAAAACATCTACACTCCTAATTAGAAGTTAACGGAGAAAGTTAAAAAACTGCCTTCACAATGACAGCTGAAAAAAAATCACTTGCATATTGAGGGCAACTATTTTGATATTACATGTAAAATTTCTGAAATAATATACATCTCTTAATATTATGTATATACTTCTGAGAAAGCTATTTATACTTATCCTACTTTAAAATAGAGTCTGTTTTCATATTTTTCTGGAGTACTGTGAACCAACGTAACTGCCTTCTAAGGATAAATTTCAAAATAATCAAATTTGAATTATACGATTGTCCCATAAAAAGAAACTTTCAGTTCGCAGAGTCGATTTCTTTAAACTTCATTGCTGATAAAGAAAATATATAAAGAGTTGCCTTTAAGCTAAAAAAAAAAAAAAGCCACACTTCAACTGGCATCTGGTAAGTAGGAAATTCATCTGCCCTTTGTGCAATGACATCTGAACTTCAGAGAGTAGAGGTTACAGTGAGTCCAAATCTTTTAAAATTCTCTAGACCTTATTCAGTATTCAGAAATCCATCACAGTGGAGCTATTGTTGTTGATGTTGCTCAAAAGCTTCACTAAATATGCATGCCAATATTTGTGGGAAAAGTTAGTAATCTTCTATTTCAGAAGAAACAGGAAAACAATTTCTTCAAATTGTTTTAAAGAAAAACTACCCAAAGCTTTTATTTATTTTTATTGTGGTAAAAGCACATAACATAGAATTTGCAATCTTAACTGTTTTCAACTGTATGGTTGAGTATCATTAAATATATTCACATTGTTGTGAAATAGATCTCTAGGACATTTTCATCTTACAAATTCGAAATACCATATCCATTAAACAACACCTCCCCCTTTCCCCTTATTTTTTGTTTATAAAAGTTTGATTACTTTAAATACCTGATATAAGTGAAATCATACAATATTTGTCTTTTTGGTGCCTGGCTTATTTCATTTAGCATAAAGTCTTCAAGCTTCATCCATATTGTAGAACACAACAGGATTTCCTTCTTTTTTAAAAAAAAATTTTTCTTTTTAATGTTTTTATTTATTTTTGAGAGGCAGAGATAGACAGAGTGCGAGTTGGGGAGGGGCAGAGAGTGAGGGAGACAGAATCCAAAGAAGGCTCCAGGGTCTGAGCTGTCAGCACAGAGCCTGATGTGGGGCTTGAACCCAGGAACCACGAGATCATGACCTGAATGGAAGCTGGATGCTTAACTGACTGAGCCACCCATGCGCCCCAAGATTTCCTTTCTTTTTAATGCTGAATATAATATAATATAATATAATATAATATAATATAATATAATATAATATAATTAATATAATGTTTGTTTATATATATTATATATGTATATAATATGTTTGTTTATATGTATATATATGTATACACATATATATATATATAATGACATTTTGTTTATTTATTCATCTGTCAATAGACATTTGGGCTGCTTCCTCCTCTTGGCTGTTGTGAGTAGTGGTGCTTCAAAGCTTTTATTTACTTTTCTTTTTGTTTTAAGTTCATTTATTTATTTTGAGAGAGAAAGAGAGTGTGAGTGGAGGAGGGGCAGAGAAAGGGAGAGAGAGAATCCCAAGCAGGCTTCATGCTGTCAACACAGAGCCTAATACAGAGCTTGAACTCACGAACTATGAGATCATGACCTGAGAAGAAATCAAGAGTTGGTTGCTTAATGGACTAAGCCACCCAAGTGCCCCATTACTTTTCTAATTTAATCTGATTGCTTGGCTAACACCAAAGCAAATATAGAGAACATATTTAGTTAATTATGTAGGAGCTTTGATTTGCTCTACAGTAACCAAACTAGTAAACATGTATAAATGGATTTAAAAAAAATATTTATTAAGAGAGACAGAGACAGAGACAGAGAGAGAATCCCAAGTAGGCTCCATGCTGTCAGCATAGAGACTGACACGGGGCTCAGTCCCACAAACCATGAGATAATAACATGAGCCAAGATCAATAATTGAACACTTAATTGACGGAGCCACCCAGGTGCCCCTGTATAAATGGGTTCTAATAAATAAGTCAGTTTCAGTTTCCTCAAGAGCAAAATCAAAAAGGGTAACATATCCCAGGAAAGACTGTGGGAATTGGAAGTGGGAATGGAAATTGGGAATCATTTGTGTAGGGTGATAAGAAACGAGATTGATTTGCTTACCTCTATAACCTAGTAACCCATGCAAGCATAAGAGATGGTCCATGAAAGTAAGGGATTTAGAAAAGGGGCCTTTACCTAAAGTGAAGACATTTGAGTTGCCATACCATTAATTAAATGGTGGACAAAAATAAGTCAACATAACTATATAGGAAGATAGTAAGGAAGGTTTTGCTCTGGCTAAGCAAAGAAGAGTATCTGTGGTAATTTCTAACTTTTTACTTCTTACATGAGTTTGGTGTTTGAAATATATAACTAAGCTTAGAAAATAACACGAAAGTAGTTTCAGCTACACCAAATATTGGCAAAGGTATGGAAGAAATGGAGTTCTCAAACACTGCTAGTGGGAATATAAAATTGTACAATTGCTATGGAAAATAGTTTGGAAGTTTTGTAAAAAGTTTAGCAAGCACCTACATATGAGCCAAGAATTCCACTCCTGGGTATTTATCCAAACAATTATATGTTCACATAAAGGCTTGTGCATAAGTGTTCACAACAGATTTGTATATAATAGCATCAACTGAGGACAATCCAAATATCCATCAAAAGTGAATGCATAAGTAAGTTGTGGTATGTCAGTGCAATGGAATACTACTCAAATAAAAAGCAATAAACTATTGATACATGCAATAATTTGGATGAATATCAAATTTTTAAGGTTTTGATATCAAAGGATCAAAATCATTATACTGAATGAAAGATACTATGCAAAAAATAGTGCACAATATTTGATTCCATGTATATAAAATTCTATAAAATGCAACTAATATAGTGATAGGAATCAGATCAGTGATTGCCTGGAAAGAAGTAGAAGGAGGGATGGGATACAAAGTGATACAATGAAACTGGACTGATAAAAATGTTTACCTGTATTGTGGTAAAGGATTCACAGATATATATATGTATGTTAAGCTAGACACAATTTATACTTTAACATTTGACATTTGAAATAGGGTACATTCATTTTGAAAATTGCTAATGGAAGAATTACTGTAAAAGCTGGATAAATACTTGTTGCATAAAACTTAAAAGGTCATTTTAAGTGTTATAGGGAAAAACAAATATGAATAGACACACTTTTGAAAAAGGAAAATAAAGTATGTACTGAGAGGTATTACTCCTGCAAAATATCAACATTTATTGTTAACCTCTCTTAGAACACTTATTGAAAATATTACAGAGCTTGGCAGATAAAGTTGTAACAGAGTCCTGAAACAGACCTATGTATATATGGAAAAGATGTGTCTCAGAAGTAAAATTATGTATTAATTGAACGGAAGATACTGTTTTGGAAAATCTAGTTAAAAATATATGCAAAAATAATTTTCAGATGGATCAAAGAACAAAATACAAATCTTCAAAACTTTAACAAATATAAAGGTACATAATAATGACGCCAAGTGAGGAAATTTTCTGAAACATATATTAAAGGCATATATCAGAAAACAAGTAGAAGTACATTAAATTTTAAATATCCTGTTTAACGAAGGGTACCATAAATACATTGGGAGGAGATATTGAAGATATAGGTATCATATATATGCACATATCCCATACACAAACACACATATAGGACATATATATAATATATATTAATTATATATATCCCACAAAGAATTAGGGCCCATAAAATATAAAGAACATTTGCAAATGAATAAGAAAAAGAGAACTGAATGAAAAGCAAATAAAGATATGATCATTTCACAAAAGGAGCAGCCTAAATGACCAATAAACACATAGAAAGTTATTTAATTTTATTAGCAATCATAGAAATGCAAGTTTAAACAAAAGTTGTGTACATCAAACTTACTGAAATATTTAAACATAAGAGAAACTGAATGTAGGCAAAGAATTCTCGTACTCTCCTGGTGAGAGGATAAATTGGTACAACCTTTTTGGAAAGCAACATGACAACATCCAGTAAATTTTAAGATTTGTACCTTAAAATCCAGAAATTCCATTTCTTGGCTATCTCAACTCTCAAACATGTACCTAGTAAACCATATACATATTTTCTTTTCAACATTGTTTGTAATGGCAAAATCAGAAATATCCCAAATATATAGCTACAGAATAAATAAATGTAGCATTTTCATTGTCATTAAAAAAAAAAACTAGAAAATTTGCCAGTAAGCTTAAAAGCTAAAAAAATATAGGCCCATTAAAAATAACAATTCAAGGGGCGCCTGGGTGGCGCGGTCGGTTAAGCGTCCGACTTCAGCCAGGTCACGATCTCGCGGTCCGTGAGTTCGAGCCCCGCGTCAGGCTCTGGGCCGATGGCTCGGAGCCTGGAGCCTGTTTCCGATTCTGTGTCTTCCTCTCTCTCTGCCCCTCCCCCGTTCATGCTCTGTCTCTCTCTGTCCCAAAAATAAATAAAAAATGTTGAAAAAAAAAATTAAAAAAAAAAAAATAACAATTCAAAATACTATTTAAACATTATGATACTAATGTATTTTTATGTCTAATAGGTTTGTGGTAAAAAATATAAGATAAAAATACTTTGGGGGATGATTAACTCTAAATTCACTATGATAGTTGTATCTAAAGAAGGGATACTGGGTAATTTCGTCGGGTAGGAATACATAAGGGCTTTCAACTGTATATATATTGTTTGACTTCTTAAGAATAAATTTAAAATATCTCAGTTCAACACAGCATACAATTCAGATTGATCAGAGTTTGGTACAAACACTTGAAAGTGTTCATCATAAAACAACAACAAAGGAATGGGTTAGAAAGCATCTGACTGGGACTCCTGGGTGGCTCAGTTGGCTGTCCACTTTGCCTCAGATCATGATCTCTGGGTACGTGGGTTTGAGCCCCGCGTTGGGTTCTGTGTTGACAGCTCAGAGCCTGGAGCCTGCTTTGGGTTCTGTGTCTCCCTCTCTCTCTGCCCTCCCGCACTCATGCTGTGTCTCTATCTCTCTCTGTCTCAAAAATAAATAAATATTAAAAAAATTGAAAAAAAGAAAGCATCTGACTGTATGATGCTGTGATTTAAAGATATTCCCATCACTGTCTTCTGTATCCATGTGGCTTATTGCTTAACATTATAAAAAATAAATAAGCAGTACAGGAAGGTTGGATAGTTATGTTTCAAGGATATGTTGGCTTTCTTTTGTACTTGCTGATCAATTACTGGAAAAATCCATGCAGACTTAGGTTACTCTGGTTAATGAATTTTATAGGTTAAGGATCCCATTGAAAGTTTGTTTTCCTAACTCATCGTCTAATCATTTGTGTGATAAAAGTGAAGGAGCATTTAACCACAAGTCACAAAACTATCCTTAGTTAATTTTCTGACCTTATGAAAATTTCTTAAGCTTCCTGTGCTTACCTTTTTTTTCTCCCAAAATGCAGAATTTGGACTAGCTCACTAATAACCATCTTTCCAGTTCTAAATGTTTCAAATTTCCATTTTAAAATTAATTCATATTGTTAGTCCAAAGGGAATCATTATAATTCTGTCTACTATGTTGACATAGCCTCATTGTAACAAAACTTTAGGATGCCTAGCTTGAGGTCTCAGATTTTATTTGCTGACATTAATTCTCTAAAGACCTAGTGATATTCTGTTTATCAACTAAAGGCATGATCAGAGATCTTTTATGAGAATACAATTTAAAATGTTCAAATATATTCTTTTAAGCTAAATATTCATGTAAAGATGTAAGCATAAAATCAGTTGCTTTGTGAGCTGTTGGGGAAATTTACATACTTCTAGGATATTCATTAAATTTTGGTCACAGCATGTGTCTTCCTTCTCCAAACTTTGTTTCATTGACACACCATAATTGAGTGCCTTTTAAATAAATGTTCTCTTCACATTTCCCTAGCTGGAAATAAATTAAACAAAAACAATTATTGAACTTTTTAATATGTAATAACTTTGAGAAAAATTTAAATATGTTTCTTTGTTATATAACTTCCAGTTTCCGCAAAAATACAAATAGTTCAGGAACATTTTGGATACTACAGTTGACTATTTGTTAGCTTTGAATAAATAAGAAAGCTCATATTTTGTAATATTTCTTTAATGAGGTACGTATTACATTAACTTGTAACGAGATGATTGCAAAGATACAGTTCCAAATACCAAAACAGTCTGCTACAGATTAAAACTAATACTTTCCAAATGGTTGGTAACTGTTATACACTCCAATCATCACCACCACCCCATAAAAGTAATTCTGGGATTTATACAAAACTGTACTTTTAAAAAATTTAGAATAGTACTACATTTTTAAACCTTATTAACTATATAATTAGCTGTATAAAAATGTATCTAAATGGACCCTTCCCACAGATTCTTTAACATTTCATCTTTATCTTACCAGTGTGCATGAAGTGCTTTCTGGGGAAAATATGTCCATAAGCAAGTCTTTCAGGGTGCTAATTAGGATTTTAAAGGAAGAAATTAATAATATATGAATTTCAAATATGTAAGGAGTTTTACACAGTATATACAACAATGGTCCTGTATTGATCTCTTTCTTATACTTGATCGGAGAAGTCTTTTTTGTTACTATAGACAGACTGGCAGAAGTTCTGTATATGTTACAAATGGACAATATTTTAATTTTCACTGATTTATTAGAAAATTAGCCACATCATATGATTACTTAAGTATAAATGGTAAGTTATGGAAAAATCATTATTTAAAATGTTTTGTTGTATCAATATTTCATTCATATACTATAAAATATATAAGTTCTAGAAGACAGCTATGTAGGTCTTCCCAAAAAATTTATGATTCTTCCAGGTACATTTGTTACTACCTGTCAGTCTTGACTTTCTAACTGAATTTAAAGCTTCATTTATCTTCTGAGAAAATAGAAAAACACTAATTAAATATATGATGTTTGCAGTAATTTTAAAACAGATAAATCCATTATTTGGGGAAAATGTACTTTTCAAAAAGTCATATAAATGAATCTAAGGGTCTTTTGGTGATGACCAATTAGAGATCTTCACTGTTTAGCTTATGACTAGAATATAAAAATTAATTCCAAAAATTATAAACATAATAAGATTTTATTGATTAACCTTATCAACCAAAATGGCCCAGCCTGTTTTCAGGTTATTTAACTATAAGCTAAAGGCTCAAGAAAGTTATAAAAGGATGCAGCTCTTTCCCCAGTGGGTTAGTTACTAAGTAGCACCCAAATTGTGCCCAAATCTGTTTATGGGAACTGTACTTGTTATTATAATTATATGATTAGTGTCACAATAACCCAATTAATGTCACATTAAATCAATGACATATGAGCAACAAATGGAACAAACTTGTTACTTCTATAAAAATTAAGCTAAAAGTTTTAGAAATATTAATACTATTAAAATGAGTTGCTACTACGTGGATGGAACTGGAGAGTGTGATGCTAAGTGAAATAAGCCATACAGAGAAAGACAGATACCATATGTTTTCACTCTTATGTGGATCCTGAGAAACTTAACAGAAACCCATGGGGGAGGGGAAGGAAAAAAAAAAAAAGAGGTTAGAGTGGGAGAGAGCCAAAGCATAAGAGACTGTTAAAAACTGAGAACAAACTGAGGGTTGATGGGGGGTGGGAGGGAGGGGAGGGTGGGTGATGGGTATTGAGGAGGGCACCTTTTGGGATGAGCACTGGGTGTTGTATGGAAACCAATTTGACAATAAATTTCATATATTGAAAAAAAATGAGTCGCTACTGAAATAAATGTTAAATCAACTTTGATTAGACAGCTGTAAAATATAGAAGAAAATACTATACAAATTTTGGACAAGTCAGCATCCAGAAGGCTTCACAAGTGTCTTTAACTATTTGCTCACTCTTAATTGTCTGGTAACCCCACAGACACTGCTTCATGTGGGAACTCCAGTCACTGGATCCACACCCAAAGACTCACCCATGTGTAAAAAGAACATGAGTGCACATTTTTCAAATTTTTTTTTTGGTGTGTGTATTTCATATGTTTTCTGGCTTTATAGACTTTTTAAAAATTAATTTACCAAAGACTGTTCCTAAGTATTTGAGATTAAGGGGTATCTATTTTAAATGCCACACAAATTGTGGACATCGGGCACTGAGTAGTGAACAAAAGCCTTCACAACTTTGAAAATCACTTTCTTGAGGGGACGGGTGAGACAGGTTAGTGAGACAGACAACAAATATAAAACCTAGCAATCGAATACTACAATTTAACTTAAGGTAGTAAGGGCTATGAAGAGACTATAAATGCAGAGAGTATTACGAAGTTATAGACAGTTACCTTGACTACAGTGGTAAGAGGAAACATCTTTGAAGGGCAGAAATTTGAGTGGAGACTGGAAAATAGTCATGAAAATGTCTGGAGCAGGAGAACTCCAGGCAGAAAAAGGTTGGGCATACTTACAGAACATCTAGAAAGCTTCTGCGGCTACAGAGTTGAGAAAAATAGGGAAAGTAGAGAAGTTAAATTCAGAGAGATGGGAGGGGTCAGTTCGCATAAGGCTTTTTGGATAATAAGTCTTTTGTTGATAGGGGTTTTGATTTAATTTAAATGCAATGGGAAGTCACTGGAGAGTTTTAATCAAGTATATAATATAATCTGATCTATACTCTGATTTATTCTTCAAGAGCTAAGCGGAAAAGCAAGAACAGAAGATGTTCCAGAATGTCAAGGATTAGTGTGTTAGCAATGGAGATTCTAATCTGCGATTTGATTTAGTGTCTCTGGTTTTCTTAGAAAGTAGCCAATAGATATTGTTGAGAGGTGGTATAAGTGTAATGAAAGAGAGAAGAATCAAAAAAAAACTTGTAAGTTTTTGGCTTAGCATCATTAGCTAAGTTCAGAATGCTTAGGGGAGGGGTAGGTTTGGTGCATGGAGCAGATGGTAATCAAGTGACCAGTTTGAACAATAATTTCAAAGTTGAAATGCTAATTTAATATTTAGGTTCAGATATAAAGTTGAACATACAATTCAAGATCTCAGTAAAGGTGTTTTACCTGGAGGTATAAATTTTAAAATCTTTGAATCCATAGGTCTGGATGAGCCTATCAAGGGAAAGGGCATGTCCAGAAAGGAGCAGAAAGACAAGAACTAAGTGAGACACAACCATGCTTTTCTTAAAACATTGGGGTACGGAGGAGGGCCTAAAAGGGAGATTGAAAAGCAGTAGTCAAGCGGTTGTGGAGAATTAGATAACTTTGTTCTAATGGAAAGTAAAGGGAAAAGCTGCTTAGAGAAAGAAGGAAGCTAATAGTATAAATAGTTGAGAAAGAGAAAGATTGCTATGACTTTGATAGCATGTCGAGAGCCTGTACTCTCAGACTTTGTCTTGTGAGTACTGAGAAAAAGCCTAGAGTTACTTAAAAGAAAAGACACTTAGAAGTGGACAAGTATAGGGGTGCCTGGGTAGCTCAGTCAGTTGAGCATCCAACTCTTGATTTCAGCTCAGGTCATGATCCCAAGGTTATGGGATAGAGCCCCACATCAGTCAAGCTCTGTGCTCATCCTGGAGCCTACTTAAGGTTCTCTCTCCCTCTGCCCCCGTACCCTGCTCACACCTCTCTGTTTCTCTAAAAAATAAAAATAAATAAATAAAAGAAGTGGACCCCACAAGTATAAATGACTCATGCAAAAAGTTTTGCTATGGATTGAAGAGAGAAATTGGTACTAGTTAGAGGAACACAGGGTCATCAGACAGGTAGAAGAGAGCTAATGTTAAGTGAGGCATGTTGCTATATCAATGATAGTAATGCAGGTGTGGGGAGAAACTGAGGACACACAAGAGAAGTGGGACAATCACAGAAGTAAAATCCTTAAACAAGTAATGGCTACTGGTTCCAAGTAGAAAGTAAAGTAAATCCACGCCCATTTGATCACTTACTGGTTAGGAGCACTGGGGCAGAAGGTTGAGATTCAGTTCCTTAGCCTGGCCTCTGACAGCTTTCTAATCTGGGACAAATTACTTGACCTCTCTAGGGCTTAATGTCTTCTTCTGTAAAATGTAGAACTACCTTATAAGGTTGTTGTGAGGATTTAATGTTGTGAGCTAAGAAGAAGAGATAGAAGGGGATTGGGGAAAGTTTTATTTTTCTTCTTTTTTCTTTTTTCTTTTCTTCTTTTCTTTGCTCTTCTCTTTTCTTTTCTTTTTGCTTTTCCTGCTCTTCTCTTTGTCTTCTAATTTTTTTTTTTTTTTTTTTTTTTAATTTTTTTTTCAACGTTTTTTATTTATTTTTGGGACAGAGAGAGACAGAGCATGAACGGGGGAGGGGCAGAGAGAGAGGGAGACACAGAATCGGAAACAGGCTCCAGGCTCCGAGCCATCAGCCCAGAGCCCGACGCGGGGCTCGAACTCACGGACCGCGAGATCGTGACCTGGCTGAAGTCGGACGCTTAACCGACTGCGCCACCCAGGCGCCCCTCTAATTTTTTTTTTAAAGAAACAGAGTGAATGGAGGAGGGGCACAAGGCGAGAGAGCGAGCAGTGGGGGGGTGGGGGGGGCGGAAATCTCAAGCAGGCTCCACGCTCAGTACGGAGCCCAACTTGGGGCTTGATCTCACCACCTTGGGATCATGACCTGAGCCAAAATCAAGACCCAACTGACTGAGCCACCTAAGTGCCCCAAGTTTTACTTTTCTTAACATATTCTTTGTCATGGTAATTTACTATGTACTGTTTTAAATGCTTTTAATCTGTGAGTATATTAAATACAACATCTCTATTACACATTGATAAGAAACTTGCCCAACGTTACACAGCTGGTAAGTAGCAGGGTTAGTAGTATTCATACTAACAAAGTCGCCTCCAGGGCCTAATATATTTTCTTCTTTTAAGGGGTTTTTTTTTTTTACTATTGTGTTGAGGTACAAAATATATAAAGAATATATTTAATATATATAAATTACACAAATAATATATACACAAGAATATATGTACAAATACAAAATATATAAAGGTATACAAAGAAGACATAACAAATAAATACATAAAATATATTCACCATCATTGGCCATTAGGGGAATGCACATTAAAATTACAATATCATACCTATCAACATGAGTAAAATAAAAAATAGTGATAACCCTAACTGCTGGTGAGGAAGAAGAGACACTAGATAACTCATACATTGATACTGGGAATTTAAAATAGTATGGATACTCTGGGGAATAGTTTGGCAGTTCATTTCAAAACCAAAAATGGACTTACCATACAACTCAGAAATTGCACCCTTGGGCATTTACTTCAGAGAATGAAGACTTATTTTCATACATGAATGTTTATAACAGCTTTATACGAGTAAAAAACTGGAAACTACCAAAATGTCTTCCAATGAGTGAATGGTTAAATAAAATAGTTAAACACTATGAAATACTACTCTGCAATAAAAGGAACAAACTATTGCAACACACAGTTTATAAGAATCTCCAGGAATGATGCTGAATACAAAAAGCCATTCTCAAAAGATACATACTGCATTATACCATTATTCTACATTCACAAAGTATCATAATTAGAAAGACGAAGAACAGATTCGTATTTGCCAGGGGTTAGAGACAGGGAAACAAGGAGAGGGGTGTTTGGCTATCAATTGCTGGCCCAGGATAATCTTGTAGTGATGTAACACTCTCTTGATTATGATGGTAGTTATACAGGCTACACATTAATAAAATTGCATTGACCTATGTACATAAAAATAGAGTACATGTATAAACTATGGCATCTGAATAAGCTCCAGAAATTATACTAATCTCATTCTCTTGGTTTTGATATTCTGATATAGTTTTATGAGTTGTTAAATTTGAGGGACACTGGAGAATAGATGCGCATGATTTCACTGCGTATGTTTTTGCAACCTGCTGCAAATCTGTACTTGTTTCTAATTAGTTTATTTATTTATTATTTTTTTTAATGTTTATTTCTGAGTGAGAGAGAGATAGAGCATGAGCACGGGAGGGACAGAGAGGGAGACAGAATCCGAAGCAGGCCCCAGGCTCTGAGCTGTTGTCAGCAGACAGCCCAACATGAGGCTCAAGCTCATGAACCATGAGATCATGACCTGAGCCAAAGTCAGACGCTTAACTGACTAGCCACCCAGGCACCCCTCAAATTAGTTTTAAAAAAAAGAAAGGAAAGTACAAAAATGTGTTATTTCCAAGTGTGTAGCTCAATGAATTTTCACACGTGCACATGCCCATGTAATCACCTTCCAGGTTGAAAAACACAACAATTCCAGCACCCTACAGTGAGGTTTCCATGTGCCTCTCCCCACTCATTCAGACTTCTTTCAGCACTCCGACTTCTATTTGCCATCAATAAGTTTTTGCTGATTTTGGAACTTTGCACATGGAAATGGAATCCAGTTGTATATACTCTTATGAATCTGGCTTCCATCCATGCTGGTGCATGCATCAGCCATTGTTCTTTTCCATTGCTGTGTGCAATTTCATAGTGTAAATATACCACATATTTTTTTACTTTGCTATTGATGGATATTTGGGTTGCTTTTCAGTCTCTGGCCATTTTGAATAAAACTGCTGTGATCTTGCACATGTGTTTTGGTATAGACATTTTTTTTCTTGGGAATGTGCCTGGAAGTAGAATTGCTTTAGTAGATACAGCCAAACAATTTTGAATCAATTACACTTCCACCTGCAATATATGAGAGTTCCAATTTTTTTAACATTCTTGCTAGCACATCGAACCCGTGATCATAACCTCTATGCCATATATATATATATGTGTATATATATATATGTATACATATATATATATATATATATATATCTAAAGATGTTAAATATGTATAGCAGAGACTAGCAAAATGGCTTTACTTGGATCATGTGGTAGGACTATTGACATGAGTAAATATCCATTTGAAATGTTGTTATCTTAACTTTAAAGGAAAATGAGTGGTCCGTATAGTTAATCGTCTACATTAAAATTCATCTACTTGGGTGCTGGTATATGTTATTGGACTTAATCAGAGTGTTTTGGGAAAAGCAAGTAGAACAGATTAGAATCCTTTGAAGTACCTAACACCTTGTAAGTAGGTCATTTCGAGATGATAGCAACAAGAAGAGATGATGCACGATCCAAAGAGCTATGCTTGGTATATTTTCGTGTACCTATGTTTATGTTTTATTAGAATCTCAGTATCACCTTTGAATCTTTTAAAAAAAATTTATATACCTTTTAGAGAGTGTACAAATTTATGGTATCTGTGAGCAACTACTTGCGACAATCACAACAGATGAAATTGCAGTAATATATCATTGCTTATGCATTAGTATCTCCCATTTTGCTTTTATGTTGCTTGCACTTTTTATTAGCAAAGCCTATTATTTGATACTCTTTATAGAACTTCAGACAGTTTAAAGTTTACATAGTCTATAGTACATTTATTATCCTCTTTTTCAAAGCTTTTAGAAGGAGACAATACCATTATCACAAATTTCTGATTCCAGTTCTCCAAATATTTGTTAAATCTATCCTACAATCTTGCCATTTGAAAGATTTCACTGAGATTTCCCTCCTGAGATGCCAGTATCTTTTCATACTCTACCTGCTAAGGAGATTTAACCAAGAAGTACCTTTCAAGGAAACAAGATATCAAAATACTGGATCTTATAGAAAATCAACAATTTTTTATCACCATTTTGGGCTTTCATTAGCTTTTTTTGAAATAAGCTTACTAAGAAGTTATCTGTGCATGCATGTATGTATATAGCTGTGCACTATAACAGATTTCATGAATCTATTGATTTGGCCATCCCTTTTAATAACATAATTTTAATCTCATTATGTAGAATCCTTGATCCAGAACTTTGGCCACAGTGACTTTAAATTACATTATTATGTTTCAATTATATTCATTGAAGTGATTTCAAAGTTCCTACTACATAGCTGAATTTTTCCAAAACATTTTTTAAATAAAAATGCCATTTAAAAAAATTCTAGTAAGTATCTCATGATAGATTAAAATATCGGATGATTCCTAATGCTAGATCTGTTTATTATATTGGGAGGTATTATGATTTTTAGTATTTTGATGACTACTTCTAATAGAACACTCTGTATTTCATCTGTGTATGCCACGTGAATTCGAAGGTAGTTGAAATGACCTTGTAGATGAAAAATATCAGCTTAGTAGTAAGTAAGCTTTTCTTTGCATAATTTATAAAGATAGGTTTATATTAGTACAGTGTCATTTAATATTGTAGTAAGTCAATGGTCTGCCTTATACTACCAACACCAGAAGGGCAAGACCTTCTCTTGCTTTGCCCTGTCAAGAAGCATCTATGCATGTTTACATTTATATAACATTTACAATAGAGATTTATATAAAGAACAGATATTATAGTACATTTCAAGTTTCCAGATATAAGGAGAGCCAAGTTTCAACTTCTTCCCAATCTCAAAAAACACAGACCTCAACTTCTTATTTTCTATTTTGTTGAGAGAAATTATCCAGTAGTACAGAAATTATTGTTATCCAATGCTGTCGTTCCTTTTGTATAACTACCAATTTGATAGTTTTAAGGATTTAGTTTGAGGAGAGAAGATCTTCGATGGCAAGACTGAGTCTGAATCTACCCTCAGCATTGGCATCATCCGCAATGCAATTAACTGTAAAAAGCAGAAACCAATTCTACCTTGCTCAAGCAAAAATGAAGAGTTATTAAAAGGAAATGTAGGGCCACAGTTCGAATGTTGAGTCTGGGAGCCAGGCTTGATATTCGAAGAGCTTCTGGGAGCCAAGGTGCTCAACAGACACAGTGAGGCTATGTTTTCTGAGTTCTAGGACATGGTCTCCACTACAGTCTCAAAAGAATTCTTACGTTCCTCATTTTTTTGTGACATTCGGTCAGGAGACAAAGTCCTGGTGTGGGCCATCTGAGTAACTGTTGCAAAGAAACATGCACATTTGCTGCCTTCCAGGGCAGAGCAAGAGAAGGTCTTGCCCTTCTGGTGTTGATAGTGGAAGGCAGGCCATTGCCTTTCAACACGATGACACAGAGTAGGGAACTCCTGCCAAATAGGAAAGAAGGATGGGAGTTCATCAGCTAAAAGAAGACGTCAAAAGACTTTTTTAATAAGAAATATATATACGTACACATATACATTTGTTTATATAGTATTAAATATATTTATATAAATTTATATCTACACAAGGGTGTATTTCAGGTGAACATTCATGTATATTGTACACATGCACTTCAGAAGAAATGAACGTTCTTGGAAAAAAAAGATATTAAAAGTTTTTTTTTTCTATAATGCTTTCCCTTCCCCCCCCCACCCCGCCCTTCGAAACCATAATATTTTAATACAGAGAAATTCTGACTGCTTGTTTCCTTGACCTCTGTGTAATGAATCAGGCTCTTAACTCTGTGAATAAAATCCATATAGGCATTTTTCAATGCCATCGTCATCTAACATTCAGAAAAAAAAAATGTACAATTGTTCCATTATTTCTCTTCTCAGAAAGACTGAGGGAAAATTGAAGTTGCTTATTTTAACATGGAGGAGACAAGCAGCGCTGCCACAGGTGCTCTGTGATGTATCCCACATACGTGACCCTGTTGCCCCCAGAAAGCTCCATGACATGCTTCCTTCAGCCCTCTCCTGTCAGGGGTCTGAGCACTGTGAGGACAGAGCTAACCTTTCCCAGCTGCACCCTGATCTCTCAGTCCTTTCGCTCAGCGCCTTGCCAAGAAGGGGCTGCGGGGCTTCCGGCAGCTGTGGCCACAGAGCGCCTGGCTAATTCGGTTTCTACTCTGGGTGGATTTTCCAATGGTAGAGTTTACGGTGCTGATAAAATGTGGCCGTTTCTCATGCTAACGCTGCATCTCAGAAGTGGAGCCAGAATCCCCAGTGTCACAAGTTTTAAGATGTGAATTTGTAAATAGAGATGAGGTGAAGCAGAACACTGTGTAATTGAAGATATTAATAACCTGGAGACCATTAGATACCTAAAGACACAGATAATCACAAAGTTTGAAGATAGTCCCACGCCAGGTTTGTAAAGTCTTTGAGGGGAAGTAATGCTTCCATTTCCTTTTGCTGATATTTAGTTAAAATGTATCTTTTAGAGAAAATATATAGTCGTGTTTGTAATTTGGGAATAATTTCTAAAGCTCTACTTATAAAGACAATATAAATGGGTTGTATTAGAATACAAAATTGAGCAGTTAAGAAAATCATTCGCCACCGATCTTGTTTCTGTATACGGTGTCTCAAAAGTAGGGTGACTATTAAATTCAATCTCTCTATGACACTGACCCAAGGTTTTTAATAATAAAAACCCAAGTAACCAAAGAACTTGAGATACTTTTTGGTCTTTTTAATATTTTCTATTTGTATTTTTCTATTAAAATAGAAAAACAATCAGCTCATTTTTTTATGGAGAAAGGGTTATTCTTCTAAAATATTTTGACATATTTAAGTCACAATACAACAATACATTCTTTAGCGTTTAGAGATGGGACATTAAAGGAAACTCATTTGGGAGCCAAGTTGGCACAAATTCCTTACAGCTGTAGTCAGGATGACTTTAAAACAAAAGCAGAAAATGTATGCATCCAACGTGACCTAGGTATATCTCAGTTGTAATTGAAGCCTGTCTTCCCTTTCCCGTTGGAAACCCTGAGTCTTTGCAGAAGTAGGTGAAGAGAGAGGACACCTGCTTTTCATTTGAGAGTTGACAGGTCATCAAACATGAGTGGTTCTTGCACAGTTTTTAGCATTCTTTTCCCTGTTCTGCTTTTATTTTCATTCTATGCTCTTCACTGGAAATTAATTTTTCAGCCCAAATGGTCCAGGCTAGCTTTTCCTTTCAGAACCAGCTTGTCTCTTACCTACAGGCCCTAGTTGTTTTCCTCTGTTGTTTCGTGATTCTGTTGCCATTTCTTCATTCCTGGCTTTAGTGAGTCACTCCCCACCCGCACTTCCCTGCTGAGCCGCTCACCAAACACAAAGTCACTTTATAGCAGCTGCTCTTAACTACCAAGAAGAGAAATAAAATTGAAAACAAACCTCATTATTTCTAAGTGCACTCCTTTGTTTTCCTATTCACAGATTCTCTGGGCTGCTGCTGCTTTTTTTTTTTTTTTTTTTTTTTTTTTTTTTTTTTTTTTTTTTTTTTTTTTTAGTTATAAGTAGAACGTGAGTGGATCTGACACAGAATACAGAGCATAGAGGGAGAATAACAGCAAGTAATTCTAACCAGGGATAGAATAACCAACTTTTGCCCATTGAGATAGTGTACACAGAGATTACTCACACTGCTGAGGAAAGACCCTTTTCCCAGAGGTTTTACAAGCCAAATGTGTTTCATTCTTACTAATATTTACCCCGTCCCCCTATGAAATTCATAAAGCTTCATGAAAATTATTAGGCAAGGGATGGATAGAGTCTACTTTTTCTGGATACATCAAAGAACAACCATTTTGTTCTATCTACATTTTTTCTTAATTTCAAAACTTTTAATTTTCTTTTCCCCCTCTGCCTTCACATCATTGAGGTCCAAAGATTGTTACCTCAAATTCTTTTTGAAAATTGACAAATACATGGAAGTGAAGTCAGCCACAAGAGTGGATGTTTGTTCAGATCTGATTAAAGACACCAAAATTTGATCAAGTTTCTACCATTCCAATTTAAGCTTGCCTCCAGCAATACTGAAATGACTTCCTTCTTTATAACTGTTTTTAGCTCATTGACATGGGACAGGATCCACTTCACAGCTTGGGTGATTTCACATTTTAAGTGCACCATATATATCCTTCTTATAATTTATTAGAAGTTAAATTTCGGTCTTTAAATATATTTGTTTACTGATTTAGCTGTCATGTTAAAATTGCACAGCCGCATAAATGGTGGTCAATTCTACCTGCCCTATGATGCTGTTACTTCAGTAAAAAGTCTATAAGGCATTTCTATTTCCTCCAAGTAAAAGTATTATTCAACAGGAAATATAAACAGGAACATGGATTAACAGTGACATTTGTGAATATTTTAGCGATTGAAGGATAAATTTTGAGCAATTGAATCAGAACTTTAATTCTTTCATATTGTTTCAACATGGATGTACATGAGCCAAGCAGCAATTCTCCTGAAAAATTTCTGGGCCATTCTAAATTTCATCTCCGCACCACATCAGTTTTAGTGTCTAGGGAAAGTCTATGAACTAGCCATCACCTGGAAATGATCTACCTTGAAAACCATAAAGGTAACTTTCTACTCTTTGACCACATTCTTCCATTCTTCAGACTCACTCAGACTTTTCCAATATACCTGCTGTTCAAACTAAAATACCCACACTCCCCGATACTCCTTCTTTTCCTAACCTATCAGCCCTCCTTACTGCTGAATCCTGTCTTTTTATTTCCCTCTCACTCTCTCTCCCCCCTTTCTGCTTCATCTCCCCTCTTCCGGTTCCACTCCTTCCATCATGTGACACCAGTAGCCCCAACCTTACTTTCTTTGATTCCTGTGGACAGAGAGCTAACTATTACTTAACCACACATAAGAGTTGTGCAAATCCTGATGTGTAATCCTGGTAGCAACTGCAAGTTTCCCAAGTACAGAAAATGTAAGCTTTCTTTTATTTGTTTATTTATTTATTTATTTATTTAAATTTTTTTAACGTTTATTTATTTTTGAGACAGAGAGAGACACAGCATGAACGGGGGAGGGGCAGAGAGAGAGCGAAATACAGAATCCGAAGTAGGCTCCAGGCTCTGAGCTGTCAGCCCAGAGCCCGACGCGGGGCTGGAACTCGCAGACCGCGAGATCGTGACCTGAGCTGAGGTCGGACGCTTAACCGACTGAGCCACCCAGGTGCCCCTGTAAGCTTTCTTTTAAAAGTCTTCCAATTTATTAAAACCTGTCCATCCAGGATAACGTCTTTTGGTTAACGTAGCCCATTTAGAAATTTAAATGTATCTGTAGGGGTGCCTGGGTGACTCAGTTAAGTGTCAGATTCATTATTTTGGCTGAGGTCATAATCTTATGGTTTGTGAGATAGAGCCCTGCGTTGGACTCTGTGCTGACAGTGAGGTACCTACCTGGGATCCTCTCTACCTCTCTTTCTGTCTCCAAATAAACATTAAATAAATAATCTGTAAAATCCCTTTATAATAACACCTGGATTAGTATTTGATTAAATAACTGGAGAATGTATGTTTATGCCACAGAATGGTGGCTGTCTCCTTTCCATCATCCTACTCTAACCTGAGACTATCCCTTGTAGCTCATCTATATGGAAACATACTCAAGAGGGAATTCTAGAGAATACAGTTCAGCCTAGCTAACACATCAAAAAATTATCACAGCTTTGATGAAGTATATATGGTATTTGTCTTTTTCTGAATGATTTATTTCATTTAGCATGATGCCCTCTAGGTCCATCCATGTTGTCACAAATGGCAAGATCTCATTCTTTTTTTATGGCTGCATATATTCCATTGTACATATACACCGCATCTTCTTTATTCATTCATCTATCAGTGGACTCTTGAGTTGCTCTCATACTTTAGCTATTGTAAATAATGCTGCAGTAAACATCAGAGGACATACATCTTTTTGAATTAGTGTTTTCATTTTCTTTGAGTAAATACCCAGTAGGGGGATTATTGGATCATCTGGGGTTTCCATTTTTAATTTTTTGAGGTACCTCCATACTGTTTTCGATTTGGGGTGCACCAATTTACATTCCCACCAAGAGTATACGAGGGTTCTCTTTCCACATCTTTGCAAACACTTGTTACCTTTTGTCTTTGATACTAGTCATTCTGACAGGTGTGGAGTGGTATCTCATTGTGGTTTTAATTTGCATTTCCCTGATGACTAGTGATGTTGTGCATGTTTTATATGTCTGTTGGACATCTGTATGTCTTCTTTGGAGAAAGAAGTCACCTGTCCATTTTTTAACAAGATTTTTTTGGGCATTGAGTTATATGTCAATAACATTTAAATTAAAAAGTAATACAGTAGATAAACGGACACATATTTGAAATCAGTAATTAAGTAATCTCTTTTCTTTCTCATTTTTGGAGCAAACAGTGCCTGCTCGTTCAAGAGAGAGTTGCTTTTCTTTTCTCCTCTGTGGTAGCCTAGGTCATCCAGAAGGCAAAGCCTGGAATAAAGGTTTATAATCCCAGCCTGAGGAGCAGAAGTAGGGGGTAAAGACTGGGGAAGCAGGAAAGGGAGCCATCATCAAAGGCTTTGTTATCAAGCTGATCACTAACTGACATCAAGTGTAATGAATTGCTTAATCTCTTGGGAATGCCAAGAGAGGACATTTAAATAATTGATTCTCAAAGCAATCTTGCCAAGTTGAGGAAGGAAAATAATGTCTCTGACAGCACCCACCTCATATTGGCTCACCAGAAGGACTTTATTTTTCTCCACTTCCACGTGGCTAATGTGCGGCGGGCTGTCTGGTTCCGCTGTTTCTTGCTTTAAGTATCAACAGAAGAGCTTTCAGGTAGGAGGCAAAAGTTTGGGCAGTAGCTGGCAGACCATCTGAGCCCATGGAGGCAGGTTATCAAGGCAGGGGCTGGAGTGGAAAATTGCCCCAAGACCCCAGAGACAGAAAGCACTGAGAGTCTCTGAAGTATGAGGAAGAACTCAGTATTATTTGCTGTCTACGTGCTCCCCGAGAGCTATCCTGCGGCTATAACTCTCCAAACACAAGGATTTAATAACCTGACTTGTATTCATAGTGGAAATAATATGCAAGGCTTGGAAGTGACTGTGAGGAAAGCAACCCAGCTGTGGGAAGAAGCCCACAAATATGTGAAGCTGGTCCCCTGAGACTATGTTCCTGTCTGAGATTCATTATCTTTCTTCCACTTCCCTAGCTCTGAACCTGGGTAGAAGCTGGGCTCCACTTCTGTTTTTGAAGAAGCACCCCAGCTAAACATGACAAGAACATTTTTATATCCTAGAAGAATGAAAAGCACAGAAGAGCACAGAGCTTATATATAAGTTAGTTTAAGTTGGCTAAAATAACAGCGAAATAATCAACTGTTACTTTACTCTTTACTCCTCCAGTTGTCTTCCTTCAACACTTTGGAGACTCTAACAATGATGTAGTCTTCCTACATTGAAGATGGTATATTTACACTTGGGAAGTATCGTGGTCCCACATAGGCATCATTTCATCCCTAACTCTTAGAGAAAATGATTAGAATAGTCTGATTTTAGCCCGAGAAAAAAGAAGGGCCGCTGTAGAAGTCACGTTTGTTTTACTCTAAGGTTATGCATTTCTTTTAATCTTGTCCCGGAGTAAGTATAATATAAAAGGAAATTGGGACTAAGAAGAAAAATTAAGAAAATTCTCTAAATCAGAATCTGAATAAATTATCCTTATATTAGTTTCTCAGGGCTGCCAGAACTAAGTATTGTCAACGAGGTGGTTTAAACAATAGATATTTGTTTTCTCACAGTTTCTGGGTGCTAGAAGTCAAAGATTAACGTGTTGACATGTTGACAGGCTCGGTTTTTTCTGAGGCTACTTCCTTTCTGTGTCTTCACATTGTCTTTCCTCTGTGCATGTCTGTATCCTAATCACCTCTTCTTATAGGAAAGACATCATGTTTGAGTCAGGGCCCATCTTAATGAACTTATTTTAACTTAACCACCTCTTTAAAGGCTTTATTCCCAAATACAGTCACATTCTGAGGTACTAAGGCCTTGTTAGGGCTTCAACATATGAATTTGAGAGAACACCATTCAGCCCATAACAATGCCTAATTAATAAGATAACTGAATTTTTCCTTAATTATATATCTTTGATTTACCTTTCTGATTCAGATCCTATTCCCTCCTCATCCTCAGTTAAACTACTAATTTATTCTAGGTCTAATTCTTAATTGTTTCAGATTATCAAGGAAACACTTTATTTGCCTTCCTGTGCCCTTGCTCTATACCCACGTGGCTAATTGCTAAATGTAGCCAAAATTGTTCTTATTATACAGGAAGTCTCTCTATATCTATGTGTATATAATCACTGATCAAAATAATTATAGGCACATGATGTATACAGAATTCAGTGTAAACCTTTATCATGTAACTCATTGTACTCACTGGTTTATTTTATTTTATTTTTTATTTTTATGTGCTTATCTCTTACACTAGTTCACGAGTTCCTGGAGGGTAGGGTCATGTCTAATTCAACCTTGACTTAGAACCAAATACAATGCTTGAAATATGCATAGTTGTCTCTCAGTAAATGTTAAATAAAGAATGCTCACTTAAGAATTTTATCTTAGTTTTTACTGCATTTCAACTGATTATGTGTTGATTTTCCTTTAGTTGGTGTAAATCTCCTCCAGACTTTTTGGTGAGCATAAAGGAATTAAATAGTAATTCAGTTTTATTTATGTCTTTCGAAAAGAATGTTCTCAACATCCAGATGGGAGAAAAGAATGGGATAAAAGCACGAAGTTTGAACCTTTTGAGTTTTCTGCCCTTTAATGTTCAAAGCAACTGATACTTTAAATCTATTTCCTTACTTTGAGTGCTTGAAAGTAAACGCCAGTGTTTTAGGGGAGGAAGCATCTTGTTCTATTTAGGACTTCTTTTCCTGTGCAGGAAGCTCCTTTTCTGCTTTTTTCCCCTCTCCCAGAGAACTGGGTTGTATACCAACAGACCTGTCTCATGTCTTTTACAATTTCCTAACTCTCCTCACCAACTCTCTGCATTTTTACTTCAGGATCAGCTGGTAAATCACACTCCTTAGCTGTGATGTTGAAAATGCTCACTGCTTCAAGGTTCTAATGCAGATGGTCAGTTCCCATAAACCGTCTTCCTCCTCTGATCAAACATACCCACCTGAGGTGACAGAGGGGCATTGTGATCTGTATAATTCTCTTTGTGACACCTAGCTTTATGTTTGTCATCCTTTACATGTGAGTTATATGAATGCGTGGACCAAAAGATAAGAAATTATGCTTTCTTTAGCTATGACACGCCATATTAATGTTAAAAATGTTTCAGAGCACCGTGTTAGCTAAATAGACTTCATCCTGTGAGATTGTCTGTAAATAGTCCCCGGTGTGAAAAGGACTGATAAGTGAAAATATTTGTCTTAATTTACTAGAGATTACTATAGAAAAATATAGCAATGTGAGAACAAATGTTATTAAATAAATGTCTAAATGCACCAGATATTTTCAAAGACATTTTATCTGGAAGGAATGAAAAGCAATTATTATTTAAAGTCAGCATGCCATAAAAACACAAAATATGTGCCATGGGTTAAAATAATTCCACTCAGACAATTTTCTGACTATAACCTACAAATGTTAAAAGTTCAAACTTTATCTTTCATGTACGAGACTATATAGATGTATTGATGAATTTTAAATGATAACCAACAACATCCTGTTCTCAATGAAGTAGGGAGAAATAAATGCAAGGTACATTTATCTTTTTATTGATAATGTTGGCTCAAGAAATTCATATTTCTAAGCCTTTATAAAAGTCATCCGAAATAAAATTAATCTACACACGCTTGGGGACAAAAGAAATAAGGCTGCTTAGGCTGCTTGGGTGGCTCAGTTGGATAAGCATAGACTCTTGATTTCAGCTTAGGTCATGATCTCATGGTTTGTGAGCTTGAGCCCCATGTCCGGCTCTGTGCTGACAGTGTGGAGCCTGCTTGGGATTCTGTCTGTCTCCCTCTCTCTCTGCCCCTCCTCCACTCTTGCTCACTTTCTCTCTCCGTCAAAATAAAAAAATAAAAACTTTTTTTAAAAAAGAAATAAGTCTGCTTAAATAACAAAAAGTTTTGATTAAAAAAATGAAAACTGTGTATGTATGTCACTTATGTAGAAAATACTGATGTCACTGCTTGACAGCTACCTCGTATTTACGACTTATTTCTTAAATACTCTTAATAATAATGATAAGCTTATTAGAGAGGTATTACTGTTCCTCAATTACATGTGAAAAGATTGAGGCTCAAAGAGGGTTCAGTCAATGGCCCAAGATCACACAGATAGAAATAGAAGAACTAAGTTGAGCTCTGTCTTCTGATTTCACTATATCTAGTTCCTCTCTTGTGAGCAGCAACTAAAATATTTGTTTTTCATACCTAAAATTGTAAGTCATCTTCAGAACATAACAGCAAATGCTCCGTAGATATTTCAAGCCTCTTTGCCTCCTGGCAATCTTTAACTTTAGTCATCCCCCATACCCTTGCCCCATTCATTGCTTAGTCAAATCATAGGGCTGAAAGAGACCCAAATCTCTCCTTTTGTTTATGAGAAATCAGAGATCTCGAGAAACAAGCCTATTTATTCTAGGTAATCCAGGTAATCATTGGAAAATTGCAAGTAGAATTTAGTTTTTCAGTCCCGCTTTTATGATCTTCCCATTGCGTTCCTAGCTAATCACATACTCATCCAAAAGTACTTATTGAAAGTATGTTCACTGAGGTGATAGAACAATTTTATTATTTCCTCTGACTTTGAGGCATCTTATAATTCTGCTGGAAAGACATAAAGATATAATTAATAAAGTGATTGCTGTTGACCGTTAAGTTCACCGACCTACTTCGGAGCAAGGAAAGGTCAGTGCAGGGTGTGCTGGTAAAGGAGCTCTAAATGAGGGAGGCTGGGCTAAGTCCTTCTTGCTGAGTGGAATTCTGATGGAAGATAGAGAAAAAGAATATTTTAGCAGAGGACAACAGTCTGACCTTCACCTGAATGCCATGAGCTTTTTAAAGATGCTCCATCAAACTGTGAGCAACTTATTAAATTCATTATGGCTGCAAAATACAGGCTCTGGTGGTGACTATTGGATGGGATGTTGAGCTAAGCAGGACTAAATAGACAAGATGCTGAACAGTGTATGAAGGATGTCAGAGGTGTGACTCAATATTTAGCCTGCGTCAAGCAAAGACTACTTTTGTCTCACACTTATAAGAGCTTTGCTTTGTGAAAATAGAAGAGAAAATAATCAGGGAAGTAAACAGAAACAGTGTGCAAGACAACTGAGTAAAAGAAACAATAGCTGTATCTCCTTAAAGATGCACTGAGCCAAGGGTGATTATCTAGTCCTTAGTGTGCATTTGTTTTGTAGTTCCTATATATAAGGGCTCCACCATACTAATTTCTAAAACGTGGCTTCAAAAACAAATAGTTGCTGGTCTAATAGGAATGGCCACAATGACTATCGGTCGTCAGTAAAAAGATTTGCCTGGGTGAAGTGGATGACCTCAATTGACGTGGAGAAGAAAATAAACTTACCACTCAGATGGAGGAGAGATTGACAAGCATATTCACCAGACTTCATTGGGATTTTTGTTGTTACTTTTGGTAGACTTTTAGTTAAAATGGAACTCAGCTCATTTCTTTTCCTAAGTTTCTTTTAGAGAGAGAGAAAAAAAGAAGATCAAGAAAACCAAGAATAAATCGCTGAATATCTAGCAAGGAAAGAGATGAGATAGAGGTCCTTCCTGGCCTGCCCTAGAATCTAAAACACGCTACCTTGTCAATCAGAATTATCTCCCTTGACAGGAATGAATGTACCTTAATAAATATGTAATTAACAGCCTTTTCCTTATTCTTGACATGGTCTAAAGATCAAAAGAAACTGTGAAAGTCCAAAGAGCAAAATTAAAATAATGAAATGGAAACAATAATAATAATATGAAGAATGTAAAAGGATTTTCATTTTAGTAGAATCATAGAAACCTAGTAAACCAATGGGTAAAGAGAAGCCAGATGAAAATAGAAAGCAGAGAATAGGTGAAGACAAATTTGATGCAAGACAAAGAAAATGTATGTATTTACAATACTCAGGGATGCCTGGGTGGCTCAGTAGGTTAAGTGTCTGACTTCAGCTCAGGGCATGATCTCACGGTTCATAAGTTTGAGCCCCGCATCAGGCTCTGTGCTGACAGCTCAGAGCCTGGAGCCTGTTTCAGATTCTGTGTCTCCCTCTCTCTGCCCCTCCCTTGCTTGGGCTCTCTCTCTCTCTCTCAAAAATAAATAAACATTAAAAAAATGTTTTTTAAATAAATAAAATGATCAAAGAATATTATAAATTATTATACAAACTATGTTCCAAAATAGATTAGGAAATAAAAAAGATATTAGTAGGATGGAATTGGAAAGGTAGCATGATTGTGGACAATTTGATGCCTATCTAAATAAAACAGCAATTACAAATACTCAACACTACAGATTTTCAATACTGAGAATTTTTAGTCTTTTTTGAAAGTATAAACAGCAGATCAATGTATCTTGACAGAATTAAGTAACAAAATTTCTAGAGTTTAGAATATGCTGTATAATTTATAGTTCTTTCAGCTAAACTGCATTTTACTGAAAATGTTCTTAGAAAAATACTTGGCTGGTAATAGGTTCAAAGTCAAATTCTTTTTAACAAATTAAAGGAAAGACTTGCATTTTAAAATAAAACGAAAAACTCATATGACAAGAATTTTATTTAAAAGAGTTTGTCATTATTTAAAAAAATATCAATGAACATTTTAGTCTGGTTACAACCTAGGGAAAAGAAATAACAGAGGAGCACCTGGGCCACTCAGTTGGTTAAGCACCTGACTCTTGATTTCAGCTCACTGATCTCATGGTTGTTGAGATTGAGCCCCTCATTGGGCTCTGCAGTGACAGCTCGGAGCCTGCTTAGGATTCTCTCTCTCTCTGCCCCTCCCTTTCCCCCCGCTTTTGTGTGCACTCATGCTCTCTCTCTCTCTCTCTCTCTCAAAATGAATAAATTAAGAAAAAAAAATAACAGATATTTATGAAGACATAACCTAAAAATATAAAACTAAAGTAATAGAAAATGTGTGTCAAGTAAAAATGTAAAGACAGGAAAAAAAGAATGCTACACTTCTATTCCTAAAATGTGAGGAACTCATGAGAAAATAAATATACAGAAGTACTGAGGATTTTAAAGCAAATAATAGAAAATTAAAGTAAAGGAAATTAGTGGTGGTGGTGGTGGTGGTGTGTGTGAGAGAGAGAGAGAGAGAGAGAAAATATCAAAAGGAAAAAAAACTAACCAATTAGGTTTCGTGGTTACATTAAAAAAATTTTTTTTAAATGTTTATTTATTTTTGAGAGACAGAGAGACAGAGCATGAGCGGGGGAGGGGCAGAGAGAGAGGGAGACAAAGAATCCGAAGCAGGCTCCAGGCTCTGAGCTGTCAGCACAGAGCCCGACGTGGGGCTCGAACTCACAAACCAGGAGATCACGACCTGAGCTGAAGACGGACGCTTAACCAACTCAGCCACCCAGGTGCCCCAGGTGGCTACATTTAAAACTATGGCAAGTTGATTCTTCAAGCTCAATGGTAGTATCATGGGGTTTAAAAAAAATTTTTTTTTGATGTTTATTTTTGAGAGAGAGAGAGAGAGAGAGAGAGCGAGCTCAAGTGTGGGAGAGGCAGAAAGAGAGGGAGACACAGAATCTGAAGCAGGCTCCATGTTCTGAGCTGTCCGCACAGAGCCCAGTGTGGGGCCTGGACCCACGAACCCTGAGATCACGACCTAAGCTAAAGTCAGACTCTTAACTAACTGAGCCACTCAGGAGCCCATATAATCATGGGGTTTTAAATGAAAACCCATACTCCATAGGGTCACATACTTTCTTTCACCAAAACATTGCACAGTTGTGGATTACTAGTGCTGTGAAGATTTGGCATTGCACAGCTCTTTATGACAGATTCATCAGACCATGGATAGAATCACGCCTCTAGCTTATAAGTCCAACTTTTATACTGCATGTTCTATAAAAAGGAGATGTACTTTTGAGAAACTAGGGGGTCCAGAGATACTACTTAAAGTGCACTCAATAAACAAACACAGTGCGCAGTAATTTTATGAATCGTACGTACTCACTTAAAATAAAGTGAGGTTAAAAAGGAATTTGAAGAGCGAAAAAAAAAAGAAAGAAAGGAAAGAAAGAAAAGTTAACAAAATGAAGTCAATAAAATGATAATGATGTAAGAGAATAATAGGAAAGGTAGGAATGAAAGGGAGTGTAGATACATGGGAGACAGACTTCCAAGAGTGCTGAAAAGACCGCTTTTTTTGAGTGAAAAGCAATGGGATACTCGTGATTGGTGTATAAAATACCACAATGGAAAGAGAGCAGGCTGGCAGATTCAAGTAGATCTTCCCTGATCCTACTTTATTGAAATTAGAGCCCAGGGTAAGTTTTTGTCAAAGACAATGTGCTGTCTATCCTAAACTGGCATCATGAATACATTTCTTAAAATCCATCGACCTCTGCCTCTTATCTTGCTAATTGTGAAAAAGGAAGAGGCAGAAGATGAAAAAGAAAAAAGAGCTAAGAGTCGGTAGTTACTCATTTCACTCCCTTTTGGCATCTAACATTTTGCGTGCCTTACATTGACCAACTCACTGAGACACTGCAGAAACAGCAGGGTGCAAAACCATGGGTGCTAAAAACGGGGAAAAAAGAACAGGAAAGGGGTTTCAATGTGTCAGTTTTAGGTGACAAGATTACTTCAAAATAGAATTAAATTTTATGATAGAAGAGAAAACGTGAAAGCCTTTTCAAATGATTATTCTTGACTCTTTCTTTGCTGGAACCTGCATAGGCTAAAGTACTTCCAGCAATTGCCTCAGGCTGCCTGAGATCATTTCTGGCTAAAAATAGATAAGACTGGTGCAGCAGTTTACTGATATCCTACTTTTATGTTAATGGGGTTGTAAACAAGAAAAGATACTCCCAGGGCCAGTGTGTTCACAAGTTATCAAAAACCAGGCAAATCTCAGCCTAGACAAATAACTGCTATACTGTTCATTTCAACTTCTGACTCTTCCAATTCAGTTGACTACCAGGTTGTCTTTGATAGAGTGGTGTTGCTAGGCAACAAGGGTAGTCAGTGCTACTCCTGGGCATGAGGACCTGAGGCTGTGCAAAAGCGTTTGCAAAACCTGTATTTGTCTATAAATGTCTAGTACTTACCATTGTCTTCTTGCTGAGAATCACAAATGATAGCAAAGCCTATCAATAATACTTAAAAATAAATATTGGATTTTGATGAAAATGATTCTGAGGAGTTCAAGGGTTTTACAGACAACAAAGGAGTCCATTGCACACACACAAAAAGAAAAGGTTAATAATCCCTGCCCAAAGACAATAAAGAATTATATGAAATCGGAATTTAATTTGGAAGGTCAGAAAATTTAGCTGTCTATATTAGATGTCATCTACAGAATAGAATTTTGAAGTTTGATCCATTTAAAAATATCAGTGTAATGGGAATTCTCCATTTGTGTACCTCGGGGAGTGTATGCAAGGCCAACAGAGAGTTAGAATTCCAGATGATATCTGCTGGTGTTTTTAATATTTTCTGCTAGTGTTTTCCTACCACTGGACATTGCATTCCTTTCTGTTGTTTCAAACAGGACTATTATATCATGTGCTACCTTTAAATATTTATGTTATTATATTATCAGATCAAATACTAATAATATCTCATTACTCTTCATTTTGCTATCCCTGCCACTTTTTACACTTGCCAATATTAACAAGTATGTTTTTTAGATATATTTGTGTTAATGTTAAAGGAGTTTTTAGAAAAAAACATGGACAAAAATTAAATTCATTATCTTCAGTTTATTGAGATACATTTTAATTGACTTTTTGCTCTTCGTTTTATGAGTCTCATTTGTATATTGTTTAACTAATTATAGTCCTTGCTTTTTTTTAAATTTTTTTGTAATATTTATTTATTTTTGAAGGAAAGAGAGACAGAGTGTCAGTGGGGGAGGGGCAGAGAGAGGGAGACATAGAATTTGAAGCAGGCTCCAGGCTCTGAGCTATCAGCACAGAGCCCAAAGCTGGGCTCAAACTCACGAATCATGAGATCATGACCTGAGCTGAAGTCAGATGCTTAACTGACTGAGCCACCCAGGTGCCCCTATAGTCCTCACTTTCATGGCACACTGTCATTGGTCTGTTTTATCTGAGGCTCTTAGTTTTCCCACTTTGGCCTCCCCTTCTAGCCCCCTACCACCTTTAAGGACCCAATCGAATGTGTTTCATATATGACTTCACTATTGATGTAATCTTAAAAATTATCTATGTTTATATCTATGTATCTGTATGAATGATAGTTTCCAGTATACTACTTAAAAAAAATGATATTGTGTTATATTTTTGTTTTCTTTCTCACTTTTTGCTGCCCAACATCATGTATTTAAGACCCACTCATAGTGAGATATAACACACACATACATACACACATACACATGCTTATCAACTTCAGTGCTTTTGATTGCAATATAATATACTGTTATGTGTTTCTACTGTATGAGCTTCCTAATGCCCCAGAAACTGCTCTGATGACCATCCATGTCCGTGTTCACCCATGGACCTGTGGGTGAGAGTCCCTGCGGGCACACTAAGAAGTAGGACATATGTTGTTTTCCAAAACATTTTACGTTTTCCGAAAAGGTTGCATTTGTTGGCACTCCCACTAATAATTTATACAGGTTTCTATTTCCCCATAATTTTTTTTTAAAACAGTATTATTGAGCATTTAGAATTTTTGTTAGTTTAATGGAGAAAAGTAGGACCCCACATGAATTCTCCGATGGCATATGGCACTTGTGATGAGCACTGGGTGTTACATGTAAGTGATGAATCACTAAAATGTAATATTACACTGTATGTTAACTAAATAAAAACTTGAAACAACAACAAAAAAATCAATTTATCATGTCATTCCTACATGAAAGCCATTTAGGATCTCCATTTGTGAGTTACCTATACATTTCCTTGGGCCATTTTTCCGTTGTGTTTCTCATCATATTCTTGTTAATTAATGAGACTTCTTTGTTAATTTTAGATACTTCTCCGATTTAGGCATCACTAATAACTGCTTGAACAACTTTGTCTGAATAGAAAAATTAAACTGAATAGAAAACATTGATAGAAAACATTTTGATACTGTTGAATCATTTTTTTTTTCCTTTTGGCTTGTGATTTTGCATTTTATTGAAGAAATTTCTATTTCAAAACCAAAAGACAATCTTCTACATTTTTTTCACCACTTATCTTACAGTTTTACCTTCCCATTCGGATTTTTAATCAATCTGGGTTTGACTCGTCAATGTTGTTTGAAAGATGGGTTGAATTTTATTTTCTCCTATATAGAAAACCAATATCACAAATTCAATCAATTAAGAAAAGATCTGCAACTCCCCCTCTGATCTGTGTTGTGACCACTACTACATAACGTTACATAAACAGATCTGTTTTGGGACATTCTCGTTTTCTTTGGTTCTGCATGTCTGTTCCTGTACCAGGAATACACTTTCTAGCATTATGGTATAGTATGCATTAAAAAGTGATAAATCCGCCTCTTTTCTTTCTCCAGAATTTCTAGGAGGAAAAACTATTGATTGGCCACATTTTCCCCTTCAGTATAAAGTTTGTTATATTTGAACTGTACTGAAAAACATTGCATAAAAAACTTTATGACCTGCTTTATTGAAGGCCAGTACAGAGTTGGGCTGTGTTAGAACCAACAACACTTGGTGTTTGGTATGTTTGAGAAATAGAAACTGGCAGCAGCACTTAAGCGTCTCATTCACAAACTGTCACGGATCTCAAAACTCAGCCAGCAACGTATTCTGCAACAGGCTTTGCGTTGTCCGTCACTGCTTGAGAACTTCATGTGAGATGGAGAGTTCAGTAACATGTAGCCGAAATCCTTCTTAATACCCTATTTCCACTCTTTGTTGACTCTACTCCTCATTTTACTTCCGCTAGCAAAAAGTACAGACAGTTCTGCCTTAATGATGGTTCAACTTAGGAGTTTTTGACTTCGTGATGGGGCGAAAGGCCATACACACACAGTAAAAATTGTACGTTGCATTTTGATCTTTTCCTGGGCTAGCGATATGTGTGTGTGATCCCCTCCCATGATGCTGGGCAGAGGCGGCAAGCCACAGCCCCTAGTCGGCCACTCAATCACAAGGGTGAACAACCGGTATACTTACAACCATTCTGTACCTATACGGCCATTGTGTTTTTCACAGGATTCACAGGATTCAATAGATTATATGAGATATTCAATACGTTATTATAAAATAAGCT